>NC_134569.1:112216566-112516566 GCF_050947875.1 Dermacentor variabilis | reverse complement strand
GGAAATGCGGACAAGACAGATGACGATTATCGTTGTGGCAAAAGGGTGTAATATTGCATTAGAGTGCTTTGAACATCTCAGCCAAGTTTTGCAGTATTGCGCAGCGCATTGAGCTCGCAAGCGGAGCGCGAAGTCACCTTTCTCTCAAACGCCCTCTTTTCAGTATATATACTCTTAGAAAAATTTACACCTTTTGGGGCTTATCTTGACCCACACCGATAATCGTCATCTGTCTTGCCCCCGTTTCCTTTCACTCTTAGAAAATTTTACACCCTTTAGGGCTTATCTTGTCCCACAACAGTAATCGCCATCTGTCTTGCCCACGTTTCCTTTCTTTAACGCTGCGAGCCCGGTACTTCCCAGTCAAGAACGGCATGCGCGTTATCAGCGTGACGCAGCTTCTCGACAGGAAAGTAGCGAGAGCCGAGTTTTCAAGAAAGGAAACGCAAGCAAGGCGGATGACTATTATCGTTGTGGGACAAATATACACCCCAAAGGATGCAACCGTTTTAAGAGTGTTCTTTAACGCCGCGAGCCTGGTGCTTCCCAGTCACGAACGGCATGCGCGTTATCAATGTGACGCAGCTTTCTCGCCAGGAAAGTAGCAAGCGCCGAGTTTTCAAGAAAGGAAACGCAAGCAGAGCAGATAACGATTATCGTTGTGTGGCAGATTTACACCTCCAAGGGTGTAAACATTCTTTAAAGTGTGTAATCGTCATCTGCCTTGCTTGCGTTTCCTTTCTTGAAAACGCCGCGCCCGCTACTTTCCTGTCGGGAATGCTGTCATGCTAATAACGCGCATGCCCTTCGTTACTGGGAAGTACCGGGCTCGCAGCGATAAAAAAAAAAAAAGGAAATGCGGACGAGACAGATGCATTTCTCCACTTCGTTAAACAGTGGTTCATGGCCCCTTCAAACTATCGTGTTTCGACCATCGATCCTTTTGTTCACACTGTCGTCATCAGTGCATATTCGCTTATACAGCTGCCGCCGCGAGACTTACGTTGGCCCACTTAGCGAGTGCTTCGGCATTGACGTCCCAGGGTATCTGCACACACATAGGGTTGTTGTGCATGCGGTCGAAGTTTGGATTGCGCGTGGCCGCGCAGTAGAAGAACTCGCGCCACAGCAGCTGGCCCTGAAGCGACAGCGGCGGGTTCGAGTTCCTTATCTGCACGCAAACGTGCATAGTGCTCTGCCAAAGGGCCGTTCGCCAGCTTGAGACACTGGAGAGTCAGCTCGTGAGGCACTATTTCGGACTTACCTTTCGGTAGAGGTCCGCCAGCTGGTGGTAGAAGAGGCGGGCCGACAGGCAGCCGAACCTCAGGTACGGACTCAGGCCTGTCTGACTGGCCAGCAATGCTTTGGGAGTCATCCTTGGGCTGCCGAAGCTCGCCACCCACGCCTGCTGCAGCGCGGGTCATTAATGAACCAAAGGTTCCCATTGGGACGGTCGGGGCGGCGTGTGGAAGAGTGGCGTACCTTGCGTTCCATGTGTCGCTCTAGCCGCGCTAATGCTTCCGTTTCACCTCCGGGCCACACGGCTGCCTTGAGACTGTCCATGTCAAAACCTGCATATAGACGGCACGTTGTGTAGCAGCCGGCCGCGGCGCCAAAAGGACAGTCTCTGGCTTGCCTAGCTCGGCGAGCGTGGGCACGGCGAAGCGTTCGTCGTGATCCTCGTCGATGGGCGTCCGCGGCAGGGTCTCGGGCGCCGGCAGGGGCTGCGCCGGCGGCTCCATGTCCACCACGACGCCCTGGAACTGGCGGTACGTGAGCGGCGTCTTGCCCCCGTGCCGCTCCAGGATGCGCTCCAGCGGGTACAGTGTGTGCGACGGTTCGCACACCACGCTTACGCCCATCTCGTGTGCCAGCGCGGTGATCTTCTGGTCGCGAATCGCGCCGTACGGCTCCGGATCTTGCTCGAACGTCAGGTGAGTCACGCGCCATTCCTGCATGTCAGTTGAGTGCGCGCCGGTCATACCCGCCTTCCGTCCGTGCGAGCAGGGGCTTTGGAAGCGTAAAGAAGGGGGAGGGGCTCTAGCCCTGATAGCCTGACCCACCCCCCTCCACTCTGATACAATAAATTAAATCTGGGTTTCGAACCACCAAGGAGGTATGCATGGGCAAAATAAGCCCCAGCTCCTGCAACACCCTCAATACACACTTCCGGACTCCCTGCATTCAAACTCGTATCAGTAAGTACGAGGTTAGTGTATAGAGTGCATATCTGGCACAGGGTGTAAATATAATTGCATTTCTTTTTTATATATTTAGAGGGCGATCTGCATTGAATGACGTGCTCTAACTAATCAAGCATCAGTAATCAGATTGGGGCGCTCATCAGATTACAAGAAGCCTCCTTCGTGCAACTGTTGTGACTTGTACCCACCCGCCGTGGTTGCTTAGTGGCTATGGTGTTGGGCTGCTAAGCACGAAGTCGCGGGATCGAATCCCGGCCACGGCGGCCGCATTTCGATGGGGGCGAAGACACCGGTGTACTTAGATTTAGGTGCACGTTAAAGAACCAACCCCAGGTGGTCCAAATTTCCGGAGTCCCCCACTACGGCGTGCCTCGATCATAATCAGAAAGTGGTTTTAGCACGTAAAACCCCATAATTTATTTTAACTTGTACCCGCGTACTGCGCGGCGTGACAGTATTAACGCTCGCGACGTCGCCGGCGTCAGTGTGCCTATCCTTGAGGCTCAATGCTTGTGTGAGACCTAACTTTTCATATTGCCCAGAGCTTAAGGAGATTTTAAACGTTCTACACAACTATACGCTGACGTCGCTGTTACTGCAACGACATGGTCTTTCTGGAGGGAGGCGTCCCGCCCTCTAAACTTTCTTGGTGGTGCCGAGCTAGCTAGTGAGTTAATGTGGGCTAGATGGTCACCTTCGCTCGCTGTAGGATGGACGCGGGTTTGAAATGACAAAGTACAGGGATCCAATCTTCTTGTCTGGTCTACCTGACTCCTGCGTGTCGTACTCGGTTCGCCTATCGTCGCTGTTCAGTGTCCCGCGAGCTTTTTTCGAAACGACTGATCTTTTTTGAGTACACAGACTGGGACAAATTTCGCAAAATTAGAGAAGAGCGAACGGAGAGTGAGGACAAGCCTAGCCTCGAACAATGGGTTGTACAGGTTAGACACGACATCAAAGCTACCACTAAAGAGGTATGTACCGACCTCCCAGTGGAAAAGATGAACAGTCGTCTGGCTCACCTGTTGGAGGCCAAGCAGTCCCTCCTCG
Organism: Dermacentor variabilis; assembly: GCF_050947875.1. Lineage (NCBI taxonomy): Eukaryota > Metazoa > Arthropoda > Arachnida > Ixodida > Ixodidae > Dermacentor > Dermacentor variabilis. The sequence goes on along the minus strand of NC_134569.1, from coordinate 112,513,312 downwards.
CCAGGTGGAAAGGACAACGGCTCAACCGAAGGCTCAGAAAATGATATCGGAAATCAACATAACTATAGAGGAACACTGCAAAGCCCTCTCTAAACAGCGATGGGATGAGGTGTGTAATTCGATCGACGGGCAGATGCGCAACGGGGGCACCTTGAACCTCCTAAAGCATCTCCTCGACGAGACGAACACTATAAAACCAAACAACGCAACACACTGGCGCGCACTCTACACACAGCCAAGCGAGAATATTCGAGCAAGGAAATTTTATCCAAACTCGTGAAGAAGTACCTATCAGTCGCATCGGGCCCTATACCACCATCCCCTGACTACGAAGGCTCCGAGAACCCTGACCTCGACGCATAATTCGGAATTGAGGAGATCAGGCAGGCGCTCCACGCCCTCAACGGCAGATCGGCTCCGGGTCCGGACAAGATTACAAAGCTCTACGGAACCTGGACGAGAAGTCCATCGAATGCCTAACGGATATCATTAACCAAGCATGGATCAGTGGTAAAGTCCCGGAAATGTGGAAATCGGCCAACACCATTCTCATCGGCGATGGGTAGAGTGAAAACTAAATACACTATACTAATGGGCGACTTTAATGCCAAGGTAGGCAAGAAGCAGGCTGGAGACAAGGCAATGGGGGAATATGGCATAGGCACTAGGAATAGCAGGGGAGAGTTATTAGTAGAGTTTGCGGAACCGAATAATATGAGGATAATGAATACCTTCTTCCGCAAGCGGGATAGCCGAAAGTGGACGTGGAGGAGCCCGAACGGCGAGACTAGAAATGAAATAGACTTCATACTCTGCGCTAACCCTGGCATCATACAAGATGTGGACGTGCTCGGCAAGGTGCGCTGCAGTGACCACAGGATGGTAAGAACTCGAATTAGCCTAGACCTGAGGAGGGAACGGAAGAAACTAGTACATAAGAAACCGATAAATGAGTTAGCGGTAAGAGGGAAAATAGAGGAATTCCAGATCAAGCTACAGAACAGGTATTCGGCTTTAACTCAGGAAGAGGACCTTAGTGTTGAAGCAATGAATGACAATCTTGTGGGCATCATTAAGGAGTGTGCAATGGAAGTCGGTGGTAACTCCGTTAGGCAGGACACCAGTAAACTATCGCAGGAGACGAAAGATCTGATCAAGAAACGCGAATGTATGAAAGCCTCTAACGCTACAGCTAGAATAGAAGTGGCAGAACTTTCGAAGTTAATCAACAAGCGTAAGACACCTGACATAAGGAAGTATAGTATGGATAAAATTGAACATGCCCTCAGGAACGGAGGAAGCCCAAAAACAGTGAAGAAGAAACTAGGAATTTGCAAAAATCAGATGTATGCGTTAAGAGACAAAGCCGGCAATATCATTACTAATATGGATGAAATAGTTCAAGTGGCTGAGGAGTTCTATAGAGATTTATACAGTACCAGTGGCACCCACGACGATAATGGAAGAGAAAATTGTCTAGAGGAATTCGAAATCCCACAGGTAACGCCGGGAGGAGTAAAGAAAGCCTTGGGAGATATGCAAAGGGGGAAGGCAGCTGGGGAGGATCAGGTAACAGCAGATTTGTTGAAGGATGGTGGGCAGATTGTTCTAGAGAAACTGGCCACCCTGTATACGCAGTGCCTCATGACCTCGAGCGTACCGGAATCCTGGAAGAACGCTAACATAATCCTGATCCATAAGAAAGGGGACGCCAAAGACTTGAAAAATTATAGACCGATCAGCTTACTGTCAGTTGCCTACAAACTATTTACTAAGGTAATCGCAAATAGAATCAGGAACACCTTAGACTTCTGTCAATCAAAGGACCAGGCAGGATTCCGTAAAGGCTACTCAACCATAGACCATATTCACACTATCAATCAGGTGATAGAGAAATGTGCGGAATATAACCAACCCTTATATATAGCTTTCATTGATTACGAGAAAGCGTTTGATTCTGTCGAAACCTCGGCAGTCATGGAGGCATTGCGGAATCAGGGTGTAGACGAGACGTATGTAAAAATACTGAAAGATATCTATAGCGGCTCCACAGCCACCGTAGTCCTCCATAAAGAAAGCAACAAAATCCCAGTAAAGAAAGGCGTCAGGCAGGGAGATACGATCTCCCCAATGCTATTCACAGCCTGTTTACAGGAGGTATTCAGAGACCTGGATTGGGAAGAATTGGGGATAAAAGTTAATGGAGAATACCTTAGTAACTTGAGATTCGCTGATGATATTGCCTTGCTTAGTAACTCAGGGGACCAACTGCAATGCATGCTCACTGACCTGGAAAGGCAAAGCAGAAGAGTGGGTCTAAAAATTAATCTGCAGAAAACTAAAGTAATGCTTAACAGTCTCGGAAGAGAACAGCAATTTACAATAGGCAGCGAGGCACTGGAAGTCGTAAGGGAATACATCTACTTAGGACAGGTAGTGACCGCGGATCCGGATCATGAGACGGAAATAATAATAAGAATAATAATGGGCTGGGGTGCGTTTGGCAGGCATTCTCAGATCATGAACAGCAGGTTGCCATTATCCCTCAAGAAAAAAGTGTATAATAGCTGTGTCTTACCAGTACTCACCTACGGAGCAGAAACCTGGAGGCTTACGAAAAAGGTTGTACTCAAATTGAGGACGACGCAACGAGCTATGGAAAGAAGAATGATAGGTGTAACGTTAAGGGATAAGAAAAGAGCAGATTGGGTGAGGGAACAAACGCGAGTTAATGACATCTTAGTTGAAATCAAGAAGAAGAAATGGGCATGGGCAGGACATGTAATGAGGAGGGAAGATAACCGATGGTCATTAAGGGTCACGGACTGGATTCCAAGGGAAGGGAAGCGCAGCAGGGGGCGGCAGAAAGTTAGGTGGGCGGATGAGATTAAGAAGTTTGCAGGGACGGCATGGCCACAATTAGTACATGACCGGGGTTGTTGGAGAAATATGGGAGAGGCCTTTGCCCTGCAGTGGGCGTAACCAGGCTGATGATGATGATGGTGATGACCATTCTCATCCCCAAGCCAGGCAAGCCGCCCAGCCTCGATAACCTCCGCCCGATTTCGCTCACGTCGTGCGTGGGGAAGGTTGCTGAGCACGTAGTCCTAAACAGGCTTTCACGCTACCTGCAGGACCACGACATTTACCCACACAACATGATCGGCTTCAGGGTGGGACTCTCGACGCAGGACGCGATGAAGCTCATCAAGCATCACATTACTGACTGTAATACGCGGGACACGAGAGCCCATACTAGGTCTAGATCTGGAAAAGGCCTTTGATAACATTCTTCACTCGTTCGTTTAAAACACAATTTAGCGCCTTAACCTGGGGAAGCACTTTCATTCCTACACGAGATCTTTCCTGTCAGACAGAGAAGCCACCCTTAAGATCGGGGACCTGACTTCAGACATGATCAAGCTGGGGTCTAAGGGGACGCCTCAAGGTGCAGTCATATCCGCAACCCTCTTTAACCTCGTCATGATTGGTCTATCCAGGACACTCTGCTATCGACGGTATCAGTCATACCATATACGCAGACGACGTTACCACCTGGTGTACAGGAGGTAGTGACGGACAGGTAGAGACTGCCCTGCAAGAGGCGATTGATGCTACCGAGAGATACCTTCAGCCCACCGGCCTTCGGTGCTCACCGCACAAGTCGGAACTGCTACTTTATCGACCCAAGCGCAGAGGCCCGAAAACAAAGGTATGGAAGCCACTCGCCGAATGCGACGTAAAACTGCGCACAAACGACGGAGGCTATATTCCGAGGGCGGATGCTATCCGGATTCTCGGCATGATGGTAGAGTCGAGTGGTTCAAACAACCAGACAGTGCTACGACTCACTAAGAAGACGGACAATGCTATCAGGCTAAATAGAAGTGGCCAACCGACAGCAAGGCCTCGGAGAAGATAACCTCGTGAGATTGGTACATGCGTTCGTAATGTGTCATTTCATTTACGTCGCCGCCATGCACAACTGGCAAAGATCGGAGCGGGATAAGCTCAACACATTAATCAGGAAGGCAATCAAGAGAGCGCTCGGCCTCCCCATATACACTCACACGGAACGCTTACTTCAACTTGGCATGCATAACACGCTAGAGGAAATAGCGGAAGCACAGGAGAGGGCCCAGTTCGTCAGGCTATCTACCACACAAGTTGGAAGACACACACAAGTTGTAAGACACACCTTGCAGGAGCTGGGCGTTACCCCGACAGTAATCAAAACAAAGTTCTGCAGCATCCCTCGAGAGCAGCGGGACCGCATCACTGTCGCCCGATCCCACGAAACATCCATCCAGAACACAACGTGGGAAGACGTCGGGCGCGCGCGAAGGCTCTCCTGGAAAAGGCTCGTGAACGGGCTTCACAGAACAGTTTCGTAGACGCAGCACGCTACGCCGACGGACAGGCCTTCGCTGTAGTTAGCGCAGATCATGAAAGGCAAATAACGAACGCAATCTCGATTCGGACGACGTCGTCTGAGATCGCAGAGCAGGCTGCAATAGCAATGGCCTTATTGGACGACAAGAGGACATCAATCTACAGTGACTCGATATTAGCTGTTAGGGCATTTGCCAATGGAACCATATCCGAGCTGGCTCTAGGGATACTAGGAAGCAAGGAGATCAAGCCACACACATTGATCTGGTTTCCAGCCCACATGGGACAGATCGAGGGTGCCCCGCCCAACCTCAATGAGTCGGCACACGGAGCTGCGCGAGGGATCATCAACCGCGTAGCTACCGGGCAGCGTGACGCCGGGGGTACTGACAATCGGGACTCTCCTTCCTCGTAGACCGAAATCACTAAGCACTTTTACTTGGCTCGGAGGATCTACCCCCTCCCACATTGCAAACTCAATAGACATAGGCTCAATAGGCTTTGACACTAAGGCTTCTACAGACGGGGGCATACCCAAACCCCCTACTTCATAATATGTACCCCGAAATTCAGACAGCAAATGCATGGGCACTATGCAATGACTTAGCGAACTTACCTCACGTGCTCTAGCGATGTCCCGCCTTACGCGGCGATGAAAGCAACATTTCTTCACGCTGGGATGCGGTGCTACACAGCCCCAACCTCGAAGAACAGTTAGGGACTGTCCAACGGGCCCGCGACGCGGGAGCGGCCCGCTGCGCGCTAATGCGCTAATAAAGTTTTTTCATCCATCCACCCATCCATCCATCTTGAGCCGATAGAGGAGCGGCAGGTAAAAGCTGCGGTAACTTGACGAACCCGCTGCCCCGATTACAAAGGAGTCAAAGTAGCACAGACATAGTGATCACATCAAAATGAACACAATTAGAGATCACACGGTTAAAGTACAAGGCTCTCTCCCCGATTCCAAAAAGATTTCAACGAGTAATTTTTTCTATTCATATTTTTGTATGCGTTCAAAAGCATTTCGCACTTCATAGTCGGTTAACGAATGCAATCATGCAGGTGCCATGGATTATGTCCATTCATCACTTTTCAAGTGATCTGCTCTATAGCGCCAGGACGCCCGAGTCCGACACCTTCCTCTTGTGCGAAACGTTCTGCACGTAAACAAAAAGAATGAGTGAATGGTTGAATGAATGAATGAATGAATGAATGGATGAATGAATGAATGAATGAATGAATGAATGAATGAATTATGTTTGCTGGGGCACGTTGCCGGGCTAGTTGGTTCGGATTCATGGTAGACACAGATCAGCCCGATACGACAGGGACCAAGAATGAGAATACATATACAGCGCTAACTTTCAGCTAAATGTTTTATTCGATCGCACCTGTTTTTTATACAATGTCAGGTGATCGAAAATACTCTTGTATACAAAGACACGACTATTCTAAGCAGGGCCCGAGGCACAATGACACGTGAGATAATTGAAGCTTATAAAATCTACGAAATGAAATAAAAATGTGCGAGCTTTCCATCTTTGGCCTTATCTGAGAAAGGTATCTAGAATCATTGCGTTAAGCATGACCAGGTGCGATGTGATTACAGTGACGAAACGTGTGGGTTCAGTACTGTATCTTTATGTTTGTCTCCTTGGTTTTATTTTCGATCCCCTGACATTGTATAAAGACACGTGCGATCGAATAAAAAACATTTAGTTGAAAGTTAGCTCTGTGCATGGTGTCTTCTCATTCTTGGTCCCTATCGTATCACGCTGCTCCGTGTCTACTATGAAATAAATGATGAACAAGATATATGGAGGCCGGGTTTTGGACCACCCAATGGGCCTTTACCATGTGCCGGAACGCGTTGTTCAGATTCTCTCCGACTGAAATTCCTCGCGCGTTTGTGCTAGAAGATGCGGTCTTTGTGCTTGCGCAGTACTGCTACGTCAGATGGCTGGAAGAAGTTGCGTAAAGGCTGGAGTGGGATTTAAAAACATGCGTTTCATTGCTTTTGCTCCGTTGGGAACACTCGGCCCACGCAATATAGACTGGCGTGCAACCTGCACATGACGTGGCTGGGATGTACAATATCATACGCACCGCGGCATAAGATGTGACACTGCCTTAGTAGTTCGCGAATTAAAAAGTTATCACTGCCTCACAGCCACCGCTGTGCTTCCGGCAGACGGCGTGGACGTCTAGCTCTACACGACAGCTTTAGCAAATTTTATCGATCCGAAAGTCAGTAAAGGTACAGCAGTGGCGGTCAGATGCAGACAGTGTGCGCACTTGAGTAGTCGTCTATGCCGAGTCTGTCTGTCTGTCTGTCTGTCTATCTATCTATCTATCTATCTATCTATCTATCTATCTATCTATCTATCTATCTATCTATCTATCTATCTATCTATCTATCTATCTATCTATCTATCTATCTATCTATCTAATCATTATTAACCTCGCAAATATGCGCAAGCAGCATAGTACCGATTGAATAATTTAGACTAAAAAGGCGAGCATAAATTCATCAAGTGGAAAGTGTCACGAAACTTGAATACGTTTCTGCGATGCTCAAACATGCACGGTTCTTCCGTCCGCTGGACGCCTCGGCCGCAACGTATCGCTATGTCCCACTCAGGTACCGAAAACTTACGAGCGTAGGCGCAGGTGGTGTCAGTAAGTATCAACCGGTGGGCGCCTAACAATATCAGTTGTTGGGCGCACGAGCGTAGCCTTATTCTTCGAATTAAAGCCCCTCGGTCGGCGAGAAATAAAGGAGCCTGTACCTTGAACAGCTTGGGGAACACGTCGGCCGGCTGTCCGCGGATAACAAACAGGCGTGAGTTGAGCTTCCGCAGCCGCGCGTCCAGATCCTCGAGGCTCTGCAGGAGGAACCTGCGCAACGAACCGCGTGCACGTCCCGTCGTCATAATCGCGTCACTTTCTGGCTCGGCGTTGGACGCTCCATCGCAAGCGGGCCATGGCAGTACTCGTAGCGCTGGTAGAGCAGTGCCACTCACCTCCACTTGTTGACGCCGGCATTGGATGATCCAGCGAACCACGGATCCAGAATGTACACGCACCGGCACGTGCGCGCCCCCTGAAGACCCATCCTGAGCGCGGGCTGGTCGTGTAACCGCAGTCCCTTGCGGAACCAGTGCACCACGTGTCGATCGCCGTTGCCGCCACCGCCCACGGACGTCACCTGTTGCTGATGGTGCGGCGCCGGAGCATGCGACATGGCGGCCATCACGACGGACGCCTTGCTGGATCCCGGCAGCTGGTCCCCCTGCCCATGGGCCGGCTTGCGGTGTCTGAACCGAGGTCTAGATCCCAGTGCTGCTGCTGTTGCGACGTGCAGGCAGACGCGCTCAACCGGTGCTCGCGGTCGCGGCGAAACAGTGATGCGGCGCTGCGCCGGGCGACATCATGTTGCTGCGGCTGAACGGCGGAAGAGCGACACAACGATCGCACGACGCGCTAACGGCATAGCACGACGTCTTCAACGTGACCCGACGCCGAGGTAGGCCCCCATTGGAGGACGGCGGCGACGTCACGTGAATGGCCTCGCGGACAGTCACGTTGCGCGCGCCGTGCGCTGCGGCGCGTTGCTGCGTCCCTTCCCCGCCAACCAACCCAGTCGGCGCAGTGGCGGCCTCTTGCCAGCCCTCCTCGGAGTTTTGGGTTGCGTAACGGCTCCGATCGGAATGCAGGCTTGGCTCCAGCCTAATCGATACAAGCGGCAATGTAACGGCGACATTACGACGTCGCTCGTCCGCGTGCAGCGTGAGCTTCGCGCTGCATGTCGAAGCTGGCACCGAAGCCTGCACGCAGTGTGCCGAAATCTTTACCTCTGCCGCTCGCTCTCTCTCTCTCCCCTCTCCCGGCATTATTCCGTCCCGCACTATTGTTTCGCCTCCGTAACGAAATCTGAATAGGGTCTCGGTCTAGTCGGTGTTGAAAGGAGCCAAACTTCACGCGACTGAGAAAGAAGAAAACATAGACAGAGAGAGAGAGAGAGAAATGTTTCGCCCGAGGGGACATGTAGTAAACAATCAACTATGTGTCACGGAGTGCTGATTGTTGCTTAGCCTTGCAGGCGTTTAGCTGTGAGCATGACAGAAAGTTGCGCGCACGTATTTCAATTTTCAATGCTTAATATCTTCTTTGACTGTGCGCCTGTTTCTCCAAACGGTACTAACATCTCTCGCTGTCATGTGTTACGAAGAGGCAAAAATATGCAATCTTTTATTCATGACAAATCTAGCACTGCGTTTCCTATAGTTTTGTTTGTTTACACCGCTCGTTTTTTTCCCCTCTTCTTTTTCTCCGTTTACCATGGGCGCACCAAAGCTAGTAGTATATTTACAATTCTTATATACCATAAAAAAATGCTGAGTACGTTCTTAAAAAATAACGGGGAACCCATTTTTGCAGTGATGTAATAAATTACGCAGCCTGACCTCAACTTTTTTTCCCAACTCCCTTGGAAAGCCTTCACTCATGCCAAGATGATGTTTCTAAAGAGCTACTCATTAGCCACTGAGAGCACTCTGAATGCTTATTTTCAAAGTTATTTTTCGAAGCGAGATCAGGATGCCTTAGAACGCGCAGTGATAAGGCGACGTACACCAAGGTATAAGAAGCAGATGCTTGCTGCGGTAAAGCTAGGAAAACTACAAGATATGTTTTATTCGAATGTACAGACATCTACCCAGCTGTCTAGGCTCCGCTGGCCTCCTTGAAGCCTCTGGTTTCAGCGTTAGCAGCGGGGAAGTAAACATGTACGCAATAGAGATTAGTAAGAGGCGATTGGAGGGTTTGTGGCTGAAAAGTAAGGAGACCACGAACAACGGAGGCGCACAAAAACAATGTTCCCAAATGTGGTTTAGAAAATTTGACGATGGGAAGTCTATGTGTGTTAAAAAAAAAAAGAAATATAGGTAAGACATTAGGCAAAATAAAAACAAGAGCTTGGTGGCGCAACCCATCGCGCCGTCGTAGGGGACGCTCACAGCATCCGTCCCATTAGTGTGCCCAAGGACATTATACGCGTATATAACCTTGAGGGTGCCTCAACGTAATCCTCGCCCCCGCGGAGCGGCGGGCGAGCAGGTGCGCATTGAGGGCGAGAAGGACATCGAGTCATCCTAGGCACTCTTCCCCTCATCAGGCCCCATAACAAATTTTGGTTATACGCTGGAAGTTGTTACGTGTCCTCTAGGGAGCGTTCTGCCTCAATTTTTTTCGAATCAGCTCATTATTTGCCTAGATATAAATATTTCAGTGCCGCGAATCCATGATTTCAGGAGGCGAGCTCCACTGCCAAGCGAGACACTCTTTCCACTTGCCCCGTCTAGCCTCCGCAAGCGAAATTCCTTCCCTGCGTTCTCCCATACCGGACCTCGAGGATCGCGTGACGCATACGTCACGGGTCCAGCCTTCATTTATTATTATTATTATTTTTTAGTCTCCTCGCTTTATTGCGGCGCTGACGGCGTCGCGCGCGAGCTGTTGTGATTATCTTGTTTCGCTCAGCGCACGACTTTGCGTTCTGTGCACGAGGGCATCTGGCTAGCGCTATACGTAAGTGCTACACGTATACTGAGGCAGGCACAAGCGGATCACACAGTATTATCACGCGCTGTGAGACGGTAGAAAATTACATAGTTTCGGTGTCTGTGCGCGTGACTGCACGACGTGGGAACGAGCAGACGAAACGGAAGTACATCTCTCTTGCTGCGGTGCGAAGTAAAACAAAAACATGCAGACATTCGGTTTGTGTGTTTTATTATTTCTCTAAGCTTTAATTCGTCTATTCAAGCAACATATTACACAAATAAAAGATGCTGCCTAAAGTAATTCTCGAAATCGCGTGTCACCACGAGCGACGTCACAGCAAACACGTGTACGTAGACGCACTAGCACGTGTACGTCATCGTCCGGCTTGGAGCGCGGTGGCCGCGAGGAGAAGGGAAAATGGCGTTCGGTTTGAAATTTCAGAGCTTTCCGCGGCGCGTAGCGATGTAGTACTTTGCAGACACGATGGTTATCGCGCATTGTATGCTCTCCGCTTGTCAGCTCAAGATGGCCAGATCTGGTGAGGGGCCCCAAAGTATTACATCCCTTCGCGCCGCCGAAATAGATTAAATTTCAAACGAAATGTCGTTTGCCCGTCAATCGCGCAAATGCACCTGCGTACATGGCAATGCTGTGACGTCACTCATAGTGACACGTGGCTTCGAAAATTATTCAAGGCAGCATCAGTTATTTGTTTAATCTGTTGCTTCAATAGGCAAATGAAACTTTAGAAAAATAATAAAACGTACAAACCGAATGTCTGCGTTTTAGTACGCACCGTAGCAAGAGACATGTACTTCCGTTTCGTCTGCTTGTTCCCACTTCTTGCACTCGCGCGCGCGGAGAACGAAACTATTGACATTTTTCACTGGTCGATCTGGAGCGGTCGCCGAAATCATCGAGCGAGCGCTCGGGTGTAGCGAAGTGACGCAGCCGTGAGATATCAGACGCATCAACTCACCAGGGAGACGGAAGAAGACTGGGGATGAGCTCTGGCAGGGGCAAGTCCAAATCCGCAGGTACGACGACGAGAGTAGCATTTGAACAACTAGATTTATTCTCTTGGTATTTACCTTAAGTTTAAACTGTACAAAATATCTACAAGCAAAACGATGTCATACCCGTCGTCGTCGGCCTGCCTGACCGGCCTGGTACCGTTGTCAGATGGGAAGAGGACTTGGCAACCAGAGGCGCCGCGTCCCAGAGCTTTCATGTACTCATCAACCCAGCATCATTCGATACATTGACCCCGGTACTCCCCCACAACCCGGGCTGACTGGGTGGGGGGACTTGGTTCGGGCCAACGGTCCTTCCCGCACAAGGGGGCTGTTGTGGTGCAGTCCAACTGAGGGACTGCACTCAACACACAAACAGCCATGTCGGTCTTGCAGGGCACAAGCCTGACTGACCCTCGGACTGCCCTGACGCAAAAGAGGTCAAGGCATACAACCATGGAGACCACCAAAGCCGTCCGCGGAGCAGCGCGACCACTTGAGGGTGCACCACCACCGGTTCCAGCTCTGGGTTCCACTGAGCCAAACAAAACCCCGTAGATCGACTGGCGCACACGGCCGAGTCGTGCGCGCCAGTCGCTCACTCTAAAACTACCCCAAACTATTCCTTAAATAAGTTTCCCCAGCATCCAAGGGACCCGCGGACCAGCGGGAGGCGCAGGCTTCTTCACCAATGGGTTACTTCGTTACTCCGACCAATCAGGCAAGCCAACATCATCCAATAAGCGGCAGAGTTCAAGGGGTCAAGAAATGGTCGCGTCAACACTCCGTGCACAAAAGCACTCTGACCATACCTAATCAGCTTTTGACAGCCGAGCGTGGGAAGACGACGCGACATGTGCAGGTGTGACGTCAGGCGCGGCGGTGGCGGCGGCCGCGCGGCAGCACTGTCCGCGGCGCCGTCGAGGTCATTTGTGTACAAAGGTTTGCCCCGCGTCAAGGACCCCGCAAAATTCCCCGAAAAACAGCAAAGAGGGCCGCGGTACACTCTCTTCGCGACACGGGTTTCACAAATCCCAATCGTCCAGCGGAGCGCAAAAATGCTCCGCGGGGGATCGAAAGTCTGCGTACACGTCACAAACCGATTCCGGAAACCATGCCCGACTTACGCTCTGTGCGTTTCCACGGCTACCAAAGTCGCCGTCCCCCGTGTGTAATTTGACCGCGGCAGTCGCAGAGTCCGTCATTTTCATGTCGCGCCCGCAAGGATTGCGCATGGACGACGTACGTACACTAAGAAAAATCCCGCGGAAAACGGGAGTACCTGGGCAGTTAGTCCTAAAAAGGGCGCTTTCATCCTTCAAGGGACTAACTGCATGAATGTGCGTGCCGTGTGTAAATTTCGGAGAGTGTTTTAGGCCCAGGTCGGAAAGGGAGCAACGGGGCGACGAACGACAACAGTTACTCCATATGCACTCCACTGTTAATTCTAGTCCGTGTCGTGGAGTGATGCGGCAAAAACGGCATAGCCTATAAATCGTGAATAGTTCGAAGTTCGTGCACTGCCTATTGGACTACATGCAAAACAGCACTTTGCCTTTTCGTGAGAAAATTGCTTGAAATTTAAAAACTGCAATGTGAAGAGTCATGCCCTTCGTGCGCACACCATAAGTGAGCGATACACATTAAACGCTCAAGTCGTCGATGGACTGGCAGATATTCTTGGTCAATAATACCTAAGTTCCTTCCGTTCCAAGGAGATTACGAACTAAACTGAAGCGGTGTGTAGCTCAAGCGGGACACGCTCAGCGACAGAGAAATTGGCCTTCTCTGTCGTCTTAGGTGCCCGTTTGAGCTCACTACACGTATACATTGCGTAGTGCCTCAGTTTAAATCGCCGCCAAGAATACTCGGACAGATTTCTTTTCGCAGTCGCTTATGGTTGCAAGTATACACTCTCAATGTTAGATTCTCCCCGCATAACATACAAAAAATGCTGAGTAGCTTTTATATTGCCGCACCTGCGTTCCGATGCTTAACCTTGTTTCAATATCCTGTCCTGTCAACCGACCTGCCGTGGTGTGATTCGGCTTCTGGACGCCGTGTGGTACGGACGCAGAATGGAGTGCTCCTCGAAAGCGGCCGATGTTGGCCGTGGTGCCCCGTGCTCTGCGTTGCCCAATGATTACCGTGTCATCTTGCCCCTGTTACCAACAGGCGAAGGACAAAGGCGCGCAGTTGTATTGCACTGCGACGTCTCTGGACGCCCGCAATTAATCGACGACCTCCGAAAGCCCTTGAAGGATGCTGGAGTAATTCAGCAGGTAGGTGGAATTGGTGCGTACCGAATGTCGCACGTGTGGCTGCTAAACATGAAGACAGACGAGGCAGAGCAGACGATGCTAGACGCCGGACCGCTACTAGTGAAGAACAGGCCATGCCTCATCATTGATCCGGCGCGGCAAGAGCTCAGGATTAAGCTACACTGGGTCGCGTTCGACATCACCTCTGAGACCATTCGAAGAGCCTTTCGAGAGCAGGCTGAGGTAAAGGAAGGCCTCAGTGATCGGTGGAAGGCCGAGGGCTTTGAAGGCACCGAGTCAACGATCGTCTAGTACGTCTTTTGCTCCGCGACGATGTCACACCAGACCGTGTCCTGCATCAAATGCGTCCTGGTAGCGGCACTGCGCTCGTGGTTGTGCTTGGACGTGCCGCGTTATGCCTTCGTTCCACAATACTGGACACATCCGGCGCGAATGCCGAGTGCCCAGGTGCGCAGCTTGCCGAGCGTTCGGGCACGAGCAGGCTGATGTACTCGCTCGTACGCCAAAGTTGCAAGCGCAAGCGGAGAAATGGACCGGAGCGAGGTGCTCATGGACGAAGAGGAAGCAGAGAGCGTGGCTGGAATGGTGGCGTCCATCAGTGACGTGGCCGCAGTGGTGGCCTCCACCAGCGATGCAGGCTTGCAGTAGACGCTCGGGCAGGAGACGCCACTGTGGCAGACACGTCATCACGTCGACAGGAAAGCACGAAGAGGAAAAAGGTTCGGCAGAGCGCACTTCTGAAGCCCACTTTTTAGGACAGCAGCTGCCAGTAAGTGTGTCCGGGTCTGGTGAGAAAACAGATGAACTCAAGACCGCTGTAAGCGAGGCCGTCGCGACGCTCAAAGACTGATTCGACGGACGATCGAGGCTGCAATGGAGGCAACACCTGCGAAACCCCAACCCAACTAAGCAAGTACGGCGTCTCAAGACGCGCGGCTACGAGCAATGGATGAGAACGAGACCTGGAACAAAAAATATTGGAGGACGCTTAAGCTTCGCCTTCAAGAGTGGAACGCGACATCGTTCCCGTTAACCCGCCAAGGGGTGTACGGCGCAGCGATCACTTACGAGGCGCCCCGCATCGGACTTTGCACCCACCAATCACGTGGTGAGCGCCGAGCAACGCAGCGTTCGACGCGGCAACGAAACGTGCGCCTGAGCCAGCGGAACGAACCACAGAACTCGGCGTCTCGGAGGGAGAAACGATGTACGCGAGCCAAACGTCGTGATCGGCACGGACAGCCAGGCTGCGACGCTCCATGAAGGCGGACGCGATCATGGGGCTGACGCCTCGATGGGATCGTCCTCTATCTCGCTTGGAAGCACCACGCAGACTCATGACTCCTCGCCAGCAGCACGGCACACATCGCAGGGCACGCTTTCCCACCAGACGCGTTACGGCGCAGCGATCACGTTAGAGGCGTCCCGCATCGGACGCTGCACCTAGGAATCGCGCTGTGAGCGGAAAGAGGAGCCGCGTCGCCTAAACACGAGGGTTCGAGTGACGCACGCTGGAAGGGGAGAGAGCGAGAAAACTGATTAAACGCAAGAGTATTGGGGCATCCTCGGACCGGTCCCCGCACGGCTACAATGCGCTCAAACGAGACGAAGGGGAGAAGCGGGCGAGTGGCGCGCCACCTGTCGGGGCAGCGCGGTACATCGCGAGGAGGGGGTCTCCTGTTTGCCGCAAGATGGCTCTGCGTGTGCGCCAAGCGCAGAAGAAATCTAGCGGAAACGTACTTCGCTACTCGTTTAACTGCGACTTCTGTAATTTACATGCTCATGATTACCGATATACACCGCAGTATAACTTTGTACAGCACGTTTTCAAGGCAACACCGCGTTCACTAGAGGCGCTTTTGTCCCGCTTTGAACCATCGAACTCATGGCTGAGTGGTAGCGTCTCCATCTCACACTCCGGAGATCCTGGTTCGATTCCCACCCAGCCCATCTTGCAAGTTGCTTTTATTTATGAATTGCCTTCCGGGATTTTCCGCTCACGCCAACACCGACGACACCGGCTTTTCTGCGACACGAGCTCCTCAACGCTGTCGCGTTAAAAACCTCGTGTAGCCAGCCATCAGCGGTCGGCGTCGCTTACACGCGGCGGCGGCAAGTAGACGCCCTGAGCGTCGACTGGGCTGCGGGATACTACAAGGCAAGGTCTGTGAGGGGAGCGCCGCAGGCTCGGTCTGGTGTCACTTGCCAATATGCAGTCCCTAGGGAGCTCGATAAATATTGCAACACTGACCGTCTGAGGGCTTATTGCCAAGAGGCGGCAAAACCAACTTTACCGCCTCGCAACGGAGCACGGCTTCGGAGAGTCGGCGACGCCAGCAAGGCTAGCCACGTTCGGCGGACCGAGTATTGTTACTTGATTCGCGGTCGCCTTCATGGTCTACTCGCAGCAAGAAAGTTGCTGGAAAAGGGTGTTTTCCAGTGCGTTTTCACGGGCCCCAAAATTCGTCACAGTCTGCTGACAGTCATGGCGGCTACCGGAGAAGTCAGCTCTGGAATCAAGAGGTGCCCGCTTGGGTCAAGCGTGACAATCTGTCTACGAGGACCCGCTCAACTCGGTGGGTTCTGGGAAGTGCATATGTGAGTACGCCGGAGCCGCGTGTTTCTATTTACGCCCAAGCCCAGCCCTCGACCGCTGCGCCACCATGCGCCGCTCGCGTGTACCACGTTTCTAGGTACTTTTTTCCCGAAGCGTCACGGCGAGCGCTCCGTAGATCCCTGTAGGTACTTGACGCGGGACTGGGGAGATGTTTTGCCTGGGCGCACAATCTGCTCACCCAGCTTTCACTAAGAGAAAACAGTTTTTAAAAACAAGCCGCCTAGGCTGTTTCGAAATAAGAGTTGCGTGCGGAAGCTGACGCTACACTGGACGAAATTTTTCAGTTTGGATAAGGGGATAAATGGATGTGATAAGAAGTTGGTCGTGGTGTGCGAGGCGCTTCGATCTACAAAAGCTGGGAGGGAGAATCGTGGGGCATGGAGGGTTTCTCGCACCACTACCCACATCATCGCTGCGCTCAAGCTTCCTTTCCTTCTTGACATCACTATCTCTCTTCCAGCAGAAACAATAGCAAGGCGCTGGCGCCATACAGTACGCATATTAAACGTCACGAATCACGTGACTCAAAGAATCACACAAACTCCTAGACTACGCGTAAGCATTGTGTCACTAGTTCATCTCCGCGCAGCCCGGTGTCATTACCAATGTTATGTAACTTGATTAGGCCATTACTAACGACAGCTCAGTGGCGACACGAACTGGTGCCGATGGTGGCGCAAGGAGCATTGACGACGCAAGCAAAGTACTGCAGGTGGAGGTCCGAGGTGCGCTCATGACGGTTCCGATCATTATATAAGCCGTTATAGCTCTTCAGCGCCTTGTTCATCCGCGTGAAACCGTTGGAGACTTTTAGCGTGTCCGCTATTCCGGCAAACGCGGGTGGTTTGGGCGGATTGCCGGATGAGCGGGGGCAACGTGAGCGGCCGGAGCGGTGCAGCCGCCGTGGTGGCGTAGAGCTCAACAAGACAAAAACATAGCTAAAATTGCATTAAGCGACTGTCTTCTGCTTCACTGCTGGTGCAAATTTTCGGCGATGTGGCGTAATTGTCCGCACGATTGCGCCGCTGTCCAGAATTTACACCAGCAGCTAAGCAGAATATATCAACTGGCTCCGTGATTGTGTGGCTGAGCTTTTGCGCCAACAGCTGGCGCCACCAATCTGGCCGCGCACGTTTACGCCCCCGTTCACCCGGCACACCACCTGCGCTTGCCCGAGTACTGGACGCACTAAAATTCTCTGTTATTGAGCCATGAGCATACTCAGGCGGCGGCTTCTTATGGCAATGCCGCGTGGGCCGCAGCTTGAAAGCGATCTGCGATGCCCACAAAACAGTGCCAACAGCTCATAGCTTCGCGCGCTTTGTTTTTGCCGCTTACATAGTCTTAAAGAGATGCGCGCCCGCTTGACTTCAAGGCGATTTGCGAAAGTTGCAGAATGAGGCGTTAACTGAGAGCACCGCCAGCACTGTGTTTTCGCCGCTTCGTTGCTGTTGAAGCTGAAGGCAGCACAATGGCAAATTCGTTCGCTACTGTGGGCGCTATCTCGAAAGCGGTCGTCTTATTACGGGACGGACGAAGGGACGGTTTTCTCTTTGGGTAAGCACACAAATTAGGCTTTAGGTAAGCTTAGGGTAAGCTTAGGCATTCAGAATTCAAATTTAACTACACCGCCTAAACTCAGCGAATGCAGGCTGGCCCGAACACACCGTGCGCCTTGGAGCAAAACCAAATACATAGAAGGATCTAGGGCGCGTGTCATGGCGCTTCGGCGAAAAAGTACCTAGAAATGTGGTACGTGCGGGCGGCGCATGGCAGCGCAGCGATCGAGCGCTGGGCTTGGGAGCATATAGAAACACGCGTGCTGGGGTTTCGGCGCGAAATTCAAATACTGATACTTGCACCTTCATTTTATCATTTAATAATCAAACTATTTTTTTTAAATGACTGCCTGCAGGGTTCTCAAACAATGCTTCATTAGTCTAAACTGATTTATTGCTTCGCTTTAGTGTCCCTTTAAGCACAAGTTATTTCCTCTATGTTGTCCTTGGTGTCAGTGTTTGCTGGCTTCTTATGAGATGGTGCCTTGAATAATTCTCAAAGTCACGTGTCAACACGAGTGACGTCACACTGCGGACACGAGTACTTATGCGCGGGGACAAGAGTACGTCACCGTCCGGCTTGGAGCTCGGTCGCAGCGAGGGAAAGGGAAAACAGCGTTCGAATTAAAATTTCAGACATTTCCGCGGCGTGTAGCGATGTAATACGCTGCAGACACGATCTTTATCGCGCAATGTATGCTCTGCGCTTGTCAGCTCAAAACGGCCAGACGTGGTGAGGGGCCCTTTTGAACTTCTGCTTCGCCGGCGCTGACTGTGATGGACCAAGACGCTATGGCAGGTGCAGCAGGCCGGCTAAGTAGAAGCTCAGTTTGCTGCAGAGAGATTGCGCAAGACGCTCCCGCCGGTGACACTGAAACTAATCCCCTAAGAAGGGGCTTTAAGCCCTTTCATACTTCAGCGACGCCAAGGGATGTACAGTGTAAGCAAGCCCCATCGGTATCTCCTTGCAGAAAAAGACGAATGCCTTCTCGACCGCGCTTTGCGGCGCCGCGCGTTCGAAAATAGCGAGCCGTGTGCAAGATACAGAAGTCGAGACAGCATGTCCTCTGTCAAAATCTTCATGTTACTGCACTCTTATTCCGATTGTTGTCTCAAAATACCTGACCAGATGATTTTTTCACTGGTCTCTTTCTCGAAGAAAAGCGAATATTCTAAGCTGCGAAAAAAAAAATAGGACACATATTTGTTCCTAAGGTAAACTTTCTATTCAAAGTATTCATTCCCAGAAGATGGGATACAATGAGACGTTGATGTTTCAAAACAAAACTTACACGAGTCAAGATATTTTCAGATCGCGGAGAGAGCCTATGTCTTTACATAAGCTTGATTTAACTGCGCAACGCAGTGGACAAGTTTTTAAATGTTGTTTGCACCCATGATATTTCTTTGCTTGTTCTGGCATTATAGTTGCTTGCATAAAAATCGGCCCTATGGTGCCGGATATGATGTATATTTTATATAATGAAAGCATACCTAAATCTGGCTTTATAATTGCTTGCATAAAAATTGGCCCTATGCTTTGGGATATGTTGCATATTTCATATAATAAAAGCATAGACACATCACTAGTGCATTATCTAGCGATGTGTCATCACTGATCTCAATGCTTTCCTGTTCACAACCGCAGACGACGAGCCTTGTTTCCTTTCAGGCAATGCAACGTTCTATAAGCTCATTTAGAGGTATCTGAAAAAATAAAAAAATAAAATGTTTTTATACACAGACTATAACGCTTTAGAGTTGAAAACACGTTTCTTTTAGACTAAAAACGGTAACTAATGACCGCTTGTGTTTTCACTGCTTTAACGCTGATTGCAGGCTTTCTTTTTTTGACATTTCTGCTACTGAGCGCTCTTGAAATCTTGGAAGCTTTTAGAAGTAGGCGATATGGGAAAGAGGGTCAACTCACCGCATTGTTGAGAGCATGCTTTGGAAGCTTGGGTCGCAAACACGCTTTTCAAGCGACGTGGGACCGCTCAGAAAATTTCAGCATTTTTGATGGAATCAGAAGCAACTTATTCAATTTTAGTTCATCTTCATCTATCCTACTTCCAAACCTTAGTTCGCTTTCAAATGCGACCTGAAAAACAAAGGAACAGTGTGCAAAACGCATTTAGGTGAGACACATAGCTGAAACTGATTTTATGTCATCATGCTCGCGATAAAGATAAGGTTTTAAAATTGGAACACAAATGGCAACGCATTCGATGGAACCTTTTAATCTATAAAAATAAATCTATAAAATAAAAATGAGATAAAGAGTTTGGAGGACGCTTAAGCTTCGCCTTTGACAATGGAACACGATAGCATTCAATGATCCCCGAGTGCTTCTCACGCTTGCCGGTAACTGCAGCTTATGTAACCGAAATGTTTACCGGGAAATGCTGGCGGCGAACGCTATGCACGAAGACGAGCTTTGCGTTTTTTTTTTCTTTTTTTATGGTGTTGCAAGAAACCAAGGGGGCCGCGCCGCTCCTACTAAGACAGACCTCAAACGGCAGCTGGATAACGTTGTCGCTTTTGAGTTTTTGAGTTTCCGCGTAACAGAATTATGTTTTCTCCTACATTCAAATTACAATCCGACGCTATTATGTCTGTAGGTTATGTGTGAGTCGTACTTTACGATTTTTTTTTACGTATTCTGGATTGAAAAATTCATTTAGTTGAGTAACTTCCTTGCGCCACATGGAGGGCATGCGTGGTTATGCGTGCGTGGTACGACATACTTAATGAAAAAAGAGAGCGCTACGAAGACAAGGACGAAAGAACAACATGTACGACATGTTTCTTGCTGAAACGACGTCCGACGCTGGACGCCGACACCGTGATCTTCTGCGACACGGGGCCCTTAACGCTTTCGCGTTAAAAGACGTATTTATGCATAATTTCCCACACAGTGGAGACGGACCCCACTCACACACACTAAAACGTGACCCTTTCTTGAAGTCCTTCGAATCGGAACAATGCCACCATTCTCGGAATCTTGCTGTTCCAGTCAAAACAGAATTTTGAGTACAGTGGCGTCTTTCCCTTTCGTGGGCAGTCGTAAGGGGATATCACAAGCTGCGTGAAGCGCGGGGTATGCAGAACACTACATGGCAATCAACAAGGCCGACCGACGAGCGTGTCTAACTCACGGTGACGGAGGCTGGCTGAAGAAAATTGATAATAGGCGTTGGGACCCTCGCTGGTAAAAAAACCCGTGCACGAAACATCTCCCCCACCGACCCATGCCTGTTCATTTCACATGAAAGCCATGGAAGCAGGTGCACATATCCGAGACTAATCTGCAGTAGGCGAAGCGCGTTTTATTTTACAGCGAAGCTGTATACCTCTACCGTCCAAGGAAATTTTCGTGTCTTTGTTGGTGTGCTAAGCAAAAACTCCCCATACGTGGGCCGATCCCGGAGATAGTGAAATGCCGGCCCGATCTGGCAATAGCACAAGTTCTAACAATTACGGACCAATATCACTGACCTGTATTTGCAGCAAACTTTTAGAACACATTGTTTTATCACACACTGTGACTCATTTAAATATAACTTTCAGACGGCCAGCGTGGCTTCAGGCACAATATATCTTCTCAAACACAATTGTTCGAACTAGTTACTGACCTTCACGACTACATACATGAGCAAACATAAGCAGGCGCAATATTTATTGATTTTAGAACAGCTTTTGATCGTGTTGCGCATAACCGATTGATCGAGAAGGTCGATAACCTAGGATTAGATTCTAACGCAACCCTTTGGTTTGCCATATTCTTAACTAATGGATATCAACGACTTGTTCTTAAGGATCATACATCTGGAACCACGCATGTCATCTCAGTAGTGCCACAAGGGTCAGTTCTGGGTGCATTGCTCTTTCTCATTTATATTAGGGATATAACGGATACTTTGCTGACGACTGCGTTATCTACAGGCGGATATGAACTCCCGAGGATGTCATCAGCTTACATACGGACCTAACGCAACTCAGCCAGTGGTGTAAGGTCTGGAATTTGGAAATAAACGTAGAAAAGACAAAGCTTATTACATTTTTACACTTACTAATACTCCTCTAAACGTTTACACTATAAACAATACAGGTATAAAGAGAGTGCAATGTTTCAACTATCTGGGCCTCTAGTTAACCACAGATCTAACTTGGCATACACACATGGAATATATAAGCAAGAAGGCATTTAAGATTTTAGGATTAATCAAACATCGTTTGTATCCTGCCAACTCAGAAACGAAGCCTCACGGTTTCACATCTCTCATCCGGTCTTTGATAGAATATGCATCGATAATATGTGCACCCAAGTACTGTTACCTTGCAGAACCATATCGAGTCAGTACAGAATAAGGCGGTAAGATTCATACTTTCCTAACTTTCACCCTATACGAGCGTATCATTGTTAAAAAGCAGCATCAACATTTCTGCTCCGTACACTCGACGCAAATATTCGCATTTAACATTCTTTCATTCTTTATATTACGGAGAGTCAACATTTGCAATCAATCGCATTCAACCGGCACATCACATTTCATCCAGGCGGGATCATGAACCCATATTTGCGCGTACGCTAAAGTACCAATATTCACCTCTAGTGCAATCCATAAACGAATGGAACGCGTTACCAGAAAACATTGTCGCTTGCACTCCAGTTGAGAGGTTCGTTGCGCTTCGGCTATTTCTTCGAGCGTGTTGTGTATCCTCAGTTGTAAGAAGCGGGTCGTCCTCGTGGACTCGAACAGGCCCAGCGCCTTCTTGTACGCTCTTCTGATGATTACGTTGATTTTGTTACGTTCGTGTTGCAGCCATCTGTTGTAGGCTGCAACGTACGCCACGTGGCTGATGACGAAGGATTGGACGAGCCTAATTAGGCTCTACTCTCTCATGCCAGCCTTCCGGGAAGTGACTCGTTTGAGGAGTCGAATCGCGTTGGCCACTTTTGCCGTCAGACGGGCGATGGTTTCGACGTTTCTCCCGTGCTTTTCGATGACCATGCCTACTATCCTAATTTTGCCGACGTCGGGGATCACGTTGCCCGATTTGGTTACGATTCCGATTTTTTCGTGTTCGCGTTGTCTGGTCTTGCCTCTGCCGTTGTTGGTAGATGGGAGTGTGACAAGCTTCGATTTGCTTGGCGAACATCTCAGTCCGGTGCCTTCCAGCTGGTCTTCTATCGCGTCGACGGCGGCTTGCAGCGCGCCCTCGATGTGGGCGTCGCTGCCGCCTGTCACCCACAGCGTGATATCGTCCGCGTACATGGTGTGCCTGACGTCTTCGATGTCCGCGAGCTTCTCGGTCACTCCGATCATTACCAGGTTGAGCAGCATCGGCGAAATGACCGATCCCTGCGGTGTGCCGGTGCTCCCGAGCTTCTCTTGCGTCTGCAGGTCGCCTGCTCGTAGCTCGGGGGTCCTGTCCGTGAGGAAGTCCTTGATGTAGTTGTAGGATCTTTCGCCCATGTTGAGCTTGGAGACTTAGGACAGAATCGCGGATTGCTTCACCTTATCAAAAGCGCTCTGCAGGTCGAGCCCCAGGATTGCCTTGTTGTCGCGGGCGCTGCCGCCATCGTCGATGATTTGGTATTTGAGCTGCAGCATCGCGTCTTGCGTGCTTAGGTGCTGTCTGAAGCCGGTCACCGTGGCCGGGTACAGCCCTTCTCGTTCCAGGTACTCTAGCCGCCTGTTGAGCAGGATGTGCTCCAGCACCTTGCCCACGCAGGACGTGAGCGAGATGGGCCGGAGGTTGTGCGTGTCCGGCGGCTTTCCTGGCTTGGGGATCAGGATGGTCTTGGTTGTCTTCCACTGCTTTGACAGCGCGCCCGCACTCCAGCACTTGTTGAAGCCGGGAGGAAGATACTGGATGACCTGGGAATAGGACGCTTGAACAAGGCGGAGATGAAGCTCCCCGTCCCCGAAGAGGTCCGATGCCAGATCGGAATCGACTCCATACCCAAGAACATGAATCCCGAGTTCAACAAGGGAAGAAGAGCGGCGAGGGCCAAGGTTCTCATCGACCTGCAAGCCAACGACGAGCACGCGCGGTACGTGGACGCGGCCTAATACCAACGGAACGCCTTCACAGCGGTCGTCATAGAGGCGTCAACCGGCGCCACGAGGACGGCAGCGAGCGTGAGAAGCGCCGGAGTGGAACAAGCGGAGGAGGTAGCCATCGCCCTGGCCATCGCCGACGCAGACTGCCACACGGTGCTGAGTGACTCGAGACAGGCGGTGCGAAACTTCGCCAAAGGCCAAATCTGCAGGTATAGGCCGAGCGCGTACTGCGGGCGGCCAAACTGCAAGACAGAAAAGTAGGAATGAAGTGGTTCCCACCGCACGCGGGCGACGCGTCGGAACGCAATAAGAACCACAATGAGACGGCACACGCAGCGGCGCGAGCGCTAATCAACCGCGCCCAGGCGACAGACCGTCCGACGTGGTTCGAAGCCAAGGACCGCATGACGGACTACAACGGCATCACGAAGGCCTACCGCCTGACTCGCAGGACTCTCCCACTCTCGCACCCGAGGCTGAGTCGAGCGGAGACGGTACTACTGAGAGACAGCTCCATACCGGATCGCTACCGAGCCCGGGACTGATGCATGTCTCGGGACTGATACCCCGAGACATACCCGACCGATAAGTGCAGGGTCTGCCGGAGGGAGACGGCAAATTAAACGCACATCTTGTGGGACTGCATCAAAAATCCAGAGGAAGCAAGATCAGGAACGACCTGGCCCTGGCCCGGCTTCCTGCTGCCATGTCGATCGACCCCGACTATCCGGTGAGTGCCTCAATCTACGCGGACGACATCGCCCTGTGGGTGCGAAGCCCACCACACAACCACCGCAGCGCGCGCTCGGCCCTGCAAAGAGCTCTCGACACCGCCGCTGCTTACATGAGCAGCATTGGCCTTGCCATCTCGGTAAGGAAGACGGAGGCCATGCTGCTCCACCCAAGAGCAGCCGCCCGCCGCACAGCACCCCGGCTGCACCTGGAAGGCGTCCAGTTACCCTGGAGCACTGCAGTGACGTACCTGGGGCTGCGCATTGATCACCGACTGTTCTGGCTGCCTGCTATCAAGACCCTGCATGTCCAGGTCCTCCGGGTCCGCAAGGCAGTCTCCCAGCTTCTTGCCCGAGGACAGGGCTGTACCACTGGGTGGGCACTACGGCTGTACGATGCAGCAGCCACCTCACGCCTGCGCTACGCCCTCCCACTCGTGGCACTACCACCTGCCCCTCTCAAGAAGCTGAAGCTACAGCATCGGGCCGCGATTAGGCTCTGCCTGGGCGCTCCCCGCAGCTCCCAAGTCGCTGCAACCTTGGCAAAGGCGGGAGCATGGCCCCTGTCACTCCTCCTCCTACAGCAGGGGTTACGCCATGTTGACCGCCTCCACCATGGACCAGACGGCAGTGCCCTGCTCTCCCGACTGCGCTCGCGGCCCCATTCACAGATGGGCGGACTCTGTGGTCTGTACGAAGAGGTGATTGGGAGGCCTCCAGCGAACAACACGCAGCTGCCTCCTCACCACCCATACCCATCACCACAGAGCCGCTCGGCGTTTCCAAACGGCGCTCCCCAACTTGTGCCTTTCAACAGACGGCTGCCTCCCTCCTGCATGAGGACCATGGAGGAAACCTGCAGATCTACGTTGACGGCTCGGTGATGCCGGACGCAGGCTCGTCAACTGCGGCCTGCGTGGTGCCCGCTTTGCGGAAGAGCAAGCAGTGTCGCCTCCCCGACCATGCGACGTCAACAGCGGCAGAGGTAGCAGGCCTTCACCTGGCTGTGGACTTACTCCACAGCCAGGTGAAGAGGAGCTGCCAGTGACCCCAGTGACCATCTACTGCGACTCCAAGGCGGCACTTCTCAGCTTGTAGAGGCCAGAAAGGGCCAGCCTCGGGGTTGCCCTGCTCTCGACAAGGCTGATGGCGCTCCAGGAGGCGGGCTGCTCAGTGTCCCTGCACTGGCTTCCAGCCCACGTAGGGATACCTGGCAACAAGGAACCAGATGCACTGGCAAAGCGTGCCCACCACTGCGTGGTCCCGCCCAGTCTGGCAGTGACAGCCAATGATTTCACAAGCCACAGGCTTCGGCGCCATCTGCTGGCCTGCCATCCGGACAAGCGGATGTCCTTGGGCCGCCCTCCCCGACCACTTCCACAGCGCGGCCTCGCACGCAGGGAGACCTAGCTCCCTCCTTCTGCCACTGAGGATTGGCTGCTGTTGGACAGGTGCTCGCCGCCACTGACACGGCCTCATCGCCTCTCCAGCCTGTGCCTCCTGTGGGGAGCCCGAGACCCTGGAGCACCTCCTACTGGCCTGCCCTGCTTACCTGCAGCAGCGTGACCGTCTCCTGCAGGAGTTTCGACGCCTGGGGCTTCCTGCTGCACGGCAGGAAGACATCCTCTTCCCTGGTCGTAGCGAGCTACCAGCCCTCCTGAGTGTCGTCGAGTACCTCGACTCGTCGGGGCTCTCGACGAGACTCTAGGATTTTCCGCAAAGACGGATAGCCTCACGGCTATCCAAACCGCTCTAGGCTACTCGACCTGCCCCAATTATCTGGCTCCTGCTGGATCACCGCCCTCTGGCCTTTCACCAGATCACCACTCCTACCGGACCCACTGGGCCCTTCCTGCCGGACTGCTCAGCCGCTGCCATGGCGACACTTTAACCCTCTACTCTCCTATCTCCTTTGCTCCCACTATCCACCCCATCCCTGTTGACGCTGAGCCGTGCTCCCGCAAGGGCTGCAGACAACAGCATCAATCTTTCCTTATCCCTTCAAGAACCACTTCTCTCTCTCATATGGGGGCACGGCGCAGCGTATTGGGGATGGGGGCGGGGGATGAAAGATGAGGGGATAGAGGGAGAGTAGGTGTCAGGCACTTTCCTCGGCGATGTTGCACGTCCCCGTTGTTGCTTTGCGGCTACTCCTTCTCTCCTGGGCGAGGTTGCACGTCCCCATTGTTGCTTTGCGGCTGCTCCCACTTTCCTAGGTGACATTGCACTTGCTTGCCTCCGCTGGCGGCAACCCGCGGGTCCGGGATGATCGGCTGATTCTTTCTTCTAGGCGACGTTGGTTCGCGGAAAAGGGTCTCCACTAGAGTCGGACATTTCGCGGAAAGGGTTTTCACGCACACACACAAAGGGGCTATCGCAGGAGCACAAAGCTATCGCAGGAGACGAAAGATCTGATCAGGAAACGCCAATGTATGAAAGCCTCTAACCCTACAGCTAGAATAGAACTGGCAGAACTTTCGAAGTTAATCAACAAGCGTAAGACAGCTGACGTAAGGAAGCATAATATGGATAGAATTGAACATGCTCTCAGGAACGAAGCCTAAAAGCAGTGAAGAAGAAACTAGGAATTGGCAAGAATCAGATGCATGCGTTAAGAGACAAATCCGGCAATATCATTACTAATATGGATGAGATAGTTCAAGTGGCTGAGGAGTTTTATGGAGATTTATACAGTACCAGTGGCACCCACGACGATAATGGAAGAGAGAATAGTCTAGAGGAATTCGAAATCCCACAGGTAACGCCGGAAGACGTAATTGAATTGAATACAATTTATTGATAGGAAAGACAGAGAGGTCGACCTGAGCCAGTGCGCTCTAGTCTGCTACTCTGCACTGGGGAAGAGGGAAGGGGTGTGAAAGTATTGGGATGGATGATGATGATAAGAGAAGTGGTGAGTGCTTATGTACATGAGGCAGTTGTCTCGCTAGTGCCGCTCGTCGAGCTTGGTGTCCTGCAGAAACTTCAACAATACTTTTGTTGCACGCATTGGAACTGCAGTGGCAGGCCATGGGCCGAGGATAGCTTCCTCCGACAGTGGTTGCCTGCCAACGCTGGCTAGGAAACTGTCTAACGTCCTTCGCTCCAGCATATATGCTGGGCAGTCGCACAGTACGTGTTGCAGTGTTTCGGGCATCTGGCAGTGTTCAAAATCAGGGCTGTTCGATTGGCCGATGAGGTGTGCGTAGCGACGGGTGAAAGCAACGCCGAGCCGAATCCTGTGTAGCAATGATGTTTTGCTCCGTGTAAGCTTCGGGGGCAAACAGAATTTACCGTCTGGGTCAATCATATGTAGACGTCTGTGAATGTTGTTATAGTGTGCTCTGTAAGCCTTTGTAAGGTCCTGTATGAGTGCCTTGATCATGGAGTTGGTGTCAGGTCGTGAGTAGGCAATCCGTACTTCATCAGAGGAAGAGCAGGCCGATCTTGCCTCACTGTCGGCATGTTCTTTGCCAAAAACACCACAATGACTAGGCACCCATTGAAAGGTGATCACGTGGCCACTTAACTCGGCACTGTGATGAAGTTCGACGATTTCCAGCACGAGCAGATAGTATGGTCTTTTCTTTAAAAAAGTATTTCAGCGCCTGTAGCGCTGATTTGGCATCGCACAATATCGTCCATTTATCAGGTGTAAAGAAAGCCTTGGGAGCTATGCAAAGGGGAAGGCAGCTGGGGAGGATCAGATAACGGCAGGTTTGTTCAAGGATGGTGGGCAGATTGTTCTAGAAGAACTGGCCACCCTGTATACGCAATGCCTCATGACTTCGAGCGTACCGGAATCTTGGAAAAACGCTAACATAATCCTAATCCATAAGAAAGAGGACGCCAAAGACTTGAAAAATTATAGACCTATCAGCTTACTGTCAGTTGCCTACAAACTATTTACTAAGGTACCCGCAAATAGAATCACGAACACCTTAGACTTCGGTCAAGCAAAGGACCAGGCAAAGTTCCGTAAAGGCTATTCAACAATATACCATATTCACACTATCAGTCAGGTGATAGAGAAATGTGCGGAATATAACCAACCCTTATATATAGCTTTCATTGATTACGAGAGAAAGCGTTTGATTCTGTCGAAACCTCAGCAGTCATGGAGGCATTACGGAATCAGGGTGTAGACAAGCCGTACGTAAAAATACTGAAAGATATCTATAGCGGCTTCACAGCCACCATAGTCCTCCATAAAAAAAGCAACAAAATCCCAATAAAGAAATGCGTCAGGCAGGGAGATACGATCTCTCCAATGCTATTCACAGCGTGTTTACAGGAGGTATTCAGAGACCTGGACTGGGAAGAATTGGGGATAAAAGTTAATGGAGAATACCTTAGTAACTTGCGATTAGCTGATGGTATTACTTTGCTTAGTAACTCAGGGGACCAATTGCAATGCATGCTCACTGACCTGGAGAGGCAAAGTAGACGAGTGGGTCTAAAAATTAATCTGCAGAAAACTAAAGTAATGTTTAACAGTCTCGGACGAGAACAGCAATTTACAATAGGTAGCGAGGCACTGGAAGTGGTAAGGGAATACATCTACTTAGGGCAGGTAGTGACGGCGGATCCGGATCATGAGACGGAAATAATCTTAAGAATAAGAATGGGCTGGGGTCCGTTTGGCAGCCATTCTGAGATCATGAACAGCAGGTTGTCATTATCACTCAAGAGAGAAGTGTCGAATAGCTGTGTCTTACCAGTACTCACCTACGGGGCAGAAACCTGGAGGCTTACGAAAAAGGATTCTACTTAAATTGAGGACGACGCAACGAGCTATGGAAAGAAGAATGATGGGAGTAACGTTAAGGGATAAGAAATGAGCAGATTGGGTGAGGGAACAAACGCGAGTTAATGACATCTTAGTGGAAATCAAGAAAATGAAATGGGCATGGGCCGGACATGTAATGAGGAGGGAAGATAACCGGTGGTCATTAAGGGTTACGGACTGGATTCCAAGGGAAGGGAACTGTAGCAGGGGGCGGCAGAAAGTCGGGTGGGCGGATGAGATAAAGAAGTTTGCAGGGACGACATGGCCACAATTAGTACATGACCGGGGTTCTTGGAGAAGTATGGGAGAGGCCTTTGCCCTGCAGTGCGCTTAACCAGGCTGATGATGATGATGATGACACAAAGGGGCTTGTAAACACTGTGGGGCGTCCGACAGACCGGCAAGCATTCGAGACAACCACAAAAAATTAGGAAGCCATCCTCTGTTTCGGTTGAGCAGGGTCTTTTGTGCATCCTTTTTGCCCGGGTGTTACACGCCAACCGTAACTTTACCCGCCGTGTTTGTTTAGTGGCTAGGGTGTTGGGCTGCTAAGCGGGAGGTCGCGGGATCGAATCCCGGCCACAGCGGCCGCATATCTATGGGGGCGAAAACACCTGTCTACTTAGATTTAGGTGCACGTTAAAGAACCCTGAGCGGTCGAAATTTCTGGAGTCCCCACTACGGCGTGCCTCATAATCAGAAAGTGGTTTTGGCACGTAAAACCCCATGATCTAATTTAATTTTTTGGTACCTCAACGCAACACAGTAGGAATACGGATGCAGGAGTGCGGACAACTCAAGCTCAACTCATTTCACGGCTGAAAAGAAGCAAAACAGACACAAACGGAGCCACTCTTATTTACTACAACAAGAAAGTATGAGTTCAGACTTCCATATGAGTGTGATTTTCATTTTATGATTAGAACGAGACACATCGTTGGGATGACCATACATGGACGCTAACATAGGCCGAATTTTCTCACGATGCAACGTATTCTTGCAGTAATAGAATAAGCAGTCCTAGGTAGGTACTCTGTAAACTTTTCATACAAATCAGCGATGAATATTTTTTGAAAACGTCTCTAAAGTAAGAAAAATTTTGCTGTGGGCTAGTTGGTTAGTCATAATTAAATCTGCTGCGCAAAGCGACGAAGGGACGTGACCTAAACGAGAACACAAAACACGGCTAGTGAAAACTATTGACAAATGATAATTCGCGCTCGGGTGCCGCGTTTTCTTTTCTCACTTAAATCCTGTCTCTTCGTCGCTTTGTCCAAGTTTTTAATGATGTACTTAGAATGTTCCAATTTTCGATATTTTTGAAATGGGGATTTTATAACGAAATAAATACGTGGTGTAGTTGCACATTTACTTCTTATTTATTTTTTGAGTTTGCGGGCAACCTGTTGAACATGTGTCAGGAACATTATTTCAGCTCCATCGCCTTAGCTAGAATGGCAAAAAAAGAAAAAGAAAACTGATTTCGGTGTGAGTCAGAGGCACAAGCTTTAAAGACGTATTATGGGTGGCATAAATCTAACTTGCTGTAGAGCTACTAGTGGTGCAGATTTACCGAAAGAAATTTTAGCGAGGTACAATGCGTTAATTTTAGTGATAGCTCTTCGAATTTGTAAAATCTGCAAGTCGTTATAAAACGCTCTTCTCCACCTTTTTTTTGAAATACGAATTTCTTCCAAGAAATTCGTGCTAAAATTAGCAAAACGATTGTTGATTACTTTCTGCAGAGACATATCTTCCTGTGACTCCCCCCTCCCCCCCATTAGTCTGCCATCTGAACACACCCAGGTAAAGAAAGGCCAGCGTCGTCATATTTTCATCCCGCAATTTATCACCTACCGACGTTCTCCGATACAAAATATACTGCTAATCTTGCTGATAAGATAACTGCGGATGTCTACGTTAAAACAAATTACAGAAAAATAAAAACGCGCCCACGTGGCACCCACCTGTTGACTGCACAGTATCTTGAAAAGGACACGTGGTGAGCGAGTTGGTATCACTTTATTTACACAGTAGCGCAAAAAGCACATGGGACACAGCTCTGACAACTGAGTGTTTATCGCACGAGAACAGATATGTTCATCATCGCACAAAAGGAAGGTAGAGTGAAAGCACACATTCAACTCAACCCAGCACGTTCAACTGACACAGACGGCTAAAGCGACAAATACAACATTACTTTCCCTAATAAGGAGACTGACGGGCAACTAACACAATTCCTTGTTCCTAATCTCTGTAGCGGACTCAAACAGAGGCTTGGACCCGTAGCGTGCGCAATGCGCGGCAAAGTGGCCTGATAAGGCGAGGCTTATCACGGTCATATCTGGGCTCACGCATTCGCTCGTTAATTCCACTGCCTGTCTGCAGTAGCTGCAGTAAACCGCCCCTTCAACACATGAAACAAACGGTTCGCGGTGCCCCTTGTCGCATGCACTCACGAGGCTTGCACGTATACCCGCGTTTACCCTCGCGCACAAACTAAACGTCAAAGAGGCCGAGAACGCCGATATCTACGCCGATACGTTTCCCCATTTTTTCTAGATTGTGTAGGTAGAGCAGGAGCATCTGGCAGGACGATTATACTTTCTTTCTTTTTCTCTCTCGTCACCTGTCACCAAGTGCATCACCAGTGTTTTGCCAAGCAGGGTCACGGCGCTGTTGTCAGATGGGAAGAGGACTTGGCACCCGGAGGTGCCGCATCCCTGAGCTTTCATGTACTCTTTAACCCAGCATCATTCGGTACACTGACTCCGGCGCTCCCCTCTACCCGGGCTGACTGGGGGGCTTTGGTTCGGGCCAACGGTCCTTCCCGGACAAGGGGGCTGCTGTGGTGCAGCATAACTGAGTTACTGCACTCAACACACAAACAGCCATGTCGGCCTTACAGGACGCAAGCCTGTCTGACCCTCGGACTGCCTTGATGCAAAATAGGTCAAGGGGCATACAAACATGGAGGCCACCAAAGCCATCCGCGGAGCAGCGCGACCACACGAGGGCGCGCCGCGACCGATTCCGGCTCTGGGTTCCACTGAGCCAAACAAAGCCCCGTGGATCGACCGGCATTCACGGCCGAGTTGAGCGAGCTTAGCAGCATGCATCGTAACTTAATGGAGAGCTTTCCACCTGACTCGTCAAAAATCACGGCAGGACGAGCCCACACTTCGAGAAACTTCTTGTCGTCCAAGCGATGCCGCTCCCGGGTGAGATGGAACCAGACCTTACGTGCTTTCGCAAGCACTTCGTGAAGGCCCGGCGCCCGTCCCCCGAAAATTGCATCACAGCGTGCCAACCAAACTCGGTATGAGCACTCGACAAGAAGAAGCGCGAACTGGTTGATCGCCTGTTTAGGCAAAGGGTGCAAAAATCGAACAGTCACGGCCGGGCTAGAGGGGCGACGCGCGCCACTCTGGCCTGGCAGTGCCGGCGTCAGTGCACGTGCGCCATTGACGTCGAAGTCGGGCCTGACCTAGCCCAGAAGACGCCCATTGTTTCGCCAATGCACATGCACGGGTAAGTCGTGTTTTCAAGCCAAAATACTTTGGGGTGGAATGAAGTATTGTTTCCATTCAACGGCTTCCCCTGCTGCTGCTTCTGGTGCCCTCCGTCTACTTTCATTCCCTACGCCCTGTGCAGCGTGGTGAGGTGCCTTCTGCTGAGAGACAGTTACAGCTCTGCACTTTACCCCAACTTTTCCTTCCCATCAACAAGAATCTCCTTCTCTCTCTGTTCTGAAAGCTAGGTTTCGGCTGTCCGACAGCTATTCCGACAATGGAAGCAATATATCATTTGTCACGTTTAAAGAGGACACTAACCGCGACTTCAGACGTGACGTGACGAAGGGGTGGACAGCAGGGGCGTCTGAAGTCGCGGTTCTTTTCATCTTTAAACATGTCGGAGCAACTGGCCCAAAGCTCCCCCTCTTGCTGTAAAGCAGTGATTTGGGCTTGTTGGTAAGACATCGTGAGGCTTATAGCGCGTTAAAAAGACAAGGACGAGGATAACCACAAAAACGCCTCCGAAGGAAAAAAAATAAAAGTAGTTCTCGGAACGTCACTGTACTCCGTTTTCTCTTTGTTTGGGTAGGTGGGAAGAGGCTTTGCACTTCAGGGACACTGCATTCTGTAGACGCGAGTATGAGGGACGGAGAAAGAATGCAGTCTGTAGACGAGAGCTTTTCGTTGAAAAGTAGCCTCTGTGTGGTAACGACCTATAGATTTCTGAAAAAAAAAAAGATGATCTTGCTCGGTATGCTGCACTTGGGATATTGTGATTGAGCCTTCGTCAACCATGCAGGATAGTAACTTTGCCAAGACTCCAAATTACGCAGATCCAGGCGTGTATAGGTCAAAAGCAAGGCAGCGCGAACGTACAGTGCTGCCGAGAGAAATTAAGTTCGGTGCCTGGAGATAGCATGGATAAGTCGGAATCGCATTCAGTGCACGCCGCACTTGTTTCCTGATTAATGCGGTACATCTCGTCGTTAAGGGCAGCTCGAGGAACAAAAACGAAGGAAGCGACGCGACTATATATAGAGCATGGCGCTCGCTCGCGCCGTGTTTGTTGATTCGCTTGCTTAGTTTTCGTCCCTCACGTTAATTGCCCCCAAACCACGAATATGAAACAACACGCCCGCCTTGTTGCTCTTCTGAACACAGGTGCAAACCAAGGCAAATTAGCATCAGCTGGTTCACGTCGAGCCGCTGCAGCTGTGCGCCCAAAAGCACGGAAGATCGCCGCAAGCTTAAATGTTTCGCTGTTGCGCACGCTTGACGCAACAAGGGATTCACTTCATACAGACAGGAGCACCTAACAATTCTACAGGCTGTCGCAGCTAACGTTTGTCAGGGTTTAAAAATATGCGAATTCCACGCAGCTGGACATTACCAAGGTAACGTTGTTTGTCATCGCTTGGAGATAGTCAACTTATTTCATTTTCATTCCGCTGAATTAGATAATTAGTCCTAATTAATTAAACAACTCGAATATTTTAATTAGATGAAAAGCGTCAATGAGAAAATTGTGGAGCGGCATTAAAACTCCCGATGCACTCTCTAAGAAATCCACGCTTATCTAAGTTTGCGGTTGCAGTTTTTTACACGCTTAATCTAAGCGTGATATTTCTCCACGCTTACCGATCACACCTGTTAGGAGTGATCAGCAACCCCTCTCCACGCTTAGCAGGCGTGATAGGAACCCCTATTTCCACGCTTACTATGGCGGGACCGTTATCCACGCGTCGAGACGGCGCCAGGCCGAGAGGGAAAGGGAATGGGGTCTCTTTCTTGAAGAAAAGCAAATATTCTAAGCAGCGAAGCAAATATGACATATTTGTTCCTGAGGTAAGCCTTTTATCCAAAGTATTCATTCCCAGAATGTGGGATACAATGAAACGTTCATGTTTCAAAACAAAACTTACAGAGTCAAACTATTTTCAGATCACGGAGAAAGCCTATGTGTTTACATAAGCTTGATTTAAATGCGCAACGCATTGATCAATTTTTTTATGTTGTTTGCACCCATGATATTTCTTTGCTTTTTCTGGCTTTATAATTGATTGCATAAAAATTGGCCCTATGCTGCCGGACATGTTGCATATTTCATATAATACAAGCATAGACACATCACTAGTGCATTATCTAAGGATGTGTCATCACAGATCTCATTGCTTTCCTGCTCACAACCGCAGACGACGAGCCTTTTTTCCCCTCAGACAATGTAAGGTCCTACAAGGTCATTTTGTGGTATCTGAAAAAATAAAACAAGAAGTTTTTATAAAGATAGTATAACGCTTTAGAGGTGAAAACACGTTTCTTTTAGACTAAAAACGTTAACTAATGAACATTTGTTTTTTCACTGCTTTAACACTTATTGCAGGCTCATCTGACATTTCTGCTACGGGGCGCTTTTGAAATGTTGCGGCTTGGAAGCTTTTAGAAGTAGGCGTTATGGGAAAGAGGGTCAACTGACCGCAGTGTTAAAAGCATGCTTTGGAAGCCTAGGTCGCAAACACGCTTTTCAAGCGACGAGTGACCGCTCAGAAAATTTCAGTACTTTTGATAACACAGAAGCAACTTATTCAATTTTAGTTCATCTTCATCTATCCTACTTCCAGGCCTTAGTTCGCTTTCAAATGCGACCTGGAAAACAAAGGAACGGTGCGCAAAACGCACTTAGGTGAGACACATAGCTGAAACTTATTTTAGTTCATCATGCTCTCCATAAAAATAAAGTTAAGAACTTCGAACACAAATGGCAACGCATTCGATGGAACCTTTTAATGTCGAGGCGAAGATAAGCTAACAAGTCGTATTTATTGATAATTTCCCACAGAATGGAGATGGGCATGTTGGGTCATTCTACGTGCATTTGTCACTCGTGAACTCTCACTGTATGCATAGATGGGCTTGCAGCTGGTAATTAAGAGCTGCATAAGTACATCTGCAAAAGACAAGAGTGTAGTCATGTTCACTGGACACAGTCACACTTCTTCTCTTTAAAGCCCAAAATGTAAAATATGGGATGCTACACATAGATAGATATCGTAATTCAGAGGGCAATCCAGGTTTGCAAATTAAGTGTAGCACGTGTACTTGCAACCTCGCATGCAGCGCTTCTGAGATGTCGCTTACTGTCAGTCGACAAATGGCGGACAAAATAATGAATTTTCGATCTATCGGCAGTGGTGTACCGTGAACGGCAAACGCGACAACTTTACTGATGAGCGGAGTCGCTGGCAGTGGAGAGACGTCAGCGACGTGCAGCGGAAAACCACCTCACTCGTGCAATTTACAAAAAAGAGTCCGCCGCCGGACGACGTGTGGCTCGCCAGGAAGCTCGCAGTGTGTCTGTAGCTTAATTTCGGTTAACGCGTTATAATGCAGCCATCGGTATGCTTCTGTAAATTACGCTAAGCGATTTATGGTCACTCTTTGTAACGCTTAATGAGTATTTAATTTTATTTTCCGTTGACCCTTCGTGGTGAACAGCACACGAGATTAGTCGTATGGGACGCCGCTTCTCGTGCCATCCCTGCCCGAAGCCCGTGTTCACCAGAGCATACACTAGACGGGATAGGCTGGTGGTGTGAAGTTAGTTACTTCGATAAATAACGTTTCTAACCAGCGATATGTCTGCCGAGCACGTAAGTTCGCAATGCGGAGCGTATAGGCGCTAAACTCTATATATACCGCAGTCACAGCAGTAGAATATACAAGGCGACCACGATCTCCGATCTCGGAGGCCGTGGTCGCTCTAACGTTCCCTTTGCGGTTTCAGTTGGAACCGTGGCATCACTGGCGAAAAAATAATTCATCCACAAAGCGAGAGCAGCGACTTTCCGCATTTAGTCAACAGCGCGGTCAATCGAGGCGTCGTCACCTGTTAAAGGATGCCAGCGTCCCGGCTGCCGCAGTGTTTAAATGCGAAACGACAAACGAAACACTCTCGAACGCACGCTTGTACAACAAAGCACTACCGACAGCTTCGCCATTACCGCCACTGAGCTCGGCCCCGCCCCTTCCGCGTCTGCGAGGCTTCGATGGTGGTACCGCTAGGCCGTATTGAGTGGCAGCTATACATTCCATTGGAATATATGACACGAAGGAGCCCTAAGAATTATTTGTTAAAGAATACGGTAACGTATTAACATGCAATTTGTGCATATAAACAAAAAGTACAATGTAACTCAAAGTAAGTAAAATCAAAAATACAGGTAAAATATTGCAATTTCAGTTTAAGCAGAAAGCATTAAGGAAACGGAAGTCGAACGTGCGAAAGTACACGGGCTTCTAGTTAGAGGGTGGAGACATGCAGAGACATCAGTATTTAACTGCAAGCTGCTTATTGGTGAAGTTTTGTTGAAGAATACACAGATTAAGGAGCATAGTTCAAGTGGTATAATAACAAGTATATAGCCTGACATCTGTCCTCCGTAGTTGGTTCGAGTTGGTGGCATTTCCTATTCTGGAATAACCTATAGGCGCTTGCGTTGTTGATCTTTCATTGTCCTCGTCTTACGCGCTCTTTCCCCGTCCAAAAGCTAGGCAACTAACGCGTACTTTTAACGCGATAGCGTTAAGGAGCCCGTGTCGCAGAAAATCCGGCGCCGGCGGCCCCGGTTTATAAGTTTATTTCGGCAAGAGGCGAGACGAACACCGAGCCAGAATCACGGCGCGGCGTCCCGAGTCGGCGTCGGACGTCGCTTCGGCAAAAGAATTTCGAGAGCCACGCATACCCAACCCCTTCTTTACCACCAAAGTTGCTCACACCTTGTCTTTCATTCTTTACAAAGTGATGCTTCGGAATTTCGAGAACGGCAGCACGCACACAAAATTAATTAAAGAAAGAACACCGACAGCGCATGTATTTTATGTTAGCTATTCTCAGACTGAAATATTAAAAAGTGCGAAACAGTAACAGGAGATCGACCCACGCAAGAGGCCACGTTTCTATACCGGAAAGCCCGCCTTCGTGCATAGCGTTCGCCGCCAGCGTTTCCCTGTAAACGTTACGGTTACATAAGCTGCAGTTGCCGGGAAGCATGAGAAACAGTAAGGGGTCTTTGAATTTTCGTTTTGTTTTTTATTAAACAAGGAATGCTGCGTAATTTTTCTTTTAACTGGAAATACCTACCTCATGGCATCTGAGAAGGTTGTTTCTGTGTAACTGTGGTAAACGAAGTGCGTTCGATTGATGAAAGAGCGGTTCAGTCAGACTGTTGTGTGGAGAATTCATGATTGTCACAAATCGCCCCTTTTTTTTGTAGATACGAAGGTTACTAAAAATGCGTAGAGTCGTGCGTGTCGCACACTAACTGGAAAAACACGCGTACATCTATACCGCACCGCAACAAACGCGGCACACTTCCGTGGAAAAGCCAGTATTCTTCACCGCACACTGCATCGCAGACCACCCAGTATAGTGCACGTTCGTGGGTGCATTCAGGGAAGGACAGACTAAACCGGGCCCGGGCTATATTTAGTTTTCAGCGAAATTCTTGTATGAGGTGGGCATATATGTCTCTGTGGAAAGGAATCAACATTCCTTTTGCGAAACGTAGCATCGATTTCTTGGGGGAGAGGGGGGGGCGTATTTCACTGAAGGTGGAAAAGAGCATTTTTTAACGGCTTGCAGGTTTTTCAAATTTGAAGACCAATCACTCTAAAATTACCGCATTGTGCCCCGTCAAAATCTTCTTTTTCCGCTAAATCTGCACCACTAGTATTGCTGGGCAAAGGGAAATTAGATGTATGTGACTCGCAGTGTGTTTTCGAAAACGTGCCACGCTTCAATTTTTGAGCGGCTGCCTCTGACTGATTCCGAAATCAGTGGGCTTTTTGGAGCCGTTTTAACTTAGGCAAAGAAGCTAAAAATTATCTCTGACAAATATTCAAAAGTTTCCTCGCAAACTAAAGAAGTATGCAAACACTCCACATGTTTATTTCCTTATAAGATCCTAAATATGTCAAAATTGCAAAAATGGCGAAAATTGGAACATTTTGGAGACATTAAAAAATAATCATTGCCGATATTTATGCAAGTTTTACAAAATACTCACCTAGGACACTTGAGTATAGTACAGCAAAACTATGTTGTATTATTTTATTTAAAAGGGGAAAACATCTGCCTATCATGTTAGGGCCCATGTGTATTCGTCCCAACGACGTGTCTCGTTCTAATAATAAAATAAGAACCACACCTTCATTGAAGACTGAACTCATTATTTTTCTTGTAATAAAGAAGTGTAATTCAGATCGTGTCTCTTCTGCCTTTTTTTTTTAGCCATGAAGTGAGTTGAGCTTGTTTTCAGGCCTCCTGCATCCGTATTTCTACTACGGTGCGTCGAGGTAGCAAGCATGTGAAAGGTCGCAGAGCAAGCTTTTTAAGACTAATCGGGGCAACCTATTTCTGTCGTTTATTTTTTTATTCACCTTGAAATACTGTTAACGTTCTTTTGAGGGTCATGACAGGGAGGGAGAGCATCTTGCATACGGAACATAACGCCTTTTCAATAAATGAAACCTTATAACGCCTTTTCAAAATGGCGTCGTACTTGATACCTCCGGAGCGTA
This sequence comes from Dermacentor variabilis, assembly GCF_050947875.1. Classification (NCBI taxonomy): domain Eukaryota; kingdom Metazoa; phylum Arthropoda; class Arachnida; order Ixodida; family Ixodidae; genus Dermacentor; species Dermacentor variabilis. Next base: position 112,474,199 of record NC_134569.1, on the reverse strand, counting down.
TGCTGTTCTTTAAGAGTCTTTTCATCGACGGAAGCAATGAGGTATACAACAGACATGGGCAAAGCGTATGGAGTCTGAGCATTTCACTCTTCAAAAGTCTACCCGCCATGGTTCCTTAGTGGCTTTGGTGTTGGGCTGTTAAGCACGAGGTCGCGGGATCGAATCCCGGCCACGGCGGTCATTTATTAAGCACAAGTAATTTACCCTTTGTTGTACGTGGTGTCAGTGTTTGTTGGCTTCTCATGATATGACTAATAAAAATTTGGCCCCTCGCTTAACCCCCTTTCTTCTCCTTTATTACATAACGAAGGTCTCGAATCTAGTAACATTGATGCCTTCAGGTAGCATGCGTGCGTTTATTGACCTGTTGCTTTCGCCCAAAAAGACCGCGTTCTCGTGAAGCCTGCGGCAGAAAGGATGTTCCACATCCGCCGCCAAGGCCTGTGAGTGGTGGCACTGGCTAACACTCCCAGGGTTCTACAAGGAAACATAAATACTGTTGCGACGCCGGTTTTTCGAACATCACATCGACCGGCGTTACTATTGGGTAGGCTGGCGTTGTCGGCAGGCTGCAGGCGTCCGGTAGACCATGTCGACCAGGCAGGGGCGAGACGATTTCTAGTGCGAAACTTGCACTGTTTCAGGCTCGTCCGCAGGATTTTCTTCTTCGGGGGGGGGGGGGGGCGGGGAGCAACGATAGGTTACTTTTCTATGCAAATGAAGGAGGGGGGGTACCTTTGCTGGTACAAATGAGAATAACGCCCGCCATTCGCCATAAAGACGCGTCAACACGCAAATGAGAAATGAAATAAGGTGTATCTCACTGGTAGTACGCCTGTGAGATACACGTCTTTTTTACTTGGCAAACAAGGAACCACATCGAATGGACTCGCGCAAGAAAGAAGCACAGGAAGAACACTTCCAAGAACAAGTAAACAAACGAAAGTGCAAAATAAAGATTTCTATCATCATCATCAGCCTATTTTATGTCCACTGCAGGACGATCGAAGGCCTCTCCTTATAGTAGAGTTCTATAGTAGCAAACAACTTTAAAAAAAAAAACAGTGCTTGGCAACCAAGGGACACGGACCACGCGGGGTTGTGTTACTCCGTCAGCCAATCAAAGAAGCAAACAAAATCATCGTCGTGCGGCCTTTTCAAAATGGCGTCGTACTTGATACCTCCGGAGTGTCTGCTGTTCTTGAAGAGTCTTTTCATCGACTGAAGCGATGGGGTATGCAACAGACATGGACAAAGCGTATGGAGTCTGAGCATTTCACTCTTCGAAAGTCTACCCGCCATGGTTCCTTAGTGGCTTTGCACCCGTCTACTTAGATTTAGGTGCACGTTAAAGAACCCCAGGTGGTCCAAATTTCCGGAGTCCCCCACTACAGCGTGCCACATTACCAGATCTTCGTTTTGGCACATAAAACTCCCTAATTAATTAAATCTTCAGAAGTGTGATGTACAGTTCATTTCAGTGCTGAGACCGTTTTACTCACGAAATTTCATTGCCAACTGTAGTGAAACTTGGCATTAAATAGTTGCAGCGAAGCAAGCATTTTATTTCACTTCAATAAAGAATTAGGCTTTCGCCATTTCACTATAATAGGCGAGGGAAAACGTATAAAATTATGCGCTAATAATTTTATTTTTATGGTTATCGCCTTCTTTGGGTAGCACGAAAATTTTGAAGTACGAATTATTTGCAGCCTCGCGGAGGAACAGTGGCTGGCGGTTATGAGGGCGTGCGCGGCGCTTCACTGTTGACTTAAGTTGTATCCGACTATACAGTGACATCTTTTTTATTATTAGCTCTGGAAGAATTGTTGAGAAATATATATATGCGGAATAATCACAGTTCTTTGGGATCCCTCGTTTACTGCTCTACCAAGTGTAGTGCCATAATCAACTCGTATTGTTATTCAGGAAGTTGCGTAATGATACGTGGCCGCCAGTCCCGTACAACCGCGTAGAGCGCAGGAAGCTTCGGTTCTAGACGTACTGAGCCCACCGCGGAAGGTTAGAAAAACACCTACATAAGCACAGCAGAGAAGTGCCTACGTCAGGCGCCTCGACTGATAACTGTAGGAGTGTCATTCAAAATGCACAAAATTGTTCTTCACTTCCAGCAGCGCTTTCTCTAGTTCCCTTTTAAATAAAAAAGTGTTGATCCATAAATATTTTCATAAACAAGGGTTAAATTTGTTAATTTTCGCTTTTCCTTCCTGTTTGGCTGTTGCCTTGGCTTAATTTGTCAACTCCTTGCGACTCTTGTTTCCAGTTGCAAATTTTGCGCAAGAAGTGCTGTGCAGGGAAAAACCAGACGAGGTAACGGGTGGCAGTCATATTGTTTATGGGTTTAAGGGTTATTGCAGGGTTTGATGATGGACGCTGTTTCGCATTATTTTATATTTGCACATTATTTAACCCATATCGCGGATATATGGTTCCGACGATCTGTCAGCGTCGCGGCGAGCCGACACTCGAGGAAATAATGAAACAAAAAGAAAAGTTAAACGCAATTGACATTTTCTGTGGCCGCAACTCGTTCCATGTGCATACAGGCCAGTTGACCATGAACTGAACCCCTCTCCTGGTCCCTGGATTAATCTAAACGAAGAAGGTTGAACTAACGAAGCAACAGAGATGCGTGTGACCGTTGAATAGATGGTGACCACTGAACACATCTCGAGTTAATCGCGCGGGCACCGAATCGATGAGAAAACTGGCCTTCACACCCCAGGAGGTGCCGATAAATACCGTCATCCAAAAGGAGTGAAAGAGGCATCAAAATGTTGACCACCAACTAGCTGTCAAGTCTCAACATTTATTTGGTGGCGTTTTAGGAATGTGTGTAAGGATAGGTGGCGTGGGCGGGGAGGAGGGGGAGGTATGCTGCTTAATTTCGGGGGGGGGGGGCTCACCCCCCCTCCCTAGGTACGTGCCTGCACTGTTTATTCCATGGTTGGTGAAGTACAAAAAAGAAGAGAATAGTTCAAAATAAATTGCGCGGCCGCTTAGTAGGCCCGCTAAAATCGTAGGCGTAATTTTGCTCACGTCAACGTCACGTGACATGTACTGAGAGAGAGAAGTGGTTCTTGAAGGGATAAGGAAAGGTTGACGCTATTAGAGAGTTTTAGTTTAGGGGACGCAAGCGGCCTGCGTCACGTAAACTAAACCTCTCTATTTTCTGCAGCCCTTGCGGCAGCACGGCTCAGCGTCTACAGGGGTGGGGGGGGGGGGATAGTGGGAGCAAAGGAGATAGGAGATTAGGGGGTTAAAGTGTCGCCATGGCAGCGGCTGAGCAGTCCGGCAGGAAGGGCCCAGCGGGTCCGGTAGGAATGGCAATCTGGTGAAAGGTGATCTGGTGAGTCTAGTCGGTGATGGGCAGCTGCTCACTCTCTCCTCGGCGACGTTGCAAGTGCTTGCCTCCGCTGGCGGCAACCCGCTGGTCCAATTTGGTTTGCGGAAAGGAGTCTCTCCTTGAGTCTCGCAGTTCGCGGAAGGCGGCCCCGCCTCCGGTCACGCACACACACAAAGGGGCCCGTAATCACTGCTGGGCGCCCGCCATACCGGCAACCTCTCCAGACACCCATAGCAAATTAGATATCCATCCTCCGTTGCGATTAGGCATGGTCTTTGGATCATCCTTTTTGCACGGGGCGTTGCACGCCATCATAACAGTACCCAAGAAATAGGACGGGGAAACGGCGCCGCGGTAGCTCAATTGGTAGAGCATCATACACGAAATGTGAAGGTTGTGGGATCGTTCCCCACCTGCGGCAAGTTGTTTTTTCATGCACTTTCATTTCCATTAATTTATCGTTTCTTTATTACATTTATTAAGCACAAGCAATTTCCCCATATGCTGTCTTTGGTGTCAGTGTTTGTTGGCTTCTTATGATGTGAATATCATATATATATATATATATATATATTGTAACCAAACAAGACACCACATTTAAATAACAATATCCATTGTTGAAGCTCATGGTAATCATCAGAATTGATCTCATAAATGTACATCAAGTAAACGCATGAATTCAGTAACATCACTTCTATTGACCACATCTTTCAGAAACCCTTTCCATGACCCAACTGCATCAGGAAACAAAGATTACCGATGCATATTCGTTCGAGCAAAATCAGGCTGAAGCACTCGCGTATGATTCGCCCTCTCACTTCTTTTCCCAGGCAATACTAAATAGTCGTTTTTGTTAATATTAAAATCGCTTTTCATCACTTGAAAAAGAAACTTCATCCTATGTTTAAGTCTGCGTTTGTTTAGCGATTCTAAATCACACAATCTTAACATCGCGGTAACTGAGCCATCCTTGGTGCACTTCGAACATATAAAACTGGCCGCAAGACTGCATTCTTTCTAAATTATTCTTCAATATTTTCTGATGAGGACTCCAAACAACATTATCATATTCAAGTATCGGTCGTATAAACGTCTTAAAATCAATAAGTTTTACGTCCCTGCTTGCACCGAGTAGTTTTTTTCCGTAAAATGTAAAGCATTCGTGAGGCTTTGGAGCATACGTTATCAATATGTGTGTGCCACTTTAAGTTATTCGTAATTATAACACAGGTACTTGAAAGCGTCACACTTTCAAGAAGGCGCGATTCCCAATGTGATATCGAAAAAGAATTGTCTTTTTATTTTTCGAAATGTGGGTAATTGTTGACTTTCTGTAATTTATTTCGATTACCGAAGTTTGACCTTATATATATATATATATATATATATATATATATATATATATATATATATATATATATATATATATATATATATATATATAAATGGCCGCCTTTTGCTATTTTACTACTGTGAAGTGGGGTGCAAGCGAAGCTCAGCATGCACGACTCTTCGTTGTCGTAAGGCCTCGGCTTCGCGATCCCTCACGGCGAGGTGGGCACGTCGACGACGAGCCCTTTGAGCGAGTTCCCGGCGGCGTTCATCAAACGCCGCCTGTTCTTCGGCCAGATGCACGATGCGCGGCCCGCTCCCGCTGCCGTTCCTTCAACGCAGCCTGCTCTTCGGCAGAACGAACCAAATGCGGCTTCCACGTTTGACTGCCGGGCCTGAACTGGCAGGAAACGGTGGGCGCTAGACGAGCGAACGTGCGATCACACCCTTTCCCTCCTCCGGGGAGAGGTGACGCCTGTGATTGGCTCGCGCCTTCCGCTGCGTCTACTTCTTCATGCATATAAAACCCTGCTCTAAGGGGAGCGTATGATGAACGGACAGCGGGGAAGAACGTTTATTTCGATTGAACCGTCCATCGAGAGGCGGAGGACCTGATTTCTTGATAACAACTAAAATATGCCACAAAGTAAAAATATCCAGTCAGTATATGTATATGGAGTGTGAGATACTAGCAATAGATGTAACTACTCCTCGTTGTTCCCAATTTTCCTTAGTTAATACATATTGCTCCACAGGTGTTCAGGGCATTCGTTACCTTGATACCGTTGTCAAATCTTGTAAGAACGAAACTGTGATAGCCGAAGACTTTAATTCTTATCATGTGTCTTGGGGTTTCAAAATGGACTCATGTAGAAAACGATTGTCGGACAAAGCAATCAAAATGTTCGTTGCTTAAGCACGAAAGTAGCTACGTTTATTCAGGGTCCTCTTTAATCAGCATTGGATATAAAATTTCACTGTTCAGGGATTTCCGTAACTTCCTGGTCTACTGTCGACTCTGCCTCAAACAGTGGCCATCTACCTATTAGGTTTGATATTGTACGCCCTGTTATTTCCGTAGTCTCCGGCGCGGACTTTTGTCAATTATCTGAAATTTCAGAGTGTCTTGAAAACGGTCCTCAATTTCTAGATAACGGTACCCAATGACATCAAAGCCATGAGGTCTTGCTCTGTATTAAATAGTTTGTTTAAAAATTATCAATTAAATGTTAACATAAGTAAAAGTACTACCTCTTGGTGGAATTCGGAGCGCACGTGATTATAAATGAGGAAAAGCCGTTTGGAAGAAACTTCACAATCAGTGTCCGAGTGACTGGAGTGATTATAATTTCGCAGCTGCTACATTCAAGAGAACAGTATCAATGCCAAAGATGGGTATGATGAAAAACATCATGTCTTCGATCCTCTCTAAGCTGAGCAACAAAAAATTGTGTTCAGATTCTTTCGATATAGAAAATTCCTACCGACACCAGCGAATATTGAGTTGATAATTCTTTCACCACTGTTGGATCTGGAGGACAATCTCAATTGCTGTCCCCCATATTTTGGACCTTGCTGTTGGGTGCGGGAGTTGGCCGAAGTTGAGGAGGACCTTGAGATCAAAACTGGATGTTTATTTCCATTATTTACACTGAGAGTACAAATAAATTAACAGTCATAAAGTCATTACGGGCCGGCAGCAACTCGGACGCTGCAGCCCGTGGCAAGAAGCTCGAAAGAGATGAATGAAGGAATGCGCTCTTGCTGCGCCCGGTCTCTGGCTTTTAACCCCTTCGGTGTCTCGAAGTCACGTCCCGTTCGGCCAATCGGCGAGCCCGCTCAGGGGGCGTCATTTTCGGCCAATCGGCGAGCCTACTCAGGTGGCGTCATTTTCGGCCAATGGTAGGCGCCCGTGCGAATGTAAGTCACACCCGGCGCAGAGGGTCGCTCCATTGTCTCCACCTGTCCGAGGGAGTACTTCTCTGCGGTATTGCCTTCCTGGTCTGCAACTGCCGTCACAAAGGCGGATGGTGGGGGTGGCTGCCAGGGCTTCACGGTGCATTACAGCCGTCTTGCCTTGCGGCGTGCAAGCGCACAGCGGGGGCAGGCTGTTTGTTCTCGAGCGACCTTTAAGAGCCGCAAAGTAGCTTTGCTCGGTACCCACGTTACCTGGAACAGTGCCAGGCTCTCGCTACACTTTCGGGAAGAGTCAAGGAGTGGGACAACAGCTCCACATGCGGCGCAAGAGGTGGGGGACGCCAACTTGTTTGGACGTGCCGCGCCTCGGGAACGTGGTAGATGTGTTTCTGCGCTCCTTAATTAGGTGTGACGCGATTCGATGTGGTCTGGTGAACTCGAAGTAGGCTCAGGAAAAGGTCCCATATCTAACACCACGCGAGATATCTGCTTCTTTATAATTCACAGGAAAGGGCTTAGCGCAACGTTTCACATCACGTTTGCTGAATGGGCCATTAAAACCTCTCATCGCAGATGAATTTGTGGAAGTCACAGTGTCAGAGCTTTCTAATATCCTTAGATCTGTGCCTGCCTCAGGCCCAGGTCCTGATGGCATTTCCAATGTCGTGCTAAAAATTTTGTTTGCGCCTTCTCTTGACGACCCTCTGAACACAGTGAATTATTCTCTAAAGAATGTTTGGATTCCACCGGAATGGAGGGCAGCCAAAATTATTACGCTGCTTAAAAAACAAGGAGCTGGTTACAATATTGTCAACGTTAGACCTATATCTCTTAGGTCAAATATAGTAAAACTTATTGAGTTTTATATGAGCGTACGATGGATCACATATCTCAAAATTCGCTACTGAGCCCAAGTCAAATAAGTTTCCTGCCCGGTCTCTCCATTTGGTGTGCGCATGCAGATTTGGAAAGCCGCATCCAACTTGCTCGGCATAGAAAATAATTTAGTGCTTTAGTGACTGTTGACATAGCGAAAGCTAATGACAGCTTTGAGTACTCTCTACTGCTGTACAGATAGATTGCAGGACTACAATTTTCCGATATATATAACGGCATGGATTTCTGGATTTCTTAGAAACTGAAAATTTCATTGTTTCCAAAACGGCTTTTCTTCTACAAAGATCGTTCAGACAAGAAGGATGCCCCAGGGGCTGTTCTGTCTCCTGTACTATTTAACCTATTGATGAGCAGTACTACTTCACCAGGATGTGAATCTGTATGTCTGTGCTGACGACATCGCATCTTTCGCGACAACAAAAGACATCAATTCCCTTCACCTGTATTTGCAAACGTCCCTCTGTACTCTAGAGACGTGACTTCACAACCTTCATCTGTCACTAAACGTAAACAAAAGTGCAGTCCTTGTTTGTTATCATTAGTGCATGATCAGAGAACCATTCCACAGGTAGAGTCGCTTAAGTACTTGGGGATCACATATGACGGAAAACTTAACTGGGGTTCTCACATAGAAGATATTGCGACGAAAGGGACACGAGCCGTAGGTTTACTACGTAGAATCAATAACCGGTGCTCTGTTATGCAAAGTGACACACTAATAATGATTTATCGTATGTATCTACGACCGATTCTAGTATTTGACTGTTTTATTCTCCGGAAGTGCAAAATATAAAATAAGATCACTTGTTCTTTTAGAAAGAGAAAGGTCTTCCTAAATTCGTTGCGAATAATGTGTTATACCAGGAAGCGCGCCTATCCACATGCTTACGGTTCAAACCTACTTAAGAATTTGTGAATATCCTCTACGACGTAGACAATATGCATTTATTAGTGAATCGTATTCATTGTTTGAGAACACGTGGTCACGGTTGGATACCCCACAGGTTGTATTTGTGCAAGGACAATTAACACCTTTAAATGTGCGCCTTAGGGGAATCACTCTGCTTGATAGGTCCACAGTATCGCTCAAAATTGAATTTGCAGACATTTTCCCCAATAATGAGAAATTAGTGCCCCCAACATTTTTGAATGACCGTTTACAAGACTATTTGGGCCGTTTCCCAATAAATGTAATAACGACTGATGCCTGTTGGTGTGAAGACAGGGCAGGCGTAGCAATCTACTCACCATCCCTCCAGGGGCGTAGCCGGGGGGGGGGAGCTTATGGGGCTTCAGTCCCCCCCCCCGAAATTTTTTTTGTGCTGGCCATACACCGTTGACCAAAGCAACCTCCGGCTCCGGAAATCATTCTGGATTTTGTCTAGAATGTCTTTCTCACGCTCGAAAAAACATTTCACCGCGAGCATTGCGAACTCGGGAGTGATTTCACGACAGCGTCCATACACCGGGAATTACATAACGCAAGCAGCCCCATCCGAGCACAAAGTTTCAAGGGCGCCTTGATGGCGAACGGGCTCGCCGTGGCATCTCGCGGAGGCTGCGGAATCTACGGAGCGCATGGATGTCAGTTTCGAAACATTATGGGTATAAAGTTTTCATGTGAAACGTGCATTGACATTTCCAGAGTTGTGCTTCCGATTTTCAATTGCGAAACTTTGTTGGTTTAACGCTGTTATAAACATTTGACGCCAAAGGTGTATTGACTTTTCTAAAGTCGTACATCGGAACATACAACAAGGCAACCAGTTCAACGTACTATCCGACAAGTTGACAAAGTACGCCGCGAGGCCCAATGAGACGAAGCGTTGTGGTGATTTATTTGCGCCCGCCATCTCACGCACAAAAAAATATCAACATTATTTTTTTCACCGACTCCAATGCATCCATGTCAAGACACTAAAGCCAGCAAAGGAAGCTACGTTCTTATTTATTTTTTCAACTTTGACTTTTATTCACGACGTCACATTGAGCCTCTTCATTTTTTTTTTTTCGCTACCCTACTCGCGGGCTGCCAGAGCCAGCCAGAGCGCATGCGTTTTTCTCGTGTTGCCCCGACCACCGCGCGGCGCAGTACGGTGCGCGTCCGGTCTTCTCTGGTCGAGTGGATTTTTGCCTGGAGGAGTTTTAGTCTCTTTCTTGCTAGCAGACTAGAAAAGGAACAATGGCATCTCGCCGCCATCACTGTGGGGGCTCGACGAATTGCACCGCGTTCGCTTGAGAGCAGCATCTCCGGAAAGTCTTGTCTAGCCGGAGTAGGATACTGAGCAGTATGCATATGGTTTTCGGTGGACCAAACTTCTCACGTTTTCTTCGATATTCGTTCGGTAGCCACATTAGGGGCCCACAGTAGGCATTCGATTGTGGAGATACTTTCCTTTGCGTTTCTCATTTCGGTGCCCCCGCCCCACAAATGGAAGAAAAAGACATTGTTGTGGCACAGCGAATTTTCGCATGGTGAAAGTTCGATTACGTTACTTCTTGTTTTGCGAAAAGGAAAGCAATGGGCCACGGGACGCTTCACTTGCCGGATACTCTTATTATATTATTGCGATAGCAATTATACGGACACTACCGGTGCATGCCTGCCGTCGCCCTCATGTTTCGTATAAAGTCAAAGGGCGATAACATCGGTACCGCGCGCCGCATGCTGTATGTGCGAGGGAAAGCGTAGGGGGGGGGGGCAGTGGCATGGGTGGGCCGATGATTGTGGCTCAGTCTTGTGTACGCAAAGGAGAAAAGCGAGGAGGAAGCGCGCCGCCTTACGTCGCGCGCGATACATCGGGGGGAGTTGATGGAATGGGGTCGGGATCTAGGATTCCGTGAAGCTGTGATTGCGCAACATGTTTATTTGCCTTATATACATGATGCATTATATACAGGGACTTTTTCTTAGATACGTAGATTAATTGGATACTTATAGGTATATTTAAATATCTTGTTGCGAGGTTTTGTGTATATATAAGTACAGTGAACTTTGTTTCCAGTGACACTTTTCTGCCCTTTATCAAGCTGTATCTTCGCATTTATAATGTACGAGGGCGAATCAAATGAAATTGAGCCAACCCACCCCGCGCAATATTGGTTCGGTTCATTATCTGCGAGGCATGCGCGTATCACACAGGCATCTCTCATTTACAAAATTAACATGCAGGGGTGAGGATAAATGTTCTTTAATGCTCTCATACACTGGGTTGAACATGGTTGCGTGACGTAATGGACGCCCCAGAAGTTGAGCAGCGTGGTGCCGTGAGGTTTTTGACTGCTGAAGGTGCTTCCTAAAAAAAATTAGTCGCCGTATGGCTGCCGTGTACGTTGAACATTTCATTTCATTGGCCACTGTGAAGAGTTGGAGAAAACGGTTCAAAGAAGGACGTGAAAGTTGCAAAGACGATCCAAGGCTGGGCCAAAGCCACCGTGCAATCAACCACAACAAAATTGCAAAGGTTGATGAGCTGATGAGACACGAACGGAGGATAAGCATCGATGAACCGGCCGAGCGTGTGAACATTAGTCACGTTTCTGGTCACGCCATAATTCATGAACATCTCGGTTATCGGCTCTTGTGTGCGCAATGGGTGCCCAAGATTTTGAACCACCGCCAAAAGACGGAGAAGTTTGGCGCTACCTTGACTCATCTGATCCGGTATTACAATGAGGGGGACGACTTAATTGTCTGCAGTTGTGATCGGGGACGAACCATGGGTGCCACTACTACGAGCCTGAAACACGACGCCAAAGCTTACAGTGGAAACATTCGAATTCACCACCCCCCAAGAAAGCAAAGGCCGTCATTTCCGCGGGAAAGGTGTTGTTGACTTTTTTTTTATCGTCAGGGGCCATTGCTGATAGAACTTGCTAAATCTTGAGAGACTATCAATTATTTCCGATATTGTGAAACGCGGGATCGGCTACGTGTCTCAATCAAGAACAAACGACTTGGAAAATTGACGAATGGGGTCAACTTGTTCCACGATAATGCCCGTCCCCACGTCGCTGATGTGGTTAGTATAAAACTGGCGAAGTTCAAGTGGAAAACGCTGCAATATCCGCCATACAGCTCAGATCAGACACCTTGCGACTTCCACATTTTGGGGCAACTGAAAAAAAGAACAGCTCAAGGCAACCAGATTCTTGTCGGACGGTGACGTGAAAGAGTCAGTTGCAGACTTTTTGGAGCAGCAACCCAAAAAGTTTTATGAGACGGGAATCACGCGACTCGTTAGTGAATGGGACAAATATCTGATTGCTCATGAAGACTACTTTTAAATAAAGTACTCCGTTTGTCATATATTCGCATTGGATCACTTTCATTTGACTCGCCCTCGTATATATTGCAGAACTCCTGCTTTTTATACGTGCTCTCTGTTGCGACTATAATTTTGGTGCAATTACTTACGATACAGGACGGGTGACAGCTGCTTCTGCGTAATACATTGGAGCAAATGACAGCGTCATTGTGATTTTTCACTGGCCGTTCCATGTGTGCAAGAATGTAAACGACGTTCTTGAATGACAAAGTTTCATTAACATATTTATCCTCGACTTGTTAATTTTTGGCCATTGCATTTTTCATATCAGCGGCATGCAATGCTTTGATGGTTTCGAACTGATATAGTTCTAAAGTCCGTGTGATATTTTCTTTACTTATTGAATAGACAAAAACATGGAAGCATTGATATGGGTTACATTGGGCACAATTTTCGGCACATAGGAATATATTCTTTTATAAAAAAAACTAATTAATTTACTTGTTTTGACAGTGCGTAGCGTTCAAGAATTCGTTTGCAGGATCTTTGGCTACGGCAATGCAGTTATTATTCATGTATTTGATCCCTAGACAAATTGTTTAAGAGGAAGCTTTAGCTTGGGCCGAACTTCGATTTGATCTATTCAGATACATGTAAAACGCAGAAACGCTTTTCTGAGATAACCCAGGCCTGGATCAATTATAATGAAATTTGTTGCATATGAGAGAAAAAGTTCAATTTTAATGTCTGTTGGAAGCGGAATTTCGATTTAGGGCATGAATTTTGTTTAAAATATATTGAAACATTCGAAAATTCGAAAAAATAGAAGCACGATGTTTACAAATTAATAGGTTTGCATCAAGAACAGATATCGCTGTTCTGTAGACGGCATCTACTATAACAGTCAAAGCGGACAAATTTGATATGTCAGTTTGTATCTTACGTGAATTGGTTACGTTGTGTACAAGGGTTATACAAAAGCCGTATTTCTATAATACAAAATCTTTTGAGACTCATGTGTAACATATCAATTTTGTCCGCTGTAGATGCACTATTAGGTGCAATTCACAGAATTCTGATATCATCTTTTATTGTTGAGTCACAGTTTTAAACTTGACAGTTTCGTTTCCTGAAAATTTGCAATTTTGACAATTTTTAATAAAGAATTGACAACCTAAATAAATATTCAAAACGAACAGTCACTATTAATACATCGGTGTCGTCGTCTTTCTTGTGTGTGTTGTTTTTTGGCGCAAAATCTTTTCAGTAAACAGTCACTAGAATGTTTTTCTTTTAAATGCAACAAACCTCGTCAAATTCGGTGCAGTAGTTGCCGAGAAAAATGAATTCCCCTTTTACATTTATGTAGATAGGAGGTCCAGAGCTAAAGCTTCCTCTTAAGGAGGAGGCCGAACTGCAACATGAGCCCCCGCCCCGCCGAACGAAATTTCTGGCTACGCCACTGCATCCCTCGAATGGTTTTTTTCACTTCGTTATACCAGATTACACATCCATTTTTTAGGCCGAACTTCTGGCAATAGTTCCTGCCTTGCGAAAATTACCCCTTCATACTACAAAAGTTGTTAACGTCACAGGTTCTCTTTCTGTATGCAGTGCGCTTAATGCGCTTACAGAGTCGACAGCTTTGAACACGTTATATACATTAGCTTCGCCCCACATAAGTTTAGTTCATTTAGTATGGGTCCCAGGCCACCGAGACATTCACACTCATGAAATAGCCGATTCCTTAGCTGGCAACTGCTGGCAACTGCGCACATCACTGCAGCTAGATATAGGCAGTTTTCTTTGAACGAAGACAAAAAAGGCCTCTCATTAGCAAAATCTACAGATTTTATGCATCCAAATTATTCTCGGAACCGATAATGCTGTCCTAGCCGGCAATTCGAACTATCAGTCACAGGGTTGACCCCCTGCCACCCCCCCCCCCGGTGGCCGTATTCCAATGCTTAATTTTTACTTGCACAAATGTACGTCGATCGTCTGGCGGTATCCCATTTACGCTACCTCTGCAATGAGCCGGAATCCACCGATCATTTTTACTGTGTCGGCGGTCTTCTACTCGTCGAAAACGATGTCTAGAAATTCCGCTTAGAAATCTAGGACTGCCTTTAAGCAGTACTGTTATACTCTCCCTTGGAGAAACGGTATCAGGATACAGCCATGGGAACGTTGTGACCTTAATTGTTGTGAAACTTAATAAGAGGTACAAAATGAAGGTTGTGCAGGTCTACGCCCCTACATCCAGTCATGATGACCAGGAAGTCGAAAGCTTCTATGAAGACGTGGAATCGGCGATGGGTAAAGTCAAGACAAAATACACTATACTGATGAGCGACTTCAATGCCAAGGTAGGCAAGAAGCAGGCTGGAGACAATGCAATGGGGGAATATGGCATATGCACTAGGAATAGCAGGGGAGAGCTATTAGTAGAGTTTGCGGAACAGAATAATATGCGGATAATGAATACCTTCTTCCGCAAGCGGGATAGCCGAAAGTGGACGTGGAGGAGCCCGAACGGCGAGACTAGAAATGAAATAGACTTCATACTCTGCGCTAACCCTGGCATCATACAAGATGTGGACGTGCTCAGCAAGGTACGCTGCAGTGACCATAGGATGGTAAGAACTCGAATTAGCCTAGACCTGTGGAGGGAACGGAAGAAACTGGTGCATAAGAAGTCGATAAATGAGTTAACGGTAAGAGGGAAAATAGAGGAATTCCAGATCAAGCTACAGAACAGGTATTCGGCTTTAACTCAGGAAGAGGACCTTAGTGTTGAAGCAATGAATGACAATCTTGTGGGCATCATTAAGGAGTGTGCAATAGAAGTCGGTGGTAACTCCGCTAGACCGGATACCAGTAAGCTATCGCAGAAGACGAAAGATCTGATCAAGAAACGCCAATGTATGAAAGCCTCTAACCCTACAGCTAGAATAGAACTGGCAGAACTTTCGAAGTTAATCAACAAGCGTAAGACAGCTGACATAAGGAAGTATAATACGGATAGAATTGAACATGCTCTAAGGAACGGAGGAAGCCTAAAAGCAGTGAACAAGAAATTAGGAATTGGCAAGAATCAGATGTATGCGTTAAGAGACAAAGCCGGCAATATCATTACCAATGTGGATGAGATAGTTCAAGTGGCTGAGGAGTTCTATAGAGATTTATACAGTACCAGTGGCACCCACGACGATAATGGAAGAGAGAATAGTCTAGAGGAATTCGAAATCCCACAGGTAATGCTGGAAGAAGTAAAGAAAGCCTTGGGAGCTATGCGAAGGGGGAAGGCAGCTGGGGAGGATCAGGTAACAGCAGATTTGTTCAAGGATGGTGGGCAGATTGTTCTAGAAAAACTGGCCACCCTGTATACGCAATGCCTCATGACTTCGAGCGTACCGGAATCTTGGAAAAACGCTAACATAATCCTAATCCATAAGAAAGGGGACGCCAAAGACTTGAAAAATTATAGACCGATCAGCTTACTGTCCGTTGCCTATACAAAGTATTTACTAAGGTAATTGCAAATAGAATCAGGAACACCTTAGACTTCCGTCAACCAAAGGACCAGGCAGGATTCCGTAAAGGCTACTCAACAATAGACCATATTCACACTATCAATCAGGTGATAGAAAAATGTGCGGAGTATAACCAACCTTTATATATAGCTTTTATTGATTACGAGAAAGCGTTTGATTCAGTCGAAACCTCAGCAGTCATGGAGGCATTGTGGAATCATGGTGTAGACGAGCCGTATGTAAAAATACTGAAAGATATCTATAGCCACCGTAGTCCTCCATAAAGAAAGCAACAAAATCCCAATAAAGAAAGGCGTCAGGCAGGGAGATACGATCTCTCCAATGCTATTCACAGCGTGCTTACAGGAGTTATTCAGAGACCTGGATTGGGAAGAATTGGGGATAAGAGTTAATGGAGAATACCTTAGTAACTTGCGATTCGCTGATGATATTGCCTTGCTTAGTAACTCAGGGGACCAACTGCAATGCATGCTTACTGACCTGGAGAGGCAAAGCCGAAGGGTGGGTCTACAAAGTAATCTGCAGAAAACTAAATTAATGTTTAACAGTCTCGGAAGAGAACAGCAGTTTACAATAGGTAGTGAGGCACTGGAAGTGGTAAGGGAATGCATTTACTTAGGGCAGGTAGTGACCACGGATCCGGATCATGAGACTGAAATAACCAGAAGAATAAGAATGGGCTGGGGTGCGTTTGGCAGGCATTCTCAAATCATGAACAGCAGGTTGCCACTATCCCTCAAAAGGAAAGTGTATAACAGCTGTGTGTTACCAGTACTCACATATGGGGCAGAAACCTGGAGGCTTACGAAAAGGGTTCTGCTGAAATTGAGGACGACGCAACGAGCTATGGAAAGAAGAATGATGGGTGTGACGTTAAGGGATAAGAAAAGAGCAGATTGGGTGAGGCAACAAACGCGGGTAAACGACATCTGAGTTGAAATCAAGAAAAAGAAATGGGCATGGGCCGGACATGTAATGAGGAGGGAAGATAACCGATGATCACTAAGGGTTACGGACTGGATTCCAAGGGAAGGGATGCGTAGCAGGGGGCGGCAGAAAGTTAGGTGGGCGGATGAGATTAAGAAGTTTGCAGGGACAACATGGCCACAATTAGTACATGACCGGGGTAGTTGGAGAAGTATGGGAGAGGCCTTTGCCCTGCAGTGGGCGTAACCAGGCTGATGATGATGATGATGATGATGATGATGATGGTGGGAACGTTTGGCTAGCCATTTATAATTTCCTATGTGACTCAGAAAGACTGCCTTAATATTTCGTAGTTTCGATGATTGATTTACTTCTCCTTCAATTTAGAAAATTCAAAAAGTGAAAACACAAATTCACAGTTAAAATATTATTACTATTATTATTCAAAACTTAACTTGTTCATATTTAGGTATTTATGTATGTAGTATGTTTCTGTATGTATTTATTATGTTTAAGTTCTTGTTATTATTCCCATCAAGGCAAGCCTGACTGTATAGTATTAAACACTACTTTATCTCATTTATTAACAGTTTATTTCTCATCTTGGATTATCCAATTATTTTCCTTTTTTGTGTTATTGGTTTATTAAATAATTTATTTCATTATTCAATCATATTACGGACACTCTCCGCTAGGGGGCCGTGTAGTACTGAAATACCACTATACTTTGAATTTGAGTGTGTTTTTGGGCAAGATTTCGAGCTTCGACTTCACCGACCACCCCGTGCCTTGCTAAGCCTAAAGCCGCGCGAGAGCACTCCTGCCCGCCATGCAGAACCGCCGCCGCACGTGCAACAGACACACGGTGCGCGTGAGAGGAGGCCGACAGCGCTCGCTGCCGCACGTGCAACAGGCGTCACACGTGCACTGTGAGCCGAAGAGGAGGCTCGGCGCTCGCAGGCACTGCGGCTGACAGGTCCTTAAGATGAGCCAAGAAACTGCCGCGACGGAAGCGGCGTCAAGCGCGACAAGGAACAAGCGCAATGCATATACATACTTAGCGGAAGAAGCCAAGGTCACGCAATCTTGGACGTACTATAAGAACAGCAGCAGAACTAATAGATCTCAAAGACCAATGGCTGACATGGGAAAGGAAAGGCAAGAAGGAAATCACACGCATCAAAGCCCCCCGCAGTGACCCAATCCGCTCAACAGCCAGCCATGTCGCCGCCGCCGCGCAAATCCAAAATGCCACCACTACCCTTGGACGACATCGAGATTGTCTACCGCCCACAAGCTGGCCTTGAACTGAACTTGAACACAAGCTGGCCTTGAACTGAACTTGAACACAAGCTGGCCTTGACAACTGAGCGATAACCACGGTGCGATGACAACTGAGCGATGACAACGGCGATGAGTTCCCTGAACTAGGCGCTGCCAATGGATAGGCCGCCAACTCAAGTAACACCTCCAGTAGCACCACAAGAAGTATCAGACCCACGTCAGGATCAAGACCGAAATCGCGGTCGCGTTCCCGAAAACGCGTGAACTACGCCGAAGTGGTCGGCAGCTCTAACAGTGTCAGCGTCGGATCACCAGGAATGGTAGCAGTAAGAGCCCTCGAGAGCGAGCTCCAACATCAACAAAGCCTCATAGACAGACTATTCCAAAGATGCAAAAAATGCGAACGTGGAAGCAAGCAACTATCTACAATGCTAACCACGGAGGTAGTTGATTCCGCGATCGAAGCTAGAGTTCAAGAGTACCTCCTGGCCTTCGAGGATATCTTCACGAAGAACATCCTCGTATTGGTTGTAAACATCACCAAGCCTATCGTTGAGAAGATTGCGACCCTTACCACCCAAGTCACCACCCTCGCAAATCAAGTCGCCACTCTCAGATGCCAGGTCTCTGGCATGACAGCCCAGGTCAACAATTTCATAGCACACGCGAAGAACAATTACTTCACCAAGTTCTACCTCGACAGCCTTTTCAACATCACCGAGCAGGGTAGAAAGAAGGCTCGCACGAACAGTCGCAATGCCTCCCGCTCGATCTCACCCAACCATGAAGCTGCCTAAGAAACCAAAGAGCCTCATGATAGCGGCACCAAAAACCATAACAAAGAGCCCGCAAAAAACTGCGCATCTGGTATGCAAACCTACAAGAACTCGTCAAACTGGACTACTCTGATGCAATTGCCCTACAGGAAACCAATACTTAACCAAGAACACAAAATAAAAGACATCCCCATCGAGCAAATCCTAGTGGAGATCATACCAGACAGAAAAACGCAGCAAAGCCTCTTTATCGCCAGCATATACAGCCCTCCTCGTGATCAACTTCCGGAATTCGACTACTTTGTCCGTGAACTCAAGAAACGCACGAAAGGCCATGAAGTTGTCACAATGGGAGATTTCATCGCCCAACACACAGCATTGGCTTATCCAAACACCACCATGAAAGGAGCCTGAGTGCACGACACTGCCCAAAAACACAGGCTGAACCTCTGGAACGACCTGCTGCAGGCCACGAGAGTCGGAAACAGCGTCTCCAGGGACACAAACTCGGACCTTACCTTCACAGCGAACGTCCACTGGGCCAATGAGTCGACTCTCGGAGATGCTCGGAAGTGACCACCATATTATCCAACTTGACGTAGCGCACAACCGGAAAACGACCGACTGCAGAGTTGCCTAACAGACTGGAAGTTCTTCAGCTACAACCTCAGTGGCAACACAATCGACGGCATCGACCATTGGCTCAAGGGCCTTCTCATTACCGCAGAAAACCACACCAAGAGCATCCAACTAAGCACCAGCACCCCCGCAGTCGACCCGCATCTCATTCATCTCTGGTAGGCCAAAAGAAGCCTCCAGAAGAGGTGGAAGAAACAAAAGCTGAATAGAAAACTTAAGCAACAAATTTCCCTTCTCACCACACAGGCCCAAGATTACGCGGAGCAACTTATCAGGCAAAATGGTACATCTTTTGTGACAGCATACTCAGCACCAAGAAAACCCGGCATCTCCTATACGCGCTCTCTTAGCTACCCATCGCACCGAGACGCGACATTGACAAGATCTGCGCAGACTAATCCACAATCACGCTGGATCGGAGCATGATCTCCTTCGTGAGCTTCAGCAAAAACTTAGCAGCGTCAAGCCCACCTCATCGGCGAGCGGAAAGACGTATGATGGCGCACCAAACCCAGATGTCGATTCACCCAGGCAGAGCTCCACGCAGCCTTAGCCAAATTCACTAGAAACACCATTCCCGGCAAGGACACACTAGCTATTAAGCTCCTACGCAACCTCCCGCAATCGGCCACTACAGCACTGCTGCTACAGTACAACAATGACTGCTGGGAAAAGGGGGACTATACCGACAGCCTCGAAGCATTCGGAGGTCACCATGATACCCAAATCCAACAAACCCCTTCGCATCGAAAACCTGCGTCCTATTTCGTTCACGTCCTGCGTGGGCCAACTACACGAGCACACGATGCACGACCGGTTAATACCATACCTCAAGGACAACGGACACTTGCCGCACAACATGCATTTCGGATTCCGACAGCATCTGTCCACGCAGGCCATACTCCTACTGAGTGTACTCCTCAAAGAAGACTTGCTTGACTACCTTGACCACGGGCGCAAATCATCAATCCTGGCAATCGACGTAAAGGGCGCATTCGACAGCGTGAGCCACGAAGCCATTCTCGCAACCTCGAAGATACGGGCTGCGGAGCCCGGATCTGTGACTACATCAGCAGCCTTTGGACACACTGAACAGCAACAGTGGGCGTCTGCAACTTCCGCAGTGATAAATTTCGGCTACACAACAAAGGAACCCCGCAAGGATCAGTTATTTCACCCCTCCTTTTCAATATCGCAATGATCAAGCTACAAAAACAATTCAACGCCATCCCAAACCTATGCCGTGCCCTTTACGTCGACGACATCGCGCTCTAGACCAAAGCACCTACCACTTGACAACAAGAACGCCATCTGCAAGACGCCGTTGGTACTATCGAAAGATACTTCCGAGACTGCGGTCTCCAATGCGCACCCGAAAAGTGGGAGCTTCCCCCAAGCTTCACCCAACTATATCGAACCAGATCCTAGCATCTCGCTCAACGGAACCACGATACAGTCGACTCTTTTCGCGTACTCGGACTTCACATCCACAACGGCGGATCAGGGGCGGCCGCTCTCCCGCGTCTCCTACGCAAACTGTCACCAAGTTACGCACCTCCTCAAGAGAATCACAATCCAAGGAAGCGGACTCAAGCAGCAAGACGCACTAAGCATAATTCAGGCTCTACTAACTAGCCATGTCACCTACGGAACTCCCTACTTGAAGTTCAAACCGGCTGAAATCAAGAAACGTAATGTTGTCATCCGAAAGGCAATTAAAATAGCCTTGACCCTCCCACCCATCGCATCAACGGAGAAACTCTTCAAGCTCGGCGTCCACAATACGTGGGAAGAGCTTGTCGAGGCTCAGGAAATCAGCCAACTAGAGCGGCTCAAGCTCACACCCACCGGACGTGCAGTTTTGCGCTACCTCAACTACAGTGAAAGCTACATTGCAAGTACAGACCAGAAAGCAAGAATCCTACCTGCAGTCCGGTGCTGTATCAGCGTTGCAAGTATACCACGCAATATGCATCCAACTTACCATAAAGAGCGTTGGCAAAGCAGAATCCGCGCCCTCAGCGAGAAATACGCGAGAGGCCCTGATAAGATGTACACTGATGCTGCCTGGTACATTAAACGGAACGCCTTTAGCCTAAGCGTCACGGATCACCAAGCCCAAGAACTCGCAGCTGTCATCATCCGAGCAAGAGCCGCCGAGACTTCAGAGGAAGCGGCAATCGCTATGACAATAACAACTTGCCCTGAAGTAGCAGTAATCCTAACGGACTCCCAAGCAGCAGCTCGCAACTATCAAAAAGGACGCATATCAGAAACCACACTCAAAATACCTAAAAATTACATCGCAACCGTCCCGCTCCCGGACACCCACATTAACTGGATTCCAGGCCATCAGGGCATGATAGGAAATGAGATGGCACACACATCTGCCCGCGAGCATACCAGCCGGACTTTCCTGCCATCCCACACCAGGCCGGCCACCAACGTTGATGACAATGCCCTAAAGTACTCCGAGCTTCTGCAACACCACCGACTCAGCAGAAGAACGTACCCTTCACCACACAAGAATCTAAGCAAAGAGGAAGAAGTCATCCTCCGCCGCCTATATAGACAAACACCTACGTGCTGTTACGGCTGGCGTCTAGCACCCCGTGCAGAAAGGACTTTCACCCACCATGCCTCGTCGAAATGAGGCGTGACTTCTCCTGTTACGGTTCGCGTCCAGCACCTCGTGCAGAAAGGACTTTCACCCACCATGCCTCGTCGAAATGAAGCGTGACTTCCTAATTCGCCATGACCATCTCGAGTGTCTGCCGGTCTGGCGGAAGCCCCGCAGTGTTTACAGGCCTCGTTTGTGCGTGTGTGTGCGACTTTAGAGGGACCCTTTCCTCGAACGGTCAAACTCTACAGGGGAACTTCCACGAACCAGCAATGCGCGAAAAATACGGACAAGCGTCTAGAATTCCAGGAGGCTCGGTATAACCAAAGGCGTGGTATAATCGGAGGCGGGTTCCTCTTTCCGCCAATCAGACTCTGTGCCGGGATATATATATATATATATATATATATATATATATATATATATATATATATATATATATATATATATATATATATCATCATCATCAGCCTGGTTACGCCCACTGCAGGGCAAAGGCCTCTCCCATACTTCTCCAACTACCCCGGTCATGTACTAATTGTGGCCATGTTGTCCTTGCAAACGTCTTAATGTCATCCGCCCACCTAACTTTCTGCCGCCCCCTGCTACGCATCCCTTCCCTTGGAATCCAGTCCGTAACCCTTAGTGATCATCGGTTATCTTCCCTCCTCATTACATGTCCGGCCCATGCCCATTTCTTTTTCTTGATTTCAACTCAGATGTCATTTACCCGCGTTTGTTGCCTCACCCAATCTGCTCTTTTCTTATCCCTTAACGTCACACCCATCATTCTTCTTTCCATAGCTCGTTGCGTCGTCCTCAATTTCAGCAGAACCCTTTTCGTAAGCCTCCAGGTTTCTGCCCCATATGTGAGTACTGGTAACACACAGCTGTTATACACTTTCCTTTTGAGGGATAGTGGCAACCTGCTGTTCATGATTTGAGAATGCCTGCCAAACGCACCCCAGCCCATTCTTATTCTTCTGGTTATTTCAGTCTCATGATCCGGATCCGTGGTCACTACCTGCCCTAAGTAAATGCATTCCCTTACCACTTCCAGTGCCTCACTACCTATTGTAAACTGCTGTTCTCTTCCGAGACTGTTAAACAATACTTTAGTTTTCTGCAGATTAATTTTCAGACCCACCCTTCTGCTTTGCCTCTCCAGGTCAGTGAGCATGCATTGCAGTTGGTCTCCTGAGTTACTAAGCAAGGCAATATCATCAGCGAATCGCAAGTTGCTAAGGTATTCTCCATCAACTTTTATCCCCAATTCTTCCCACTCCAGGCCTCTGAATACCTCCTGTAAACATGCTGTGAATAGCATTGGAGATATCGTATCTCCCTGTCTGACGCCTTTCTTTATAGGGATTTTGTTGCTTTCTTTGTGGAGGACTACGGTGGCTGTGGCGTCGCTATAGATATCTTCCAGTATCTTTACATATGGCTCATCTACACCCTGATTCCGTAATGCCTCCATGACTGTTGAGCTTTCGACTGAATCAAACGCTTTCTCGTAATCAATGAAAGCTATATATAAGGGTTGGTTATATTCTGCACATTTCTCTATCACTTGATTCATAGTGTGAATATGGTCTATTGTTGAGTAGCCTTTACGGAATCCTGCCTGGTCCTTTGGTTGACAGAAGTCTAAGGTGTTCCCGATTCTATTTGCGATTACCTTAGTAAATACTTTGTAGGCAACGGACAGTAAGCTGATCGGTCTATAATTTTTCGAGTCTTTGGCGTCCCCTTTCTTATGGATTAGGATTATGTTAGCGTTCTTCCAAGATTCCGGTACGATCGAGGTTATGAGGCATTGCGTATACAGGGTGGCCAGTTTCTCTAGAACAATCTGACCACCATCCTTCAACAAATCTGCTGTTACCTGATCCTCCCCAGCTGCCTTCCCCCTTTGCATAGCTCCTAAGGCTTTCTTTACTTCTTCTGGCGTTACCTGTGGGATTTCGAATTCCTCTAGGCTATTCTCTCTTCGACTATCGTCGTGGGTGCCACTGGTACTGTATAAATCTCTATAGAACTCCTCAGCCACTTGAACTATCTCATCCATATTAGTAACGATATTGCCGGCTTTGTCTCTTAACGCACACATCTGATTCTTGCCTATTCCTAGTTTCTTCTTCACTGTTTTTAGGCTTCCTCCGTTCCTGAGAGCCTGTTCAATTCTATCCATACTATTGGCCTCGAGCTCCACCACTGGAAAAGCTGGCGCCACCGTCGGCGTGACGTGCTAGGAGGGATCACGTGGTCATAGCGGCCGCGTCGGCTGCATCGGGCGCGCCGAAGAGAGCTGAAAACGAGTTTAAATTCCCTCGTACGCTGCGGTTCTCATTTAGTGGCGAAATTTTCCCGCTTCGAGTGTCTCCTTTACAACGCTTGAAAGCACTACAATAGGTAGTGGCTGCCTTTGAGGGCGCGCAACAAGGTAGGCGACTGCTCGGTGCCGCAGGCCCGGGCGCACGTAACGGAGGCCGGTGTCAGCCTTATTCACACGTAGCCGCAGGACAAGAAGCTGCGTGAAGCTTGGCTCGTGAAACATAAACCCGGCAAACAGTCATCGGCTACAACTCGGGCATGCAGCAAGCACAGCGCGAGGAAGATTTCTGCTACGGCACCCGGTCTGCGATGTTCTGAAAACGCGCACTGAGACGTTCGCCCGAGTCCGCTGCCCGACTAATGTCATGAAGGTTTGGTCTATGAACTTGTCGATGCTATAGATACTCGCAAGTTCAGTGGAGTGGAAAGGCAGCGGTAAGAAGCATATTTAAAAAAAGCATGACATATGGTCATGTTTGTGTTATGAATTAATGCACTGGATTACAAAAAAGGAGCAGCGGGAAATTGCACGCTGAGAACACGGATAAACATACAGTGCGACGCAACTCGAGAAATAATATTGAAAGGTGAAAGAATTTAGAAGAAAAAAAAAAGATTGAATCGTCGCAACGGGACATCACAGTCCCCGTAGGCGTCGAAGTCTCTACAATGAAATTATTTTTGAACAGCTCTGATAGCGCCCACGCAACAATGGTTGCTTGTATACTGTCAAATGCTCATATTCTGCGGCCTAAAGCTCATGGCACGGTGCGAAAACGCGCGCGCGGAGAAAGCGAAACAGTGCGCGGACAAGCATGCAGACGCGCAGTCGGTCGCTGCGAATCTGCGCGATCGCTGCATTGAGGCTTCGTTCTATTACGCTCCATTTAGTTATACAAACACTATAAGAACATATTTCACATAGTTTGCTCTCAGCGTTTACCTACCTTTCACGCAAGAAGCCGGTTAGGGAGACTCCATCGCGGCGACCGCGCGCAGTGGCGTTCACTGTACGTATTCGGTAGGGAGATAGCGTCGCCGGTATACGATTGTGTGCTTTCAGTTTGCCCAAGATTATTATTTAGACAGTAAGAAACTTCTCTCGTTTCGAAAGTACTAATAGAAATGTCCGGGAGAGCTCGCGCGTGGTGTTTTCAGTGAGCGCTGACAGCAAAACCTGTGAGGAGCGCGCCGCATGATCCCTCATACTACGCCAGCGAGGCGCTTCCGATAGATGGCGACTCCGTAACTCCTCGCCGCCAATAGTTCCTGATGTCCGCTGTCTTACGCTCGTTGATTAACTTAGAAAGTTCTGCCAGTTCTATTCTAGCTGTAGGGTTAGAGGCTTTCATACATTGGCGTTTCTTGATCAGATCTTTCGTCTCCTGCGATAGCTTACTGGTTTCCTGTCTAACGGCGTTACCACCGACTTCTATTGCGCACTCCTTAATGATGCTCATGAGATAGTCGTTCATTGCTTCAACACTAAGGTCCTCTTCCTGAGTTAAAGCCGAATACCTGTTGTGTAGCTTGATCCGGAATTCCTCTAGTTTCCCTCTTACCACTAACTCATTGATTGGCTTCTTGTGTACCAGTTTCTTCCGTTCCCTCCTCAAGTCTAGGCTAATTCGAGTTCTTACCATCCTATGGTCACTGCAGCGTACCTTGCCGAGCACGTCTACATCTTGTATGATGCCAGGGTTCGCGCAGAGTATGAAGTCGATTTCATTTCTAGTCTCACCATTCGGGCTCCTCCATGTCCACTTTCGACTAACCCGCTTGCGGAATAAGGTGTTCATTATCCGCATATTATTCTGTTCTGCAAACTCTAGTAATAATTCTCCTCTGCTATTCCTAGAGCCTATGCCATATTCCCCCACTGACTTGTCTCCAGCCTGCTTCTTGCCTACCCTGGCATTGAAGTCGCCCATCAGTATAGTGTATTTTGTTTTGACTTTACCCATCGCCGATTCCACGTCTTCATAAAAGCTTTCGACTTCCTGGTCATCATGAGTGCATGTAGGGGCATAGACTTGTACCACCTTCAATTTGTACCTCTTATTAAGTTTCACAACAAGACCTGCCACCCTCTCGTTAATGCTATAGAATTCCTGTATGTTACCAGCTATTTCCTTATTAATCAGGAATCCGACTCCTAGTTCTCGTCTCTCCGCTAAGCCCCGGTAACACAGTACATGACCGCTTTTTAGCACTGTATATGCTTCTTTTGTCCTCCTAACCTCACTGAGCCCTATTATATCCCATTTACTACCCTCTAATTCCTCCAATAACACTGCTAGACTCGCCTCACTAGATAGCGTTCTAACGTTAAACGTTGCCAGGTTCAGATTCCAATGGCGGCCTGTCCGGAGCCAGGTATTCTTAGCACCCTCTGCAGCGTCACAGATCTGACCGACGCCGTGGTCAGTTGCTTCGCGGCTGCTGGGGACTGAGGGCCGGGGTTTGATTGTTGTATTCATATAGGAGGTTGTGGCCAAGTACTGCACCAGGGTGGCCAATCCTGCTCTGGTGAGAGAGTGCGTTACCGGTTCTGGTCACCGGGATCAGGCCGCACTCCAGGCCTGTTTGTGCAATTTTCTCAACCCACGGTTTTTTTTGTATTTTCCGGTGGAGAATTGCGCGGCACCGGGATTTGAATCACGGTCCTCTTGCACTGGAGACGGATACTCTACCGTCCCCGCAGGAGTTAAATTAAAAATTGAATTATGGGGTTTTGCGTGGCAAAACCACTTTCTGATTATGCACGCCGTAGTGGAGGACTCCGAAAATTTCGACCACCTGGGGTTATTTAACGTGCACCTAATTCTAAGTACACGGGTGTTTTCGCATTTCGCCCCCATCGAAATGCGGCCGCCGTGGCCGGGGTCCGATCCCGCGACCTCGTGCTCAGCAGTCTAACACCATAACCACTGAGCAACCACGGCGGGTCCCGCAGAAGTTGTACGCCTCATTTAACCTACAGTGGTGCCCTATTTGATCAATCAAGGTGGACCAATCTGAACTCGGTTATACCGCATGGATGGCACTCGGCTAGAGAACCTGGTATTTATGACCTGCACATGTGTGGCTACACATAATTGAGGATATATAATTTTTTTAGGAGGGTTTCCGTACAGTGATAAAATGAAGGAAAATACATTTAAAAAAAGGGGGGGGGAAGGAACATAACATGTGATTTGAACTCGTGATCCTTCAATGTTGCCCGGAAAGGTAGCTGTTGGTTCGTCAAGCCAACGGTTACTTTCAAGCGCCATAGCTCCTGCTCCGAGCCTCATACTTACGTGGAAAGGGACTGATGTTGTCCGTGGTTGGAAGGCATAATTTCTTGGGAAAATGGCCGCCAGAGGAGCAGCGTGAACTCGAGCGGCTTTAGAGACTAGGAAAACTGCCTTAAAATATTTAGACTTGAGGGGAAGCTTCGTTAACAAACTATAACACGGCAATCAGCACTCGAATACGACGAGAGAAATTATTGAGACGTGGAAAATTCCCTTGAAATAAATCTGGTTTGCGAGACAAATGCTTGTATGTATTGAATTTCTTAAAAGATGAAGGGGGAAATATGCGCTCACCGAGAGGGCATCGTCAGCACGAGACCACCACCAGGCACCTTACTGAGATGTAGAGAGCTTCGCGGCCGGAACGAAGTCTCCCCTCTACGTCGGCCAAGAGTGGAAAACGCGCTTTCAGATCGCTCAAGGTTGCGCGGACATTGTATAGCTCTAGCGTCTAGAGCTATACAATGTACAATGTACAATATACAGGTGCGAGGGCGGCACGCATAGCGTGGGAAGCTAGCCGCCGGAATAGCTATCTCAAGTACTGCTGCTGGCGAGGGCGAAATACCTTCGTGTAATTATAATAACCCTAATAGGACTTCTTTCAAAGAAAAAAAAACAAAGAAAGAAAAAGGGAAACGGCTCAGAAGGCTATACTACGAGAGCTATGACTAATACTTTTCTATATATATGTATTCATCTCATCTATGGGATCGCATGCGCGCGCTGTTGCTTTGTCTCTGCGTGTAGTAGTCAAGATAGCCAGTTTAAGGGCGGAGAAGAAGGAAGGAGAGGAAAGCAATATTGCAGCGCCGTGGTTTTAAAGCGCAACCGTGGTAGGGAAACGGAAGGCGATATAAGCATGCGTGTCCATGATACGCACACGACAAACTGCCTTACAATATTTAGACTTGAGGGGAAGCTTCGTTAACAAACTATAACACGGCAATCAGCACTCGAATATAATTATAACCCTAATAATAATTGTAAATATTCATCTCATCTATAGGATGTAAAGCGCGCGCTGTTGCTTTGTCTGTGCGTGTAGTAGTTAAGAGAGCCAGTTTAAGGGCGGAGAAGAGGGAAGGAAAGGAAAGTCTCTGAAGCAAACTTGCAGCGCCGTGGTTTTAAAGCGCAACCGCGGTAGAGAAACGGAAGGCGATATAAGCATGCGTGTCCATGATACGCACACGACAAACTGCCTTACAATATTTAGACTTGAGCGGAAGCTTCGTTAACAAACTATAACACGGCAATCAGCACTCGAATATAATTATAACCCTAATAATAATTGTAAATATTCATCTCATCTATAGGATCTAAAGCGCGCGCTGTTGCTTTGTCTGTGCGTGTAGTAGTTAAGAGAGCCAGTTTAAGGGCGGAGAAGAGGGAAGGAAAGGAAAGTCTCTGAAGCAAACTTGCAGCGCCGTGGTTTTAAAGCGCAACCGTGGTAGAGAAACGGAAAGGCGATATAAGCATGCGTGGCCATGATACGCACACGACAAACTGCCTTACAATATTTAGACTTGAGGGGAAGCTTCGTTAACAAACTATAACACGGCAATCAGCACTCGAATACGACGAGAGAAATTATTGAGACGTGGAAAATTCCCTTGAAATAAATCTGGTTTGCGAGACAAATGCTTGTATGTATTGAATCTCTTAAAAGATGAGGGGGGAAATATGCGCTCACCGAGAGGGCATCGTCAGCACGAGACCACCACCAGGCACCTTACTGAGATGTAGAGGGCTTCGCGGCCGGAACGAAGTCTCGCCTCTCCGCCGGCCAAGAGTGGAAAACGCGCTTTCCGATCGCTCAAGGTTGCGCGCACATTGTATAGCTCTAGCGTCTAGGAAAAAGCTTAAACTGGTGCGAGGGCGGCACGCATAGCGTGGGAAGCTAGCCGCCGGAATAGCTATCTCAAGTACTGCTGCTGGCGAGGGCGAAATACCTTCGTGTAATTATAATAACCCTAATAGGACTTCTTTCAAAGAAAAAGAAAGAAAAGAAAAAAAAAGGGAAACGGCTCAGAAGGCTATACTACGAGAGCTATGACTGATACTTTTCTATATATATATGTATTCATCTCATCTTTGGGATCGCATGCGCGCGCTGTTGCTTTGTCTCTGCGTGTAGTAGTTAAGAGAGCCAGTTTAAAGGGGTGGAGACATCAAAATTTTCGTTCATGCGTTTGTTGATTCAAACGTTGTGTCATGCTTCAGGGAGCACGATACACACAGCGGGATTCATATATATCCGATAAATAATTTAATAATAGCATTATTATACCGAGCGATTTCGGTTTCGGTTTCTGGGCTCCGGGGGATGCTATGACGTCACAGAGGAGGAAACGCAACATGGCTTGGTCACGTGGCCCACAAAAAATAGTGACGTAAAACTATGCTGCGTCGTCTGCTCGCGCATACGCGTGCTCTGCCAGCAGGGGTCAACCACTGGCGATTCGAAGTGCATGTCGTGATTATTATAATTATTGCGAAGAGCGACAACAACGGTAAGAAAATATTGCGGCTTGTGAGAGTCGGTGATTCATTCCGAAGCGCCGTAAGCTCTAGCTTTGAAGTGAACTGGAAAAGGCCTAGCGATGATATCGGCGGCGCCGAACGATCAGAGGCGGTGAAGCTGCCGTCGATGCCAGAGCGACCACTCCTCGGTCGCTGATTGGCCGCTTCGCCGTACGGCTGCCGCACAAATGGGTCCTGGGCCCGTCCTCTCTACGGCAAGGAAATCCAGCCGTTCGCGAGCAAAACCGCCGTCACACGGGAGCCCGCGAACTGCAAACGGCGTGCGGCGAGTTTCCGTGCCGGTAACGTGGACGGGCCGGTAACGTGGAAAGGCCAAGCGAAGGAGAGTCCGCTCCGAGCTGCCGAACTACGCGACTATGCGAGGAGAGAAGCAGACAACACGAACGCCGCATATCCTGGTCCCTTTCGGAGTCGGCCGGCTAGTGTTACACTCAAACGTGTAAAGGCTCGACCGCAGGGCAACTCGCCGCACGCAGTTTGCCGTTCGCGGGCCGGCGCGCGGCGTTCGTGTTGTCCACTTCTCTCCTCTTGTGTCCGTGTCTGCACGCCTTACCCCTTCTTTGCATTAAGAAAGGATTTCCATATGCCTGTAGCTCGGTCGTAGTGGAGGCTATGCTCGGTTGCTCGGCTCAGCAGGCTCCGTAATCGGCATTTCATCGCTACTCATCATACGTCACGTTTTTGTGCTGGTGTGCTATGACGTCAATATTTTCGTTCCTCCTCTGTGACGTAGTAACTGCCGCGCTAGCGATGGGTCTCGACTACGAGAAGGAGTTTTTAATGACTCTTTGGAGCTCAATTAAAATTATTTTGAAATGTTTACAGCGTCCAATACCTCGTTCTGGGTGTCCTTGCATACGGAAGCAGCCTACAACATGCTTTTTATAGCCTCAAAATTTGGTGTCTCAACCCCTTTAAGGGCGGAGAAGAAGGAAGGAGAGGAAAGCAATATTGCAGCGCCGTGGTTTTAAAGGGCAACCGTGGTAGGGAAACGGAAAGCGATATAAGCATGCGTGTCCATGATACGCACACGACAAACTGAATCAGTTAACCTCAAACATATGCTCTGACCGTGCGACTGAACCACCAATGACGATTGCACTCAGGACCTGGCCAGGTTCGAGGCTGCCATTCGCAGTCCGGATCTGGTTGAACAGCTTTGGGCTGTCCAGCAAGCCCACAACGCGGCCGTGAAGCTCCGTCTTCCGGTCCCGACGTGGGATTAGCCCTCCTATGGGTCACTCCATAAACCCAATAAAGTTTTCCATCCATCCATCCTATTAGTGCTAAATGCAACTTATATCATCGGCGCTGAACTATACCAGATGAGCCATTTCCGATTAGTAACATGTGTTAATGGCATCGCGAAACAGAAACTTCTCAACAAAGGCGAGTTGTTGGTGAGCCTCAAGTGCCTTGTCATTGACCTTGAATGCAAGAATATCAAGATGAAGCTTCTTTGGCTTCTCCCACACCTCGAACAGAGGCCGATTGTTGAAGCGCTAGAACCATATGGCACAGTGCAGTCTATCACGAGAGAAATGTGGCGGTGCATGTGACAGCATGGAGGGCTGGCAAATGACTAATCGAGACGTGGAATTTACATTGAAGCATCGAGTTTCTGCCACTAATCTGCCTAATCTGTTGAGCATATACGGGCACCAGTGCCACATCTTGGTTCCTGACCGACCACCGCTTTGCCTCCAGTGCAATAGAGTCGGGCATATCTGGCCACAATGTAGAACACCGCGCTGCAGTAACTGTCACCGCTACGGTCACCTTGCAGATGCACGCATCGGAACCTAAGCTGACAAGCTTCGTGAAAATAGGCCAGCTGAGGATGAGACCATCACCGATCATCTAATGGATGTGAGTTAAGTTGTGGATGCAACCGGCGAATTACTCGCCGAGGCTAATCGACAAGAGGAGATTAAGCCTTCATCGGCTGACAATAGCCTTAGCCCGAAACCTGCTAGTGAGGATGAGAATAAGTTGCCTGACGGCGAACCAACTATGTCATGGACAGAATTTCCGCAAGTTCAAGATCGCCCACCGGCAGGATCTGGATCGATGTTCCAGTCCTCTAAGGAGCGTGCAGCTCCATCTGACAATCCATCGCCCTCGGGAAATGAGGCCCGGGTTCCCAAAGCGTAAAAGTTGACGAAACCGCTCCGGCGAACTCCTACTCCTGCAGATGTCTCTTGTGTTAAAGTGCATCAGCTAACGAAGAAGGGAGTGATGCACCTCTGGAGCAGCGTTTAAACGCTGCACCAACTTCGGTAATCATGGCGTCCGCTCTTCCCTTCCATTTTGGTACTTAAAATGTCCGTGGCTTACGCAGTAAGTGACGGCAAGTACAGCTTTTTCGTTTGTTACGAAATGGAAAATTAGACATTGCTGCTATATCTATCCCAGAAACAAAGATTGAGTCCGACGAAAACACAGAAGTAGCTCTATCTCCATTCCTATCTGACTAATGTTTGTATAAGCCACGCAGTAGGCGTTTCGGCAGGTTGTACGTTAGTTGTGAAAAAAACGTTTGCAGTATGACTTGCTGCATTTGTTTACAGATAGGGAAGTGTGCCTAATATGGTCCGATATTGATATAAGTGGTATGCGCTTTAGATGTATGTGTGTTTACGCCCCGAGCAGGCTACCTGAACGAGAATGTTTCTTCTTATCTCTAGAACATCATTTCTGTACTGATCGTACATTAGTCCTCTTGGGAGACTTTAATTGTGTATGTAAAGCGCAAGATCGTACTTCATTGAAGCTAAGACATGATCCAAGTAGCGATGCGTTGCAACGACTGATATGTGATTATCAGCTTGTGGACATTGGGGAAAATGAAACAGCGGGATGTCGCTACACTCATTTCCAAGGTACCTCGCATGCAAGGCTTGATCGAATTTAAGTCGCACTTAGCGCGTTATCTCTTATTTGTGGCTACACTGTGCACCCTGTATTCTTTAATTACTATTGCCTAGTCTCAGCACCGTTTGGTACCCGTCGGTGCCAAAGTCGGCGTATCTGCTGGAAGTTTAATAACCAATTACTTTCGCGTGAGTGCTTCCTAAAGCGTGTTACTGAGCTTATAGCTCATCTGTCATGCCGCAAGGACTTGCCACTCTGTGCTCTGTGGGAATTATTCAAACAGGAAGTTAAAATGATAGCTATCGAACAATCATCAATATTGGCCTTTAAAAAAAGAATAGTTACAACGCATTGTACAGACTTCCGAGTGCATTGCGTGAGCTTGAATGTCTACATCGCGGTCAGTATATTGATGATACTCATAGTACCGAGGCGCAGTTACAAACTTTGTACACAGGAAAATACAGACGTGCACTAGTGCGTGCGCGACAACAGTATTTTCTGGAAGAACAGCCTTGCACTAGGTCCCTGGGTGATCAGCGCCGACACACGCTTTCGAAACAAATACTAGGTATTGAGTATGGTGGAATCATTGTTAATTAGCCGAATCTAATAACTAAAGCGTTTTTCGAACATTATAAAAATCTCTTTAGAGGCCATAAGCCATTGGATACAGATGCAGCAAGAAAATTTGTATCGTTGCTGCCCCAGTTACATCAGGATGATTATGATTATACAAATGAAAAGACTGATATTAATAAGGTAAGTGCATGCATAGATTCGTTAGCGAAAGGCAAGGCACCTGGTCAGGTTGGTCTTTCTACCGAATTTTATCAGTTTTCGTTCCCTCTTATCACCATTATTACTTCGGGTGTACCGTGAGGTCTTGGAAGTAGGGTGACTGCCACAATGTACGAAGGGCACACTTTCCTCATAGCCAAAAGCGATGATTAGAATAAATTGCAAAAATAGACGGATATCGGCCTATCTCATTATGCAATGTGGATGGCAAAATTTTTGCAAAGGTATTAGCTAACCGTTTGCAAGTCGTGATAAGATCTGTGGTTGGTGATCATCAAGCATGTGACACTATAGGGGCCGGTCCATTCAGACAAACATTCATGTTGCGAGATCGGTCCTAAAGTGTGTTGCTGAGAGGATTGGTCACGTATCAATGGTACAGCTAGATCTGGCTAAGGCGTTCGACAGGGTGACTCACTCGTTCCTGTTTACTGTACTAGAGCATTTAAATATCGCACCCCTGCTCCTTAGAGGTGTCAGAATATGTTATGATAATAGCTCAACGAGGCTGATAGTGAATGGCTCTCTCTCCGATGCTATTAGGCTTGTATCATCAGTAAGACAAGGATGCCCTTTGCCCCTGCGTCTATTCTGCTCGTATTTAGAGCCACTTTGTATGAGCATTCTGAAAGAACAAAATTTCCAAGGGTTTAAATTGCAGGATGGAAAACCAACAAGCCAAGCTGCTATTCTAGCGACTAATGAGGTTCGGGTTCTTGCATGTGCAGACGACGCGGCCTTTTGTTGTACTGATAAAGAAGACAGTAAAGACTGCTCTTGCAATTACAGAAAATTTTTGTGCGGCTTCCGGTGCAAGCGCTAACTTTGAAAAAAAGCTCAAGTTTTTGGTTTGGATTATGGGCCGCAGTGCCATCACATTACGCAGGAATTCAATGAAAAAAAGTATCTGCGTTATTTAGGTGCACCTCTTTCACAGTATAGAAATAGCGACACTCATTCGAAAAATTCAACATAAAGTGAATTCATGGTGAGGGCGAAATTTGCCAATGTTCAGTCGTGCTGAAGTGTGAAACGTGTTCTTATCTCCCCGTCTTATGTATGTGCTGCAAGTACTGCACTGCTCACGACTTCGCATTCGGGCACTGCATCGCACATTTGCAAAATTAATGTCGACTTCGAGTTGTGAATCGATGCGGCACGCGGCAATCTGTTCTTCCCTCTTGAACGTGGTGGTCTAGGATTATAGTCCATGTCTTCGTCAGGCAAGTTGTTTTTCGCCTGTTTTTCTTTCGAGACAGTGACTATCCGTCTTTGCGTGAAATGCTGCAACTTCTGTTAGTTCATTAGCTTCCTAATATAGCATTGTCACCAAATGCCAATGGGCTTTTTCAAGGAGGTCTTCGACACGTTTCTTGTCGAGTAGATTCAGCCTGGAGGACATGGTCTCTGCGGGTCTAAAAGCAATTTCTGCGGCACTGGTGGATTCGATTTTCCCAGATCTTTTGTATATTGCACCTTATTTAAGGCGACCTTATAAGTGTGTACTCAAGCATGTCGGGAAAATGTGTGTACCTCCTGGAGTAAAAACATTTTTCTTTAAATTACATTCGGAAACACTCCCTGTTAAAACTTGGTTGAATTCGACAGACTGCTTTGTGCCGTGGCCAACAAATTGTCGACTCTGTCCTCGTGCCGAGACCATAGATCACTGTTTCATAGATTGTGGGGATGCTGTATATTTTGGGGACATTCTCCAACGGACGCTTAGAAAGGACGTTGAGATCACTGCATATTCAATTAGGTTCAGCCGTTTAAGGTTACGGGCGGTCCTTCCTATGATATGTTCATATCACTTGGTTTATACAGCCTATATGTGGAGATGTATAGACTGTGTGATCGCCATACCGAAAGCCCGCGATCTACAAAATCCCTCTTTCCCCAAAGTGCTGCTTATGTGAGAAGATGTGTACGCTGCGCAGGAACCTCCGCCAGACTGGATGCGCTTGTTGGATGCAAGTGCGTGTTTGCCCGTGTTTTGAGTGTGTAGCTGTGTCCGCTCTGTAATATATCAGCAGTTTTGTTTTCCATGTAATAAAGAAAAAGAGAAAACCGACAGTGGCTGAATCTGTCAGCGTGGTGGTCTCGAAAACCGGATTTCAGTGGTTCGAATCCGCAGCCCGACAAGCAACTTTTATTCTTGCGCGACTTGATGTTTTTTTTTCGCACGGCAACACCAACACCGGCACGAGTGTGGCAATGCGAGCTTCGCTTGAATATACTAACGGCCCGAGAACTGAGCTCTGCGGGACTTCTGCAAATACTTCCAGTGAACCAGAAACGACATCTTTTATTTTCACGTATTTCTTCTATTTCTATTCTCTATCTTTCAGGTACGCTTCGATCGAGTACAGTACAGATTGACTAAGTCCGGCAAGACGGAGTTTCATCCTTGGTCTATCGTGAGGAACCTTGCCGAAAGCCTTAGCAAAATCTACACATACGACGTCAAATTGTCGTTGCACGTCCAAATAAGTGGTAAAGTCAAGAATCCTTTTAATAAGCTGCGTTGTTGTAGAAATACCGCTCCCTAAAGCGCGCTGATCAGAATAAAAATAACTTTTGCTTAAAAAAAAAAACGTCATAACGTGCTTGGCTACGACATGTTCTAATGTTTTGCAGCAAAGGGGTGTAAATGAAACCGGTCAGTAATTGCTTGCAGAGAATCGATCACGCACCACTTTTAAACACATGAATAATGACAGCTTTGCTCCAGTCACGTGGTAGCGAAATAGTGCAAAGGAATTTTGCGAAAATAAATTTCAAGTAATGTGATAATCACTCCGCACACCGCTTAAAGAAAGGTGGGTATGTCATCGGGCCCACTCGGATTTTTTTTTTAATCAGGGGACAGAAGTTGTTCTAATAATCCTCCTTGGCTGATAATATCTCCCAGCTACCCAGAGCAGCCGCTCAGACCCAGGGAATCTCGGCCCTCTGCTAGGCGGAGGGAGGCCACGTCCGCCCTCGTGATTGCTGGCATAAATAAAAGTTGACTCTCTCTCTCTCCCGTCGATTCAGATAAGTAGCATGCTGCTCGAGGTGCGGCGCTGATCATCCGACGACCGGCTGCACTGCGAGGAGCCCGCGTGTCTCAACTGCTGCGGCCGACACAGCGCGACTGAGCCCCGCCGCCCCGGATGGATGGATGTTATGAGCGTCCCTTTGGAACGGGGTGGTGGGTTGCGCCACCAAGCTCTTGCTAAGCCTAATGTCCTACCTCAGTTAAGAAAGAAAAAAAAATAAAAATAAATACGCTATGAACTCCCACAACCAAATTTTCCGACCCCCTATTACAAACTTCGCTTTGGTACGGCACGGTTTTCTGTCATTTCCCTATTCCACCAATCTTCCAATCGCCTCTTACCCCCACTGGCAGCGTGATTACCGCATTGCGGAGGCAGTCACCTCGTCCGCCGAGCCGATCCAAGCTTTGTATTCTCGACCGACTTCTGCTGTTCTCATACGGGATCGCGTCTCGGAGGCGTTAATTGTGGGGCGTAGTGTACGGCATGGGGGATCCTCTCTCGCCTGCCGTCTACGTGTTCGCTCTTTAACCGCTTCTGCAGAGGTTGTCCTGTGATAGAATTGGCAGGTTCCTATACTCCCACCAGGTTCCCCTACGGTTCCACTCTTTGGCTCTGCGGATGTCTTGTCTGTTGTCGTCCCGGACGAGGCATCAGTTTGCACCGTCTTGGATGTCGTGGACAGTTACTGCGAGGCGATTGGTACAATTCGTTGAATAGGTCCAAAAGTGAAGCCATGTAGTTTAACTCCACTCCGTCCAGTCCGCAGCCCGTTCATGGTCTTCCCGTGAAAACGCGGTTACGCATTCTGTTTCCAATTCGATCTAGACGGTCTATCTCCTGAAAACTGGCAGCAGGCTATGGAGAACCTTGAAACCGGGATTCAGGAATTCAGCGCGTTGTCATGTCCATTCAGGGCTCGAGCGACAATTCTTCGCTCACTTCTGTTTTCCTTTCTTGCGTACGTGGCGTGTATGTGTCCTGTTCCAACCCGAACCAAGCTTATCTCGGAGAGGGTCCTCTTTCGTTTCCTTTGGAGAGGGACAACTGGTTGTGTCGCTCGGCTGGTGCTTAAAGGGACACTAAAGAGAAATATGATTTATTCTGTAGCAGTAAATTGCCTTTTTACAACACCAATAACACCGCTCTTACGACGATAAGACTCTTGGTAAGCCAAAAAAAGCGCAAGAACGAAAGATGGGTGGTGACGCCTCCTTGAAGTGACGTCATGTGACGTCATGGATTTTGATAGCATCTTCTAGGGCCTACTTAATTATATAGCGGTACAGACTGACTACATTGTGTTCTAAAGGAACCGAATATTATACCTGGCAAGTTTTGGGAATCTTTACTCAGCCAAAGCGGCCCAAATGCGAAAACATACTTTGGTATCTCTGGCGTCACACTCACGTAACGGCGGCGGGGTTTCCGCGCGAAATTCAAATACTAATACTACGACCTTTATTTCTTCATCTAATAATTGAACTATAATTGTCAAATGACTACCTGCAGGGTCCTCAATCAATGCTTTATTGGCCTAACTGATTTATTGTTTTGCTATAGTGTCCCTTTAAGTTGCCCAAGGACAAAGGAGGACTCGAAATTTCCGACTTGGGCATCGTGACTACAGCACTACACGTCAGGTGGACCCAGGTCGCTCTCAACTCGGATATGCTTCTGACTCTAAGCGTTACTTCCTTTTTCCTTAGCGCCCGACTCCGCTTGTTTTCGCAGAGCACATTTTCCCACTGTGTTCCTCGCTCAGGTACCCCGTCCACCATTTATGCAGCGGCTGCCAACTCTGGCAAGCCTCCGCAAGGTTCACCCCGGCATCGACGTAGTTTCAACTCCACTAAAAGAATTAGTTGATATCCTTACTCCAGGTCTCCCCCCGCATTGCCAAATGTATGATCTGTCCATTCACAGGCCACACTGGAAGCTCATAACGGCCAGTTTCCTCGACGCTGGGCGAGCTACGTTTATGTACCGCCTGGCGCGAGGGTGCCTGCCGATGAGTTACAGGCCCTTCACAGCCTTCCCGGTTCATGGAGTGTGCCCTTCTTGTGGCGGTCGTGAGGAGTCGGTTCATATCTTTACGCAGTGTTTCCTTCCTGCAGCTCTTCTCAAAGGATTGTTAGTCTTTTTAATATTCCAGCTGTTCCATATCAGTCTGTTCCATTTTTGCACACTTTGCCTAAACAGGCGATCAACCAGTTCGCGCTTCTTCTTGTCGAGTGCTCACAACAAGTTTAGTTGGCATGCTGTGATGCGGTTTTCGGGGGACGGGCGCCGGGCCTTCACGAAGTGCTTGCGAAAGCACGGAAGGAGGTCTGGTTCCATCTCACCCGGGAGCGGCATCGCTTGGGCGACAAGAAGTTTCTCGAAGTATGGGCTCGTCCTGCCGTGATTTTTGACGAGTCAGGTGGAAAGCTGTCCATTCAGTTATGATGCATGCTCCTAAGGTCGCTCAACTCGGCCGTGTGTGCCAGTCGATCCGCGGGGTTTTGTTTCGCTCAGTGGAACCCAGAGCCGGAACCGGTCGTGGCGCACCCTCTTGCGGTCGCGCTGCTTTGCAGATGGCTTTGGTAGTCTCTTGTACGGCTTGAGCTATTTTGTGTCAGGGCAGTCCGAGGGTCAGTCAGGCTTGTGTCCTGTAAGACCGACTTGGCTGTTTGTGTGTTGAATGCAGTAACTCAGTTGTGCTGCACCACAACAGCCCCCTTGTTCGGGAAGGACCGCCGGACCGAACCAAAGCCCCCCGCCCAGTCAGCCCATGTAGAGGGAGAGTGCCGGGGTCAATGTATCGAATTATGTTGGGTTGATGAGTACATGTAAGCTCTGGGACGCGGCGCCTCCGGGTGCCAAGTCATCTTTCCATCTGACAACGGCGCCCTTAACGCTATCGCGTTAAAAGACGTATTCATGCATAATTTCCCACACAATGGAGATGGACATGCTGGCAGGAATGTCATTCTACGTGCACTTGCCACTCGTGAACTCTCACTGTATGCATAGATGGGCTTGCAGCTGGCAATTAAGAGCTGCGTAAGTACTTCTGCAAAAGACAGAGTGTATTCATGTGCGCTGGACACGATCACACTTCCTCTTTTTAAAGCCCGAAATGTAAAATATGCGAAGCTGCACATAGATAGATATGGTAATTCAGAGTGCAATCCAGGTTGGAAATTAAGTATAGCACGTGTACTTGCAACCTCGCATGCAGCGCTTCTGAGATGCCGCTTACTGTCAGTCGACAAATGGCGGACAAAATTATGAATTTTCGATCTATCGGCAGCGGTATACCATGAACGGCAAACGTGACAACTTTACTGATCAGCGGACTCGCCGGCAGCGGAGAGACGTCAGCGACGTGCAGCGGAAAACCACCTCATTCGTGCAATTTACAGAAAATCCACCGGCAGCTGGCGTGCGGCTCCCCGGAAAGCTCGCAGTGTGTTTGTAGCATAATTTCCGTTAAAGCGTTGTAATTAGGGTTGTTCGTTTTCTGGTTTTAAATCTTTTTAAAATCGGGGGGGGGGGGGGGGGTAAAAGATGGGTGCTATTTTTCAAACTAATTATCTGGGAGAAATCGTTTTTTTTTGTGATACCATTCCGAAATATGGTAAGTAATACATTCAGTTTACTTTATCAAAATTTATCACGCGCTTCTTAACTCTAACGCGTTTAAAATTGGTGTTTGTTTAAAGCTGGTAAACGGGGGGGGGGGGGGCCATCATGGTTTTCTAGCAAATACTCTCCAAAATTTTGCGTTTGTTTGGAGATGAATCAGTAATGATGACAGTAAAGAGCCTTGATAACGCCTAAGAAATGAAAGATTTTATTCACGAAAAGCTGGTCATAGATTTTTTACACACCCTTATTTACATACACCATCTGCATGCGCAACATGTCGGTATCTATTCGAGACCTGTCCGTTCGTTCAACGTATCTCGGCTGGGAGAAAGTTCTCTGGACATCACAGCTTCCATTACTTAGGAACAACAATGTCAGCGCAGCCTTTGCCAGCCTGGGATAGCGACCGGCAAAGTCATGTTCAATGAGTTCGACAGCTGTGTTTGTGGGGCTTGCTTCCAGCAAGTACTGGTTGAACTCGTCGTGAAGGGAATCTACATCGTTGGTTACGGACATAAACAGAGGTCGGTAGTCATCAAATGACTGCCCCAAGAGACGCTTCTGAAATGGATCCAGGACGGCTCCCAACTTCCTCAATGTTAGCTGGTTTTTGATCTTCTGAAACGTTCCGTTTAACAGTGCAGTGCCATTTTGTGGCGTGTTTCGCGCAGAACTCTTCACAACATGTTTTTACTAATGTGACGCTGTTCTTGAGTAACATAGATGAAACAGCTCTGGCGTGATAGCTTTTATTGATCATCGTTGAAAACTCACTGAAAGTTTGCTGCAGCTTGACGTTTACCAGGTGATCAAAGCTGGGCATCAGAAGTTTCCGCTTTCAAACGTTTTCTGGGCGTCTAAAACGTGGTCGGGTGTGTGTCTCATCAGGATTGTCTTCGCATAAACAACTTATTTTTCAGAAAGTATCACTCGAATACCTTCCGCTTTGCTGCTAGCATGCGAGCCTTCAACAAGTTTCGTTAACGAACTCCACATTTCTATGACAACCAGAAGCGCTTTGTAGAAGGTTTGACATCCATTCGGGACAACATGAGGTGGCTTCTTAACATCAGGTCCAAAGAGGTCATTAGAAGCACAAATTTCGGTGTCATTTTGGTAGAGCTTGTTACAGTGCTGAAATAACGCTCCATACTTGATCTCTACGGATCGGACTGTTAACATGCATGGTAAAGAAATGGCATGGCCAACACTGGCATGAATCAGCTGTGCTAAATCTTTCTCATGAAAAATTTGGATCCCTTCAGCTTGGCAGATTTCTCGTACCATTTTTCGCATGTACTCCGCTGAATGTGGCTACTGCTACAACGTCTTTCCACGTCTAGGCTACAGTCAGGAGAACCTTGCTGAGTGCGTTGGCCATCGTGTTCGAAGCATTTACTCTGTCGACGTCGACCAAAACAACCTGTTTATTCACGGTTTTTTTGGCTATAGTAGCACAGGAGAGCGTTGATGGTAGGCAGTGGCCCCTGGTAATGGCAAGTGACGATTCACTTCATCGCCAGTTCCTGCTCTCCAGGTTTCTGGTGAGTTCTTCGTTAGCAGTGCTTCGAATTTGTCGAGAGAATTTATAGGAAAACCTAAGAGACCAACCTCCTATCGCTTGCTGGTCAGTTCTCTCATTTGTGCCCCCCCCCTCCCCACACACACACTAAAAGGTCACGCTTGTTTGAAGTCCTTCGAATCGGAACAATGCCACCATTCTCGGAATCGGGCTGTTCCTGTGAAATAGAATTTTGAGTACAGTGGTTTCTTTCCCTTTTGTGGGCAGTCGAAAAGGGATATCACAAGCTGCGTGTAGCGTGTGGGGGGGGGGCGCAGAACGCTACATGGCTTTTAACAAGGCCGACCAACGAGCGCGTCTGACTTGCCTTGACGGAGGCTGGCTGAAGAGTGATAATAGGCGTTGGGGCACTACCTGGTATAAAACCCGTGCACGAAACATCTCCCCCACCGTCTCGGTTACCGGTTTCTTTCACGTGAAAGCCATGGAAGCAGGTGCGCGTACCCGAGACTAATCTGCAGTAGGCGAAGCGCCGCTTTATTTTTATTTTTTTAGAGCGAAGCTGTATACATCGTTTTTTCATGGACGCTACTGCGTAGCAATATAGGCGCCACCATATTGCTACGTAGTGGTGCCATCTATGGGCAGTCGGCATGCTGGACTTGTCTTGAAAACACAGGAAAAGATGGAAACATACCTGACATCCCACTTCAAAACACTTCAAGACAATCCACAAGATCACACA
Organism: Dermacentor variabilis; assembly: GCF_050947875.1. Lineage (NCBI taxonomy): Eukaryota > Metazoa > Arthropoda > Arachnida > Ixodida > Ixodidae > Dermacentor > Dermacentor variabilis. The sequence continues at coordinate 112,431,816 of NC_134569.1, read as the reverse complement.
CCACAACCCTTAAACACAGCGACTGATAAGGTGAAGAGGACAAAAAAATAACATAGCATACTGAACCCAATATCCACAACAGAACAGAAACGAAGCATCAGCGGCCTTAAAAACCAAAAAGCAGTAGGCCCTGATGATATCCCCAACGAATTCCTATAAGCACTACAGACAAATGCAAGAGAGGGACTGCAAGACTACTTCAACAGCATCCTTGATTCGGGTCAAATTTCACCAGCTTGGAAAGAGGCAAAAGTGACCCTCATACACAATTATTCACAAACATATAACTGCTTTTATTGAAGAACATAAGCTACTTACCTGTATGCAGCACGGCTCTAGGCGAGGATTTTCAACTAATACCCAACTTGTAGAAATCATTCATGACTTTGCAGCAGCCATAAACGAGGGTAAACAAACAGACGTTATTTTCATGGATTTCCGTAAGGCGTTTGATAAAGTCTCGCATAACAAATTGTTGCATAAGCTAAGCTACATTCTGCAAAATAACAAACTACTCGCCTGGATAAAGTTATTTGACTAACCGACGTCAGTTTGTAACACTAAATTGAGCCAGTTCAGATAAGGTGCCCGTTGATTCTGGCGTCCCCCAAGGATCAGTTCTTGGTCCGCTTCTGTTTTTACTTTACATAAATGACATTGTGGATCAGATTTCTATGGGTATTAGGTTGTACGCTGATGACTGTGTTCTGTACGAAAAAATTTCCTCTGTTGACGATCAAATTAGGCTGAATGATGCCTTTAAAAGCATAGTAACATGGTGCAATGATTGGCAAATGGAAATTAACTTCGATAAAACTGTCTTTATGAGAATATCGTTAAAAAATAAGCCTTTATTGTACAACTACAATGCCGAAAACATCATGCTTTCTGAGGTAACCGCATATAAATACCTTGGCCTCTGGATTACTAACACTCTCTCGTGGAACAAACATGTTGACATTGTCACGGCAAACTGCCTTCGAAAACTATTTTTCCTAAGACGCTCTCTAAAATTCGCTACGGCTCCTGTGCATTTTCTTTCTTACAATGCCATCATTCGACCAATGTTGGAATACGCAATTGTCATGCGAGATCCCTTTACTAAAAGAAACATTACTAAACTAGAAAAAGTTCAAAAAAGGGCAGTACGATTCATATATAATTCGTATGGCCGCACTTCAGTTACGGAGCTTCTCAAGAGAAGTGGATTGCCATCTGTGACACAAAGGAACCGGACATGCCGTTTAAAAATTTTATTTCAGCTCATAAAAAGGCACTACAACATTGATACATCACGCTTTATCACTTTCTCTACTGGTTATGCTACACGTCATCGACACTCACAGACAATAACACCGTTAATTACTAAAGAGAATTGCTTCAAATTTTCCTTTTTCCCCAGAACCATTGTTGAATGGAATAATCTTACTGATGACGTTGTAACTCAATGCTCACTGCCATTATTTGAGTCGCACCTATGTTTATTTAGCGAGTGATTTACCGTGTGTTGTTCAGTAACTGCTTGCATTTGTACATCGCGAGTGACCTATGTTATGTATCGCTGTATTTTGTACTTAGATTTTTTTCACTTTGTATGCACCCTGCTAAGGTCCTGGAAACAGGACCGCAGTATCAATAAATAAATAAATAAATAAATAAATAAATAAATAAATAAATAAATAAAGGAAACCCAATTGAACAACTAAATTCATATCGTCCGATATCTATACTGAGCAATGTACAAAAGCTGTTCAGCGCAATCCTCAACAGAAGACTACAAAAGTTCTGTGAATCAAATACCATATTCACAGAGTCCCAAAACGGCTTCAGACTAAACCGCAGGACGAGTGACCATATATTCACTCTCACCCAAGCTATAGAGATGAAACATAAGGGAAAAATCAACGCTGTATCTGGCTTTCCTTGATATGGAAGGAGCCAATGACGGTGTTCCCCACTCGAGGCTTTGGCAAAAACTACTGAGCATTGGACTAGATTTTAAAAGCATAGACCTGCTCAAGAACCTATACACGGATTGCACAGCAGTGTACACACTACAAGAACTAAGGTCGAAGAAAGTCGAGCGAAAGATAGGACTAAAACAAGGATTCCCGTTGTCCCCAACATTGTTCAACATGTACATCACACAACTACTCCAAGCATTAGGCAATGAGGGACCAGGCTTCCGCCTGTCCACGATAACAACCGACAAACAAGAAGAATACACCAAAATTTAATGTCTGGCATTCGCTGATGATATTGTGCTGCTAGCAGAATCAGCAGCTGACCTCCAACACCAGCTCGACATCTGCTCCCAAGTCACAGGAACCGACCAGCTAAGGTTTAACACTGACAAATCACGGTGGATGTGGATAAATACAAGCAACACTAACAAAGAATTCACCCTCCAGGGGGACCTCGTCAAAAAAACATCGGAATACAAATACCTCGGCATAACTCTCAGCGACCAACCAAACTTTCTGGATCCGCATCAAAATGCATTAGTAAAAAAATCTAATCGCTTCAAAGGCCGCACGTGGCACTTGGCCAGAGATTCATACAACCCACACACTGTCGGACGCACACTGCGGAAGGGAGTAGCAGTACCAGCGACAGCATACGCAGACGACGTGCTGGCCTACTCCAGTGAAACCATAAAATGCCTGGAGCGTCACCAAACAGAACTAGGCCGTTGGCTGCTAGGGGGCAGCATAGCCACTGCAAATGCAGCAGTAAGCGGGGAAATGAGCTGGTCCTCGTACGAGGCAAGGGAGGCGAGGTCCAAATTACAATATGCCGGCAGATTCAAATTCATGGCAAACACAAATTACAGTCGCAGAATGTACCTACACCTAAGATACAAAAACATCAAGGCGACTTGGATTCGGAAATACACGTCCCTAGACACGAAATACAGCCAAAATTCAAATCACCACGGCACTAAGACAGGCAGAGTGGCGCAAGGCAATCATCAAGGAAATCAATGATGCTGAACAAACGATTTATCGCACGACAGTCGCAAAAAAGCAAAGCCTGGCACTATATTACCACCACAAGCCGGAACCGTGCGTATCACCGGACAACGGAGGAGATAGAGGCAGCGCCCTGCTGTTTTAAGCCCGCACTGGCACTCTACTCACAAACCAACGCCGCCACGAACTATTCGGCGTGGATCTGGCGTGCCGCTTATGCGGTGCACCAGAAGAAACCCTTCTTCACGTGCTACAACAATGTCCGATACTTCCCGCAGATCCCCGATCGTGCCCCCTGGCTTAGAGTCTGGCGCTGACTGGTCTCACCGAGGAGGACCGAACTGCACGCGCCGAGACTACGAAGATCCGGCTATAGAACAGTGGGAACGACTGGGCAGCCGAGCCGAATAGGTGAAGGAAACCCCCAGACAGACATCGCCCGGCTAGAGCCGCCCAGTCACAGCGAGACTTCTCCCACGCTTTTGCGTATGTACTCTTGGATTATTTCTTGGGGTACGCGCCGGACTTTGGCGAGTGAGGAATCTCCTATCCCCACGTGCACGGATTTGTGCGTGTTAGGCTGGTCGTTCACGATCACCACGTGCGCCGGAGTTGTGCGAGTGACGTGTACGCTACCTCTCGTGTACGGTGGATTGTATCAACATTCGCCGGTGCTGCGCTTGTGCGCGTGTTCGAATTACAACCTCCGTGTATGTAGTATTTTCGTGTGTGACGGTGATGCTCACCACGTGCGTAACATTTGTGCGTACTGCGCTACCACGCGCGCCGCACTGGTGCGAGTGAACCCTGCGATTCGCGTGTGTTGGTGCCGCGTGCATTTTTTTGTGCGTGTGCGTGCGCACACGAATTATAACGTACTATGGCGGACTTTGCTGAACCATACAACCGCGCTCCTCGCGCTTGCCACCGACGAACGTCGAGTGCTACAATCATCGACGTACCGCTAACCTGGTCCACGTACTGCCTTGGTTTTCGGCAACGCGAAGCCGCAGAGGCGAGGTGGTGCTACTAGCCAGCCGGAGCCTCCCACCCCGGCTCTCTTGCAAGATTCACCCTTCTCACTTCCCCAGTCGGCTTGGCCTGCTGCTTCTCCCGAACCAACTTCCGTGGAACTCCCCGTGAGCTCCGATGAGGAAGATATGGATTTGTCTGCCTCTCGAAAACGCGGCCGCGACAGCGATGACGAGGGAGACGCCCCAGAGCAGTTGTTGGGTTTCACTGGCCTCCCAGAGAGCAAGAAGTCAGCGCCTGTCCCTCCTTGCCCCACAGCTGAGGACCGGGCTGCCGCTTCGACCGCATCCGCAACCAGTACCGCGGTGCCCGATCCTGCCATTCCTGACAGAGACTGCACTCCCGGAGATGCTGTGATTGTCCAGGCAACAGATTCACTTGTAGACACTCCTGCCAAGTCTACCTCAGGGGCCAAGGCAATCTCGGAAGTTCCCCAGAAACCTCCACTAGTGGCTGCCCTCGGAAAGACACCAGCTGCGAAGGTGACAAGCGGCAAGCCACAGAGCGCAGCTGCCTTCCTGAAGGATCCGCCAGCTCCTCCGACAAAGCTCCTTGCCTCGAAAAAGAAGGGCAAGGGGAAGCGACGGGCAACTCCAGGTAGCCTGCAGCCTCCAGCGACTGCTACTACCTCGGGCCCAACGGTTTCTCCACAGCAACAGGCGCCACTGGAGGACACTCCCACCAGTCCCCAAATCGCGCTTTCCCTGGCACCCGAGAGCGGCGAACCAGCAGAGGACGCGTTCACAACGGTCCTCTCTTGGAACGCCCAGCGTCGCGCCAGGGCTCTACAACATGCCGCCACCATACCAGTTAACCCAGCGGTGGTCGGGACGGCCCTGTTCCGCCCTTCTGTCCCGGGAGGGGCCTTCGAGCGAGGATCCCGCCTTGCTATTACCGCGGTGCTCTCTGGGCCACCAGGTGTGTCCGCGGTCCGTGTTAACACAAAAAGAAACATCGTGGCCGCGGACGCGACCTTGCAGGCCTGCTTGGAGGAGCTGCTCGCCACCACCGAGCTCCGAGGCATTCCCGTTGCTGTTCGTCCACCAGCTGTCAGTGGAACGGCACGGGCTTTATACACGGCATTGACGGCGAGTCTACCGATGCAGAGCTGGCCGGGGCGATCGAGTCCAGTGTCCCTATCCTGTCTGCGACCCGCTCCGGCAACAAGGCGATGCTCCGCTTTAGCAGCCCAGTCCCTCCCGAGCATGTGTCTATATACAAGCTCCAGTTCCGGGTGATGCCTGGAAGACCGCGTCCACTGCAGTGCCAGCAATGTGGCCGCTATGGACACGTGGCTGCAACCTGCGACAGACCTGCCAGCTGCCTGTACTGTGGGAGGTCGCACGAGCGAGGAGAAAGCTGTCCAAATGCCGCCCACTGCAATAATTGTGGTGGTAATCACCCTGCTAATACTACTGCCTGCCCCAGGTGGCAGGAAGAACGCAGGGTGGCAACCATCATGGCAACCGCTCCTACTCCCCTCTCTCGTCGTGCCGGCCGGGCCTCTGTGCGGGAAGAGACACAGCAGGCGAAGACCTCTACGCAAGTCTCGGATGCACTGGCCCTAACCGGTCGCTCACGAATGTACCAGTTGGCGATCCTCCTTCCTCGCCAGCTACCCAAAGCAGCCCCACGGACCCTCCGAGCCGGACCCTCTAAAGCCGCCATCACAACCAAGGAGGCACCAGCCACACCACCACCGCAGGCCTGTCCAGACCCCCGGGACCAGCTGATCGCGAGCCTGCAGCTGACACTGAAGGCCATCGGAGAGATGCTGCCTGCTGATAGCCCACTCCGAGCCCTCTGCCTCCAGTCGGGAGGCGTGCCACCCACCCAACACCAACATGGCTAGCAACCCATCGAAGTCCCGCCGCCGCCGCCCGAGGGTGCTCCAGTGGAATGTAAACTCGCTGCGGCGACGGTACGGCGAGCTGTGTGAGTACCTCCTGCAGTGCGGCTTCGACGTTCTCGCACTGCAGGAGGTATACGCCGTGGCCGAGAACCTACGGCTCCCCGGCTACACAGGCTACTCGGGCGCCACCACCTGTGCCACACGCAGTTTCACTGCGGCACCCTGCCTAGATGGAGCCCATAAGCCAGGGAAGCCACGCACGGCAATCTACGTCCGCAGCACCCTGGCGCATGTTGTTCTACCTGTTGCTGACATCGCGGGTGGCCCCTTGGAGTCATGCGCCGTCACGGTACGCCTTGGCAGCCAGGACATGGCTGCGGCGAGCATCTACATTCGTCCAGAAAAGCCGTGGGATCCCTCCAGCCTCGTCCAGCTGGCTGTTCGCCACGGTGGGCATGGAGTCCTGTGCTGTGACTTCAACGCACACCACACGGATTGGGGAAGCCGCAGCTGCACCCGCCGAGGCAAGGGCCTCACAGACGCCATCAGGCGAGCTGGCCTGCTGATCTTGAAAACCGGGGAGCCTACCTATGTCCGCCGCGGAGCTCGCACGTCCATCGACCACCCCCTCACCACCGAGCAGTGCTCCTACTCCTGGGCCACAACTCCGGACACATGGGGGTCTGACCACTTCCCTATCGTGATCGGCCCCGGGTCTGAGACAAGGCCTAGGTCAAGAACTTACCACGCCACAGACCGGTCCCTGTTCCGGAACCACTGCAGCAAGTTTGACGATGGCCGTGACTTCCTCAGCGCCATCGCGGATTGTGCTCTGGCTGCCACCGTTCAGTGCTCTGCCGAACCAGATAACCCCGCTCCGGACCTCTACCTGCTCAACCTCCGCGCCTCCAGGCGCCGTATGGAGCGCAGAGCAATCCGGACGGCCAAGGCAGAGCATTGGACCGAGTACAGACGCGCGGATGCCCGCTGCAGACGCCAGGCCCGGCGCAGGAGGAGCCAGAGCTGGAGGTGCCTCTGCTCTGCCATCGAGGACAAGTCCAGGGGACCTATGGCTTGGAGACTGCTCAAATCTCTCACCGGCAGGAGAACAATCCTACAACCTGTCCTCGCCGCTGCCATCACGCTGGGCGTCAGCGAAGTGGCCCTTGCGGAGCTCCTCGCCGACCAGATCACGCCAGCTGTACCACGCACTGCAGCCATCCTGCTGGTAGGACAACCAAACGTCAGCCTGCCTAGCTGCCTGCACAACCACCACCCAGTGTGGACATCGAGCCAGGTTACGGCTATCTGCCAGGACCTGCTGACGCTGCACGAGCTCCAAGTGGTCCTGAAGAGGGGGAAGCGCCGCGGCGCACAAGGAGCCTACGGAGTGACGATCCAAATGCTCCGCAACCTGGCCGCCAGCGAGCAGCAGCGCCTGCTCGATTGCTACACTTCTCAGGCGGCACTTCTCAGCCTGCAGAGGCCAGAAAGGGCCAGCCTTGGGGTCGCCCTGCTCTCGATAAGGCTGATGGCGCTCCAGAAGGTGGGCTGCTCAGTGTCCCTGCACTGACTTCCAGCCCACGTAGGGATACCGGGAAACGAGGAGGCTGATGCACTGGCAAAGCGTGCCCACCACTGCGTGGTCCCCGCCCAGCCTGGCAGTGACAGCCAATGATTTCACAAGCTACAGGCTTCGACGCCATCTGCTGGCCTGCCATCCGGACAAGTGGATGTCCTTGGGCCACCCTCCGCGACCACTTCCTCAGCGCGGCCTCGCACGCAGGAAAACCTCCCTCCTTCTGCGACTGAGGATTGGCTGCTGTTGGACGGGTGCTCGCCGCCACCGGCATGGCATCATCGCCTAGCTCTCCAGCCTGCGCCTCCTGTGGGGAGCCCGAGACCCTGGAGCACCTCCTGCTGGCCTGCCCTGCTCGCCTGCAGCAGCGTGACCGCCTCCTGCTGGAGTTCCGACGCCTGAGGCTTCCTTCTGCACGGCAGGAAGACATCCTCTTCCCTGGTCGCAACGAGCTACCAGCCCTCCTAAGTGTCGTCGAGTACCTCGACTCGTCGGGGCTCTCGGCGAGACTCTAGAATTTTCTGCAAAGACGGATAGCCTCCACGGCTATCCAAACCACTATAGACTACTCGAGCTGCCCCAATCATCTGGCTCCTGCTGGATCACCGCCCCCTGGCCTTTCACCAGATTACCATTCCTACCGGACCCACTGGGCCCTTCCTATCGGACTGCTCAGCCGCTGCCATGGCGACACTTTAACCCCCTACTTTCCTATCTCCTTTGCTCCCACTATCCTCCCCACCCCTGTTGACGCTGAGTCGTGCTCCCGCAAGGGCTGCAGAAAATAGCGTCAACCTTTCCTTCAACCTTCAAGAACCACTTCTCTCTCTCTTTTCTATCGCTCTCTTCTTTCTGTTACTGAGAAAATGTATGATGAAGCCTTCATCACTCTTGATGAAGGCCGGACCATGGCCGAAACGTCAGTAAAATCCTGTTATTTTTCCTATGTGCTTCGATTCCTTCAACTAGCCTTGTGCCAGAGTCTGTAATTCTATGGTGTACTGATATATATATATATATATATATATAGCATTAATGAAAGTGTAGCAGTAGTCGTAATCAAACTTAATAAGACGTATAGATTAAAGGTAGTACAAGCCTATGCTCCAACATACAGTCACCATGATGTTGAATTAAGTTGAATTAAGCAGCTCAATTGAGTGTACAGGCAGGGCTGACCTTATTAAGCGTTAGACGTAGGTAAAGAAGGGAAAATCAGACATCCACCCGTTCGTAGCTATTGCTACAAAGGAAACCCAAACGGTTTCCTCGAAAGAAAAGCCTCAAAAGTTGAAGAAAAATTCGTCGTGGGCCGAGACTCGAACCCGGGACCACCGCCTTTCCGGGGCAGCCCCTCTACCATCTGAGCTAGCCAGGCGGCTAGCAGATGTCAGGGCGAAGTTGAATTTGTCGACAACACGAAGCAAAGGGAAGAGTTTGACGTAATAGTTCTGCGGAAACCCGCAAGGTGGAGAGAAGTAATTAAAGAAGGGAAATCAGACATCCACCCGTTCGTAGCAGTTGCTACAAAGGAAATCGTAGGTGTTCTTATCCAACCATTTGAGTTACCGTAGACCCGTGCAGTAGACAAAATGTGTCCTTCCGTGGTGCTGTTTTGACACGCTTGCAAAGTCTCATTGGCCAGGGATGATAGGCGCCATATCTTTTAGAATTACTAAAAGGCTCTTTTAAACAACTTGCACAAACATTTTATTAGACTACCATGTTCTGACAAGCAACCGCAGTACTTTGTTTACAACTGCCGAGGCACCGGCACGACCAGACTTATGCCGCTCCAGCTGCCAAGACTCGGGTGACCGTATCCGTCAACCTGAACCCAAGCAGATCCACACAGCGTGAAGTGCTGAGCGACTCACGCAAGCCAGAACACCTGCAGCCACCACGCAGTACGCCTTGTATAGAGCAAAATAAGTAGCTCTAAACGATACGGAGAACTTGCAAAAAGTATGTAAGTCGGCTGCCCGGCAAGACTCTTTCTTGACCAAAAACTTCAGTCTACTGACTACAATACTTTCTAGTGCGATCCTCCAGGAAGGAAGCTCTAGCACAAAAACCACGGCCGGCCAGGAAATCCGTAGAGTCGGAGAGCCGGCAGCCCTGCACGGCCGTTACAGCCTTTGACGCAGCAGTACCGCCGTCCCCACGCTTTCCTTCCTGGGCTGTTTTCGATGTCTTGCACACGTGCCTTCACAAAAAAGAGGTCTGAGAACGTTTACCCGCAGGACGGTGGCGCACGGGGTTCAGAAGTCGCCGGGAAACTCCACTGTCAGGAGCGCCCCACAAGAAAAAGTTGAGGTCGGGTGACCTTGCCGCGGCCACAGTTCAGGCCCGTTTCTCCCTATCTATTGCCATGGGAAGGTAATGTCAAGCTATGCTCGTGCTTGACTGGAGCTGTGGGTTGAGACCACGTCGTTGATACCACATTGTGCCATGTTGTAGCAGAAGTATTCAACCGGCCCTCTGAGAAACTCAAATACCTCTTGCCAGCCACAGTGCTGTTAAAAAACACTCGTACAATGACTGTGCTGTCATATATTCCGCACCAAACGTTAAAAGACCACTGATATTGGTGGCGGGATCTTCCTAGCCAGTGGGGATTTTCCAATAGTGTGCGTTGTGGATATTTACTTGGCAATTTCAGGAAAAGTATGCCTCGTCAGTAGTACCTTGTTGAGTAAGTCAGAACCCTGCTCCTCCTGAATCAAAATACAATTCGCAATGTCGAGTCTCTTTTGGAGATCCCTTGACTCCAGGCATTGATGCAACTGCAGATGATAGGGGTGCAGTCTAGCTGTTTTCAATATCATCCAGGCATTTGAGTTGGACACACTGACCTGTGCGCTCACGCTGCGCGTGTAAGCGTGTGGATTAGCCGCCATGAAAGACAAAACGTTGGAGCTAACCTCATTATTTGTCACTTCAGCTCTCTGCTTCTTTCTTATGAAGCTGCCGGTTTGTTTCAGTGACTCGTAGGTGTTGAATATTGAAATCGATCTCGGTCTCGTACCTGGGTGCCAGCTTCGAAATATTCTTGCAGCCTGCCGTCTCCGTCCTCCTGCAGCTCCTATAGGGCAAGGGTCATGTCTGCTTTTTCCTCGTTAGAAAAAAGTTATCGCGATAGTGCTCGCGCTTTAACAGTTGATGCACGATAGTCTGTTTATCGCTGTCTAGAACTACCACAACCACGTGCGCAAGTCGCTTTACGCAGCGCAAGCGATAACGATTGCAATAGCTTAAATGGAACAGCCAACGCTTGCCTCGCTGCCCTGTCGCTTTTTAAGCGGTAGCGCACCTATGGCTGTTTGTGCACAGAATGCTTGGGAGCACTGCAATCACGACGAGCAAGTGGGCATGCCACATTGCGCTTTCTTTTTTTTTTGTATTTCGCGGGTATCCGCAGTAAGTTCAATAACAGTCATACTTGAAGATAGAAAGGCAGAAACTGTTTATTCTGGGAGTTTCGAAAACCGCACTGCAACTTTCCAATTTGGAATCTTTTTCCTAGCTTCGTTGCTTCAGAAGCTGGTCGATCATTCTTGACTAATTATCTAATCAAACAAAATGCGAGAAATGCCGTGACACACTGCGTACAAAAGTGAGCAACATGCATTTGGTCGCGTCGCCTTAGAGTGCATCGCCATATTCTTTAACTCCGGCTAAAGTTAGCTGAAACACCCTGTATAATTCGTCAAACAAAGCAAATAAACATGTTTCGCAATCACAGATTGACAGATCACAGAATCCTAAGCCCACCCCCCATTCCCCGCGAAGCATCGCGCGAAACGGAAGGCGGCGCGCTTCCTTCCCGCTTTTCTCCGCTGCGCACACAAGACTGACCATCATCGGATCAACCCATCCCCCACCCCCTACGCTTTCACTCGCACATACAGCATGCGGCGAGCGTTGGCGATGTTATCGCTCTTGGACTTCATACGGAACACGACGGTGACGACAGGAATGCGCCTTGAGTGTCCTTATATTTGCTATCGCAATAATGTATCCGGCAGCTGAAGAATCTCGTGGCCCGTTACTTTCCGCAAAAGAAAAGTGAAAAAAATCGAATTTTCACCATGCAACAATTCGCTGCGCCGCAGCAATGTATTTTTCTTTTCTTTTGTGGGGCGGAGGCACGTAAATGAAAAAAAAAAAAAACGCAAAGGAAAGCATGTTGGCCACAATTTAATGACTACTCATATCAAAGAAGACGTGAGACGCTTGGTCCACAGAGGACCATATGCATGTTGCTCTTTATCCTTCCTACACTGGCGAGGCAAAATACTTTCCGGAGAGACTGCGATAACATCTATATGAAGGTGAGGCCCTCAAGCGAACGCGTTGCAGTCCGCCGAGTCCCCATAGTGGAGATGGCGAGCGACCATTGCTTCTCTTTCTCGCCTGCGAGCCAGAAAGCGTTCAAAACTCTGTGGGGCGAAAATCCACTCAGCCAGAGAAAAACGAACGCGCACCGAAGTGCGCCGCGCGGTCGTCAGCGCAACACGTGAAAAACGCATGCGCTCTGGCTGCAGCTGTGGCACCCCACGAGTAACGGGAACAAGAAAATTGAAGAGGCTCAACGTACCTCCGCGAATAAACGTCACAGTAGAAAAATAAATAAGAACGTAGTTACCTTTGCTGGCTTTAGTGTCTTGACATGGATTCTTAGGCGCAGGTGACAAAAATGTTGGTGTTACTTTCTGTTGGATGACGACACAAATTAACCATCACAGTGCTTCATCTCATCGGACTTCGCTGAGTGCCTTGTCGACTTGTCTGATTGTGTGTTGATTTGACGTGTCTCTTGCATGGTCTGATGTACGACTTCAGAAAAGTGAATGCACCTCTGGCGTCACATGTTTATAAGAAGATTAAACCCACAAAGATCCGGAATTGAAAATCTAAAGCACGACTTTGCAAATGTCAATGCACCTTTCACATCAAAAGTTTATGTGATAAGTTTCAGAATGGAAATTCATTCGCTCCGTAGATTCCGGAGCCTCCGCGAGATGCTGCGTGCGACGAGCCCGCTCACCATCAAAACGCCCTTGAAACTTTATGCTCGGATGGGGCTCTTTGCGTTATGTGACTCCAGGTGCATGAGCATTGCCACGAAATCCTGCCCGAGTTTACAATCATCGCGCCGAAACGTCTTTTCGAGCGTCAAAAATACATTCTACACAAAATCCAGAATGATTGCCGGCGCCGGGGGCTGTTGTGGTCGGCAGTGCGGGACAGCACAGAAAAGTTGCGGGGGGGGGGGCGCTGAAGCCCCATAAGCCCTCCCCTCTATATATATATATATATATATATATATATATATATATATATATATATATATATATATATATATATATATATATATATATATATATATATATCATCAGCCTGGTTACGCCCACTCCAGGGCAAAGGCCTCTCCCATACTTCTCCAACTACCCCGGTCATGTACTAATTGTGGCCATGCCGTCCCTGCAATTTTCTTAATATCATCCGCCCACCTAACTTTCTGCCGCCCCCTGCTACGCTTCCCTTCCCTTGGGATCCAGTCCGTAACCCTTAATGACCACCGGTTATCTTCCCTCCTCATTACATGTCCTGCCCATGCCCATTTCTTTTTCTTGATTTCAACTAAGATGTCATTAACTCGCGTTTGTTCCCTCACCCAATCTGCTCTTTTCTTATCCCTTAACGTTACACCTATCATTCTTCTTTCCATAGCTCGCTGCCTCGTCCTCAATTTGAGTAGAACCCTTTTCGTAAGCCTCCAGGTTTCTGCCCCAAAGGTGAGTACCGGTGAGACACAGCTATTATACACTTTTCTCTTGAGGGATAATGGCAACCTGCTGTTCATGATCTGACAATGCCTGCCAAATGCATCCCAGCCCATTCTTATTCTTCTGATTATTTCCTTCTCATGATCCGGATCCGCGGTCACTACCTGTCCTAAGTAGATGTATTCCCTTACGACTTCCAGTGCCTCGCTGCCTATTGTAAATTGCTGTTCTCTTCCGAGACTGTTAAACATTACTTTAGTTTTCTGCAGATTAATTTTTAGACCCACTCTTCTGCTTTGCCTCTCCAGGTCAGTGAGCATGCATTGCAATTGGTCCCCTGAGTCACTAAGCAAGGCAATATCATCAGCGAATCGAAAGTTACTAAGGTATTCTCCATTAACTTTTATCCCCAATTCTTCCCAATCCAGGTCTCTGAATAAATCCTGTAAACACGCTGTGAATAGCATTGGAGAGATCGTATCTCCCTGCCTGACGCCTTTCTTTATTGGGATTTTGTTGCTTTCTTTATGGAGGACTACGGTGGCTGTGGAGCCGCTATAGATATCTTTCAGTATTTTTACATACGGCTCGTCTACACCCTGATTCCGTAATGCCTCCATGACTGCTGAGGTTTCGACAGAATCAAATATATATATATATATAACGAGAAGAAAGGGGGTTAACCGAGAGGCCCGATTTTTATTAGTCACATCATAAGAAGCCAACAAACACTGACACCAAGGACGGCATAGGGGAAATTACTGAAAGTAAAGCGTCCGCGTCCGTCCCCAAGCTGCATCGCGCTCGCGTTTCACGTGGTTGCTTCTTTATTCAAATCACATGAAAATATCAACAGTGGTCGTACAAGGAGTGTCTCTTGAGGCAGCGTGTCGACAATGGGAGTTGCATGCCACGGCCGCCAAAGTGATGGTGGGCACGCGTATTAACGCCGCTCGCAATGGCGACCGCTGCGGCAGGCAACGCGATTGTCTCCACACTGCACGGATCGTAGGAGCCGTCTGCGGCGTCGTCAACTGCCCTCACAGCAGCGTCGTCTCCAACATGGTGTTGTGCACAAGTCTCATCCTGGGACGTGATCGCACTTTGTCTGAATGTCGAAGCACCACAATCGGTAAAGCCCGCGTCGAGTTCCCTTCTGTCCCGCACCAAGCGTGGCAAAATAGAATGCGGGGGTCCGCGATGACTCACTGAATCATGTTGCCGAGATTAATCACAAACGTCGGAATCTAAGCAATCAGTCAACCGCTCTGCAAAAGCTGCTTTCTCTTGCCAGCTTATAATATAATAATATTTGGGGTTTTACGTGCCAAAACTACTTTCTGATTATGAGGCACGCCGTAGTGGAGGACTCCGGAAATTTCGACCACCTGGGGTTCTTTAACGTGCACCTAAATATAAGCACACGGGTGTTTTCGCATTTCTTGGGTTAATTGTAGCACGACCGTACGTAATTGTGCGTTTTCGCGCTGCATTTCTTCCAATGCCACATCCCTGGGGTCCCTCTTATTATTGGGTTCGGAGGCAGTAGCTCCCTGAGCCTTGCGTCTCAGCGAGCCCTTAACCGCATCTGCCCAGCTCACCTTGTCAGGTAAGTCCGAATCTTGCTGGCCGGCTTGCTTCGGACGCCGAGAGCTCGAACGGCTACGGCTCGGCCCGGGGGTGTTGCTGCGCGCCCGGCTCCGAGACCTGCTCTGCCGGCGGGATGGAGGCCCCGCAACCGAGCGAGACCGGGCCCTGCCTCGAGAGCGGGAGCGGGAGGCAGGTGGGAAATGTTCGTCGTAGTTCTGTTGCTGTAGCTCGAGGGCGGCCTCCGCCGCTGCCCTCTGGCGGTCTCCGCGTCGTTTCTTAACAAGATACCTAAACCTGCTTTAGTCCCGATTCCCGTCACGAACGGTAACGACAATGCGGCGCCGCCCACAAAGAAACGCGCGGCGGCCAGTTCCGAGTCTCAACAGCTCGAGAACCTCGAATCAGCAGTAAGTGATTGGCGCAAAGCACATGTCACGATAAATGACTGGCGGAAAGAACAAGAAGAAATGAGGAAGCTGCTTTCAGAAATTCAAACCGGGATCCGCAACATCGGCGTTGCGGTCAATAACCTCACTGCTCGAACAGACAGGGTTGAAATCCATATAGACAAAATCGAGACTCACATAGGCCTTCGCCCAGGCATGGAAATGATGCCCACCATGGGCCCTACAGTCATTCACCCTAGTCCTATTTCAGGTAACGCACAAGTACAGCACCACGATGGCCAGCCCCACTAACGAGCTCGTGGTGTGGCAGTGGAACTGTCGGGGCTTCACTAAGAAGCAACCACTGCTGCAACAGTACGTCCGACACGCGCAACCCAAACCCGACATCATAATGATACAAGAAACAGTAGGTACCGTACCAAGACTTCCAGGTTACACTGCGAATGCCTCGCCGATTCCCGTTGATCGCGGACTTGCAATTTTAATTCGGAAAGGAATAGTGGTGCAAGAACACAGCGTAAGCGGCACACATGCGGAAAACATGCTTGTAGAGCTCCTTCCCAATAGAACACGCAACCACAGTTTATTTCTCCTCAACGTATATAGTAATCCGGCTCACTCACGGGCTCGTTTCCTCTCTCTGTTCCGAGGGGCGTTTGCCTTGGCGGGCGCAAACCCGTTTCTGGTGGGGGGAGATTTTAACGCCCCGAACGAGGCCTGGGGCTATGGCTACACTACCGCCAAAGGTCGACGCCTGTGGCAGGACCTACATGATGCCGAATTAACTCTTATTACCGATCCCACGGCGCCAACCCGCACGGGCACCTCTACGGCACGGGACACGACACCAGACCTAACGGCGGTCCGTAACATCCCTCAAGCAATGTGGCGCAATACCTTTGAAGATCTCGGTAGTGACCACATGATCATAGAAACACGAATTCCTCAGGCGGGTACACCCCCTTTTCCTAAGCTATTCAAATGGACGGACTGGGACAAATTCCGAAAGCAGCGAGCTGAACAGAGAGGTGAGGAGAACATCGATGACATCGAGGCATGGATGGAGACGCTCAACGACGACATGAACAAGGCGACGCAGACGCTCGCACCCGAATTCCAGGTTGACAAGATCGACAGCCGACTAGCCCACCTCTGGGAAGCCAAGACGTCACTAAACGCAAGATGGAAGCAGCAAAGGCACAACCGAAAGCTTCGTAAGAAGATCGCACATATCAATCGCCAGCTGGAAGACCATTGCCGGACCTTAAGCCGCCAACAGTGGTATGACATCTGCAACGCAGTCGATGGGCAGCTCCACAATGGCAGCACGTGGCGTCTCCTTCGTCACCTCTTGGGGGAAACGCAGAGCAAGTCTGCTCAGCAAGCAAACCTGCAACACCTTTTGCACAAGGAACAGGCTACCACGAGTGATCACCAGCTCGTGACACGCCTGCTAGCCAAGTACTTCCCTCGACGGCCCGATGTTCAACACGGGGATTACACTGGAGAGACAAATGTGACACTCGATGAAGAATTTCACGAGTCAGAGATCCGCGCAGCTCTCCACGACCTTAATGGCAAATCAGCACCTGGTCCCGACAAGGTTACGAACAAGACTCTAAGAAACCTCGATGATGCCTCGATAACCGCTCTTACGGCATACATCAACAAATGCTGGCGAGCAGGTTTCATCCCAGAGGCGTGGAAACGCTCTAAAGCAGTCCTGATACCGAAGCCAGGCAAGCCGTCCAGCCTCGATCACTTGCGGCCCATTTCCCTCACATCCTGCGTTGGCAAGGTGATGGAGCACGCGTTCCTCTCCCGCATCAACCACCACCTCGAGGACACTGGAGCCTACCCACCCACTATGGTGGGCTTCCGGTCACACCTCTCCACTCAAGACGTCATGCTCCAGCTCTACCACGAGATTATCAATGACCCAACTAGCGGCAACCGGGCCATCCTCGGCCTGGACTTGGAAAAGGCATTTGACAATGTAGCACATGCAGCAATCCTGAGCCGCATAAACAAGCTCAACTTGGGTGCGCGAAGCTACAACTACGTCAGAGACTTCCTGTCGCGCCGCACAGTCACCCTCGCGGTCGGCAGCATGACATCCGACGAACATACACTAGGAAGCACCGGCACTCCTCAAGGATCGGTCATATCCCCGCTCCTTTTCAACCTCGTGATGCTGGGTCTCCCGGCCTACCTCGACGAGATCGATGGCCTCCATCACGCCTTGTACGCAGATGACATCACCCTGTGGGTCAACAAGGGCAGTGACGGTCAGATAGAATGCACCTTACAAGCAGCGGTCTCTGCAGTCGAAACCTACCTACAAGACACAGGTCTCCGACTATCTCCACTGAAATCGGAGCTGCTCGTCTACCGCTCGCGCCGCCGGCCCAAGCCTACAGCCGAATGGCGCCAATGTGACGACATAATCCTCTATACGCAAGACGGCTCCTGCATTCCCCGAGTCCCGAAGATACGCATCCTAGGCATGCATATAACAGCCAACGGGTCAAACATAGAAGCTATTCGCAAAATCGAAGGCAAGGTTACAGCGGCTACCCGCCTGATCAAACGCATTACAAACAAGCACACGGGCATGAAGGAGGACAGTGTCATGCGCCTCATACACTCTTTCGCAATCAGTCACATCACTTATGTGGCTGCCTTCCACAACTGGAATGTCACTGAAAGGGAGAAAATCAACACCCTTATACGCAAGACTTACAAGATCGCCCTTGGCCTACCGGAGTCCACAAGCACTGCTCGTCTGCTACAGCTGGGGGTATACAACACGCTTGAGGAAATCGTGGATGCGCAAAGAACCTCTCAACTCGAACGCATGTCTCTGACAGCCACGGGCCGGTACATCCTGCGGAAACTCGGCTTCAACTACCACGTCCAACACGGTCAGAAACAGGTCATTCCACCTGACCTCAGCGACACACTGATTGTCGCCCCTATACCTCGAAACATGCACCCCGAATTTAATCGGGGCCGACGCCAGGCCCGTGCCAAGGCACTGCTGCGCTCCTTGGGTGGAAAGAGGACTACGCGCTTTGTAGACGCCGCAGAATACACGCGAGAACGCCGGTTCACGGCGGTAGTCGTAGACGTTAGCTCCAGGCTTACGCACGCGTGTAGTGTCGCAACGGAATACCCCGAAACAGCAGAAGAGGTAGCGATTGCGCTTGCGCTTACCGACCCCCTCTGCGAGGTAGTGTTTAGCGACTCACAATCCGCAGTTCGCAACTACGCGCGGGGGCGCATTTCCTCCGAAGCTCTCCAGATTCTAAGGAAAGCTGGTCGACAGCACTTCGATAACACCGCCATCATATGGTTTCCAGCGCACGTCGCCACCCCCACCGATGAGGGCCTCATTAACTTGAACGAGGTAGCACACCGCTCTGCGCGAGAACTGACCCGCCGCGCAGAATCGGGGACCGCCTCTTCGAGTTCGGAACTGCTGGCTCAAAGCACGCGAGAACGCCTGGTCAGGTATAATGACATCACCAAGCACTACCAGCTAGGCAGGCGGTTGCTGCCCCCACCTCACCCCATGCTGAAACGTCGCCAGGCAGTCATCTGGCGACAATTGCAAACACAAACATTCCCCAGTCCGGTGCGATTGCAGCACATTTTCCCCGCGCAATACCCGAATGCTCTTTGCAAATTATGTCAGGACACTAGAGCGACGCTGTCACACATGTTGTGGGAGTGTCAGGTTACATCAGCTACAATGGCAGTAGCTCCGGAGGCTCTTGCGTCGAAGTGGGCCGCCGCTCTGCGCAGCTCCAACCTCAAGACACAAGAGTGGGCTGTCCAGCAAGCCCGAGAGGCGGCGACGAGGCAAGGCCTCGAAGTCCCCTCATGGGAGACCTGAGCCCGGGTCATCAAATTTGCCGGATTCAGAATAAAGTTGTTTCCATCCATCCATGTTTTCGCATTTCGCCCCCATCGAAATGTGGCCGCCGTGGCCGGGATTCGATCCCGCGACCTCGTGCTCAGCAGCCCAACGCCATAGCCACTGAGCAACCACGGCGTGGTCTTGCCAGCTTTAAAGAGGCTAGTGTGAGGTACACGCCCAGACGCCCAGTGAGGTACAGCGGACATTGCGCACACGCGTCGCGCGCTGCAAAGTTTTCAAGCGAGTGCCTGTGTATGTCCTTTCTATGCGTGCGCGCACGTGTCAGGTGTAAGTGCGCTCTTTCAATATAGTGGCTCAAGAACTAGTCACTCAGTATCCTTTGACTTTCTCACGTGGCCTTTGCTGTCTGCCGCGCTTCTTCCATGTACAAGCACGCTCTGAATCGTCCCACTACTAACAAAGAACCACCGAAGTACAGAGGCTAGAAGGTTTTCCTAGTGTCGTGAACGGCCGCCATTTCAAGGGGCCCCTGTGAAACCAGTTTGGATGCACTGCGTAGGTGGCGCTGCAGCTACCAGGCGAGCGGCTTTGGCCGCGCTGTTCTAGGCGCTGTTAGATATGGAGCTGTTTCCTGCGCCTACTTCGAGTTCCCCCAGACCACATCGAATCGCAGCACAACTAATTGAGAAGCGCAGAAACACGGAAAGCACATTCCAGAGGAGCGCTCGAGCCAACAAGTTGAAGGCCACAAGTTCACGTGCAAGCAAGTTCGTACGCCGCCGGTAGCTATTCACTGCTTGACTCTTCCAGAAAGCGAAGGGATAGCCCGGCACTGTTGGGAGTAGGTGGGCCCTCGGACAATGTAGCCCAAGCGTCCCCCTTCTCCGCCTTTGAAGAGCGCATTGCAAGTCTGCAAGGCAAGACCGCAGAGAGCCGCCGGGCGTGACACCGCGACACGGGCGCCAACCATTGGCCGAAAATGGCGTCATCTGAGCGGACTCTCCCATTGGCCGAACATGACGTGACTTCCAGTCCTCGAAGGGTTTAAAAGAAGCATTCCAGAGATTCCAGGAGCATTCCCTTGATTGACCTCTCTCGAACTTCTTGCCGCGGGCCGCAGCGTCCGAGTTGCTGCCGGCCCGTAATAACTGTACGACTGTTCATTGACGTCTCACTGTAAATAATGTAAAATAAACCTCCCAAGCTTTTCATCCCAAAGTCCGTTCCCAACCCCTACAGCGCGCCGTTCGCCCAGCCAGTTGGCAAGTGCGCGCGGGCTGGGATTTGTGCGTGATTTGTTTGTGCCTCTCGATGCACGTGTGATAATGCCGACAAAAAAGTTCGTACGTGTTTCGTGCCGCTCTGCAAAGGCGGCTAAAAGTCGTCGAAAGAAAAAGTGTCGTTCCGCGCCCCGTCCGACCCTCATCGGTTGCAAGAATGGGCTCGAAACATAAAGCGAGATGACAAGGCTCTCGACGAAACCTGTGCCGTGTGCTCAAGGCATTTCGACGAACGATACGTTCTAAGGACGAGAGAAATTGCTACTTTGTCCCGGCTGTTAGATTGAGCCTCTCTCACCTGGCCAACACACACAGTATGGAAAAGCGTACTTCTCGAAACCCTGCACTGTGACGACGTCCGATATGAAATACTTGCCTACGATGCAAATAGTCAAGAAAGCTTATATTGAACCAGTTCAGCAGGCAGCATAATAAACGACTAGCGACTTTTAAACAAATAAATGCAAGGAAGCGAAAATCCCTCGACTTATTAGAATAGAATACCATCAAAAGGCCTTCGTGCTGATTCAAGAAGTGCACAGTTTTTGAATGAGTTTATTGTTTTTCTCAACGAATGGGTGGAATATGCTGCACAGCATGGTGGCGGCTTTTTAAGTGCAGGAACTGCCCTTGGGCTGCGTGTAACGCTGCAAAGCACACTGCCGCTTGTAAAATACCTGACCACGTCCCTGCAATACAAGTATTTGTTGACCGCAAACCTAAGCCAAGACAGGATGGAGAATGTATTTGGTATTGCGTGCCAGCTGCTTCGGTTGCAATGATCATCCAATAGTTGGGCAGTTTTTGATAATTATCAACAACCTGGCTTCCTGCAGCCTCGCAAAGCCTCCAAAAGGAGCAAAAGTACCTGCAGAAGTAGTGACTGCCCTCTTGCAACCATCTTATGTCCCCAAAGGAAAAAAAAAATGCGCGAATAACTGAACTTGTCGATAATTTACATACTGGATGGCGGAAACTTGGCTTCTGCTGCATGCAGAGCTGCTCGAGGAGCACAGCAGCCTGAGCGATCCTCAGGGCTGTGTAGACAAAAAAAAAAGTGACAGCAGACTAACTTTTTTTTTATGTAGCTGGGTATGTTGTCAGAAAAATCCTTTAAAAATTTCCTTGCCCTGAATGTGCAACTTGTTTCAGCACTTCGTCTTTGCAAGCCGAGTCAAACAACAATGCCTCGCTTACTCGAAATTTTGACCATGGAGGCTTAGTTTATCCATCAAGGCCAATTTAACAGCTCATAGCAAAGCTTGAGGACGCATTTACGGTCTTTTTCAGTCGCAATAAGCTTCACGCAGATAGCATGGTCAGCTTTCTGCATTTTCTTCAGGGACGTGAGCTTCAAGGTGCGAGCTGCGAGGAGCATGGACGTGGAATTACGGCAGAAATGATGAAGTTTTACGCCTTGACTAGGATGCATTTTCTTGTAAAGTCAGTAAACAAAGAGCGCAGCGATAAAAAAAAAAGCTGGTGAAAATTAGGCGCTGTCGGTAGCCTCGCACAGGGCACTTCGCACAAGGAAAGGCATTAGTATATTGTTGCCATGGAACCTTGTGTAATAAAGACATCCCACCCTGCAATTTGTCCCGCTTCATTTTCTTGTTTCGGTATCATGTACAAGGCGTGTTTCTACGCTTCTTTAGGGCGCAGTAGGTCGGGCCCGACGCGACGCTTGCATTTGCTCCTGCCGCGGCGGCACGCTGTCGATGTTACAGCTAGTCCGTATCGAATCTAAATGACAAGAGAACCTGTGTCAGAGTTTGCACTGTCTTTAGCACTTTAACGCCTTGTCAAGGCAGTGACAGCAGCACACACACGATCAACCGACTGAACCAGAGAGCACTACCCCCATAAGGGCTTCTTGCGCCCGCCCGCGCGCCAGCGGGCGGTAGCGCCATCTGCCTTGCGCATAGCAAGTTATTTCAGCTGCGCCGGCTCGGTCTTGACACTAGGAAAACCTTCTAGCCTCTATAACCGAAGTGCGAAAAGGGCGCGCGTGCCCCGTAATGGCGGGGACGGCCAAACCTGTCGAGGCGGCCCATCAAAGTGCACCGTCAATGAATGTCCCCCCTTTGCGGAGAGATGGCACAAGGAGGAGGGCATTCAAGCAACTGCTTTCCGTCAGTTATTATAGAAGCCGAAGTGCTTAAAAACGAGTATTTTGTTAGCGACGGAAGAGGTTGGGGGGGGGGGGGGGGGACTAGAAAACGGGGGTGTGACTTTGCCGTAAACAGTGACAGGGGTGGGGATTCAACCCACCTCCCAACTCCTTCCCTCCTCTATGTCTATGCCATTCTTTCCCGGAACGTTGCGTAAATTTACCATTAACAACGCTTGCTCGGAATTTCACGGTAGTTAAATCACGGTGCGGGAGACAGCGAGTGCTTCTTTTTTTAATTTTCGGCTCTTTAAAAGTTCAGAGTTGGCATACCAGCTCTAGGCCGTCCGGCAAGCCGAAGATGCCGCCCGAGTCCAAGGACTTCGAGCCGTCACCTGAGGCCACCACAACAAAAACTGCCGGACCATTCATTAATAAAATTGCTTCTTATTATTATTTATTATTACCCTCGGGGTCAAAGGCGTCAAAGAGAGGAGTGGGTTACAGCAAATGAGAAAAAGAAACAAATATAAGCAGTTAGAACGTTTAAGTATAAAAGGCTTCTGATTATACAGTTTTAGCTAGGGTTTAAAATGGCATGATAAATTGGTAGCAAACTAAGATAGTGAAGTGGTAAATACAAATGCACTTATTTTGCATTCACACAGTAAACAAAGAAATGCTTCGATTACACAATGTTAGCTAAAGCTGCTCGAAACTTTTGGTTATCGTAAATGGATACGACTTCGCCAGGAAGATGGTTCCATTCCGTGGATGACCGAAGAAAAAAAAATGACTGCAAAAAAGTTTTAGTGTGACATGATTCGAGACCAACTTTGTAACGGTGGTCGATTCGAGGCGATACGTATTGTGACTGAAAAATGAAATAGTTGCGGAGTGTTGAATCATGGTATAATTTATGAAAAAGAACTAAACGTGCCATTTTACGACGAGGTGGGGTAAGTGCAAGGTTGGTTTTCATGACACACACACTTGCAGTTCTGTTGTAATTACCTAAGGTGAAACGAACTGAACTATATTGCGCGAGATTTAGTGAATTAATTATTTTGTCAATGGCAGGATCCCAAATTGCGCGTGCATATTCAAGTTTCGGACGTATAAGGGTAGTATAGAGAAGCATCTTTAGGGGCTAAGTATGGACAGCTGGGCTAGTTGGTTGTGATCAGTATTATGAAACAACGTTCCAGCGCACAATTGAACGCAGACGATCGTGTTCAATTGTGCGCTGGAACGATGTTTCATAATGCGATTTTTAGGGGCGATTGAAAAGTTACGGCGTCTATAGACCTTTTCATCGGGCGAGGAGGATAGGGCACCCGGAGAGCCTTTCCTCCTCTCTGGCTTGGGCGATTCGGCGCGGCGCTGCTTGAAAGTATTGCTGTCGCGTGCTGCGGAACGATTTCGAGATGTTTTAGATGGTACTTTGTGAAATTTACGCCATGTCTGTTGATATAAGGTCTTCAGGGAAGCCTTTCGGTGCATCGGCAACTACTGTAGGCGGAAATATGTCTTGGGGGCGCAAAAATGTGAGGCGCATAATCAGCCACGGTGTACGCACATTATCAGTCGCGGTATGTGTATGTGTTGTAAACTATTTTGCTTATATCTGTTTTAATTCAACAAAGAAAACCGGTGTCTCTGTATTAGCAGCATGAAATGGTAAATCTGCTCACTATCTGGTCGCTTAGCGTAGGGAGTAAAACATAAAGCCTAAGAGCGCATGCTCGTGCACGGCCAACCTAAGGCAACCACGAAACATCTAAGCGGCAGGTGCTATCAAATATTTGTGATGCACCGGCATCGTTCTCGCGCATTTCAAGTCTAGTAGGCTTCAAATTACCATGTGTCTACGCTGGCCTTCCTGCATGAGGCCGATGGCGCTGCTCAACATAGCAATCACTGCGGTTGGTGAACCAGCACGATACATATGTAAGCTGTGCGCTTCGGCCTTGCCTTTTTGGCCTGTATACAGCCATAATATATGAGGGGGATCGCATAAAAAGAATACGATGCCTATTTTTGAGAACAAAATTTGTGTAAGACGTGCGAGTGCGTTGTAGAGAACGGAACGAACACAACCGAAAAAAAAAAATCGCTTATCATCCTCTTTCTCGAAGAAGCAAGAATAAACGGGCTCACGCCGCAGTACGACCTCGCATAGTCACGCCGCACAACGTTTATAAATATATAACCGCTGATGCCGTATGCTTGGACCATACGTTATATAGAACAAAGATATCTGTAATCCAGCACCTACAACTGCTGAGGACGCTCGCGCAGTTCGTAAACAGTCCCTTTGCTGGACAAGCTTAATTCAGACTGTAAGGTATGCTGCTATTACTTGCGAAAACTATTTTATTCAGTGGCGGAAAGCTCATCCATCGCACGAAGTAGTCACGCAATGTAACCTGCAGTGAACAGTTCGAACGCTTGTCAAAGTATAACATTACAGCTCCTATCGTAGCAGAACAGTACCCACGCTGTTACGGTCGTCGCGTATGTTTCATGGCTCCTAAACCGCAGCTTAGAAATAGAGGATAATACTGCAATAAGTTCACATTAGTGATTGGAACATTCCTAAATACACAGTTGATCTCCGAGGCTGATTGCAGGCTCAAATATTCGCGCACACATCGCGCTGCGTGTTCCGTCCACCTCAACGCCAGCGGAAATTCCGGCCATGACGCCTTAGACCACTTCAGCACGTCTCACAGAACCGTTTACCACGTGGAATACGCGCTTCATACTAAACAGACCGCACGACCGCGAAAACAAATGCCAGAACCTACCGCCGAGCGTATGCCTGCCATGCAAAAGACCGCTTTCACCCAAGGCAGTATGGCGCTGCTCATAGGCGGCGCCACTGCGTTCACAATATGGCGGCGCCTACGAAAAAACGGTCTATAGGTGGCCAAGCACGCGGTTGGCATTGCGGATTACGTAGTCGGTATGAACATTCCAAGATAAGTTAGCAGAGATATGTACACCTATAAACACCTATAGATATGCACACCTATAGGTTTTTAAAAGAGTGAATTTCAAGGGAACATTATTTAGGTAATATGTATGCACGCTGTTAGTTATTCGGGATACATGCATCACTTTACATTTGCCAACGTTTAGTTCAATTAGCCAGTGTTTGCACCACTTAGCTACACTAATTAGATCAGACTGAAGGTGGTTAGGTCAATGCGGAAATTGGGGGTTTTGAAACCAATTTTGATGGTTGTGTAAGAAAAAAAGGTCAAGTCTAAATATTTTGCGTGCTTCTGTGGAACGCGTCTCACAACACGGATTCTTTGGACAGGGCGGCAATATTCACTAGTATAGCCGTTGGTGATCCCAGCAGAATAAATTAAAACCGCCGTTTAGCTTAAGACCAACAAGGAAACAATGATGCTTGTCATTCGAGCATTCTTGAGAGCGTTTCTGAGAGCAAGTATTTTGCGGACATTGTAGCTGGTAAGCTTTAAAAAGACGTGTTCGTACTGCACACGAAGAAAGATAGAATAGAAATCTTCAGAGAACCGAGGACAGAATAATGGAAAGCTGTCAGGTGGGTGCAAGGAATTCAGACAACCCTCGTGTGGAAGAATGCAAAATCTGGCCGAGGAAATTCCTCGTACGTAGCCCGGTGCGCAAACAGAGAGCTCTCAATCTGCACTTCGCAAAACTTGCTTGCCCAACTGATTATTACTAGTCGTGGATAATGCAGGCCAACTATTCTCAAGCGTCGGTGGTCTGAAAAGGGCCTCGATGTACTCGAGTGGCTTAAAATCGCAATTTAGAATGGTCGACAAGTTTCAAACGAGCGTTGCAAAAGCTACTCGGTGTTTCGCGGAACTGACGGGGTAGCACTGACGGCCGAGCTGATCGCTGCGCCGCCTGACCCATTGAAGTAAGCCATGGCATTGCTAGAGGTCGCGGACTTGGTCCCGAGGCAGTCCGAGGGTCAGTCAGGCTTGAGTCGTGTAAGACCGACATGGCTGTTTGTGTGTTGCGTGCGGTAACTCTGTGTTGCTGCACCACAACAGCCCCCTTGTCCGGGAAGGACCGTTGGCCCGAACCAAGTCCCCCCACCCAGTCAGCCCGGGTTGTGGGGGAGAACCGGGGTCAATGTATCGGATGATGATGGGTTGATGAGTACGCTCATGGACGCGGTGCCTTCAAAGGTGCCAAGTCCTCTTCCCATCTGACAACGGTTCGACGGGGACGAATTAAAAAAACACACGTTCACTTGATTATTGGGACACGTTGAAGAACACTGCGGTGTCAAAATATCCGGCACTACGGGCGTGCCTCGAAATCCGATCGTGGTTTTGGCACGTACGTAATCCAATTCATGTTTAGCACTTCTGCCACGATGCGATGTGCCATGTGAGGCATAGTGGCAATGCTCAGCCCTCTCAGAAGTTACGAAATATGGCGCCCGACAACGCCTCAGGAAAACACCTCTCCCTGTGTGTTCTGTGCGCGACCGCAGACAAACAGCAGTACTGCACGCAAGGTAACGTTTAAAATCAACTCGCCACTCTCGTGCTAGACTAGACGTTGGATAAATTAAGCGAAGAAATTAAGCTTCCGCCGTCAGCATCACCGCTAATTATCGCCAATCAAAGCATCCAGCACAGACAGCTTCGCTTACATCGATTCCCACAGTGCGTGGGATTTGTATATATATATATATATATATATATATATATATATATATATATATATATATATATATATATATATATATATATATATATATATATACTGAACCAACTCCAGGCCGCGCAGCTGCGCTTGAATATATTTTAAACCCGCCGTGGTGAGCACGAGGTCACGGGATCGAATCCCGGCCATGGCGGCCGCATTTCGATGTGGGCGAAATGCGAAAACACCCGTGTACTTAGATTTAGGTGCACGTTAAAGATCCCCAGGTGGTCGAAATTTCCGGAGTCCTCCACTACGGCGTGCCTCATAATCAGAAAGTGGTTTCGGCACGTAAAACCCGATAATTTAATTTTTTTAATATATTTTAATTTTTTTGTTGTTGGTGCCGTGGCCCACAAACTTTTGATCGCGACTGTACGCCAAACCATCCAGTCTCCGGCGTCGCGTGGCGCTGTATCAAGCGCAATAGAGGCGGTTTGGTTGTCGACAGTGCAGCAGGAGACTATCGCCAGACTGTTCCTTATATATCCATTGCGCAGATGATGCGACTATATCGTGAAGAAGAAAAAAACAGTGCTCAGTATACAGGTTCTCCCAGCTAAGTTTAGCCAGAGTTTAAGGATATCCAAATGCTACGTAGCTGGACAGAACAAAGGTAACGTTAAAATGATGGGGTTTTACGCTCCAAAACCACGATCAGATTGTGAGGCACGCATTTTGGACCACCTGAGGTACTTTACCGTACAACTAAATCTAAGTACACGGGTGCTTTCGCATTTCTCCCCCATCGACATGCTACCGCCGTGGCAGGGTTTCGATCCCGCGACCTCGTGCTCAACCGACGGTAATGTTGTTTGCCGTCGCTTGGAGATATTCGAACTATATTCTTTTTCATTCCGCCTAATTAGAAATGAGCCTTAATTAATTAATCATCTTCCCAAATATTATATTTAGTTGAAAGGTGTAAATGAGAAATTGCAAAGCGACACGAAAAACTCCCGATATAGCTTTCTGTTGCTCAAGACGTGCCTCATAAAAGTGTTTTTCCCGTCGTGAAAGAAGCCCGCGAATACACGCAAATAAAGTGCCTCGAGCGGACAGCCGCGCGGCAATCCTTGCGTGTGTTCGCGGGCTACTTTCATGCTGGGAAAACATCTTTATAATAAGCTTATTCATGCAACTGTGAATGTCAACAATTTTTTTTCTACAGCTATAGTTGCCGCCGTTGTACAAATTAGTAAGCTAAATGCGCGTGGGTCTCCGTGGTCTCTGACACGCTAGGCACGCGATAAGCAGACAGCATATGGCACCTGGAAATAAGTGATGTTGGAGGTTGGCCCTATGTTTGTCTGTGTGATCTTTGAGTGAAGGTAAATCGTGAATACGTACCCGACAACGCGGAGCGCGTGAACCACCAAGAGCGCTGACAGTTGCGAGGAGGATGAGGAGGAAAAGCTTCAAGCTTCGTGCTTTCTTTTTCGAGCATTTCGTTCAATAAATTTTACGTTTTAGATAGCGCTCGTCTTCTGTCCTTTCTAACTCTGTGTCTTCCGTTGTGCTCGCGCTGATTATTAAATATGCAAAGCATAGTCAGCGTAGCCTCCAAATCTGGCGTCTGCACGCTTTTAGCACTTTACAACGTTCACACTCTAAGAAAAGTTTACACCCTTTGGAGTGCTCCTTTTGCCACACAACGATAATCGCCATCTGCCTTGATGCGTTTCCTTTCTTTAACGCTGCGAGCCCGGTACTTTCCAGTAACGAACGGCATCCGCGTTATCAGCATGATAGCATTCCCGACAGGAAACTAGCGGGCGCGGCGTTTTCAAGAAAGAAAACGCATCAAGGCAGATGATTATCGTTGTGTGGCAAAAGGAGACTCCAAAGGGTGTAAACTTTTCTTAGAGTGCAAGGGCCGGCTTGCACCCGCAATTGCGGCAGTGAATTCCTGTGTGCGTTGGAATCGCCTCGTGCAGGTGGTAATGATGAAAAAAAAAAGAAGTCGTATTGCAGCACAACAGATCATTGGCCTCGTTTTATTGACGTGCTGTTGAGGCACGCTCAGAAAGACGCACACGAGTGCATCACACGGGCGAAATTTTAATGACTACACCAATTGGCACAAATGAAGCGCCAGGACCTAAACTGTGCGTTCAGCCGTTGTCTTTAAGGACACGGAAGCCTTCGTCTGCGAAGTGTTGTTGCATTAGCGCGCGATCGATGAGAGTCGTGAGACATCGTTCGAACGGCAGCAGGCAACGAGCGGTGGAGCGCCTTTTTTCGTCATTTCAGCACTGTTTTACTTCTCTCTTCGGTTGCCACACTGTATAGGATGCACACAAACCTGAGGGCAACTGCCGCGCACACAGCGAGCAAGCGCACGAGTACAGCGTGAGCCTGCCCATGCCGGCCACCACCACTCGTCGGCAAAAAAAAAAGCAAAAACACACACACACACACACACACACACACACACACACACACACACACACACACACACACACACACACACACACACACACACACACACACACACACACACACACACACACACACACACACACACACACACACACACACACACACACACACACACACACACACACACAAAAGAAACGATACCACGAAAGCGAGCAGAAGACTCTGACTGGCTCTGACTGAACCAACATATACAGCCCTCCCAGACCACGAGTGCATGTGCACGCGTACAAGGTATCGGGCAAAACACACGTTATCCGAGTGAGCGTGAAATAAATTTGTGCTCGTACAGAAAGACAAGATGTGTCACTTACACAATTTGGACCAGCTTTTCTATTGTAAAAAGCTTCCAAGGTTTCACGTGCCGTTTGTTGCCTGCCACTATCCAAAATCCTCTCATTTCGGGACAGTGGAATACAATTGGTGAACGCCCTGCAGTGTTCTGCTAGCCGATCACCATCATTGTTTTCTTTATCTTTTGCATGTTCCCTCTGTTTTTTCTGTACGAGGCCGAGCAGAAATTTCTTTCACGCTTACTCGGATACCGTTCTTTATTTTTTTTTTCTCTAATATATGCTTGATGTCTCGTACGCCTGCGCATGCACTCGAGGTCTAGGAGGGCTACATATATGTAGGATGCTTTTATGCTCAGTAAATAGTTGAAGCAAGCGCCCGTGTTGTCTCCCCTTTCCTCTGACGGAACGCTTCGGCACGGCTCACTGAACCACAGCGGAGCTCGGCTTGCTCTCCCCTAAAGAACCACGGCTGACTCGTTCTTGGGAAAAAAAAACGACTCAAAATATCCGGCTTGCTTCTGGGCGACCCAGGACACAGGCGTGCGAAATGAGCACGTGATCGCGTGCATGATCCCCGGCAATTTTCCGAGCTTCAGGAATTGAAGATATATATATATATATATATATATATATATATATATATATATATATATATATATATATATATATATATATATATGCAACTGCTAAACCTTTAAACGCATTCTAGGTTGGCGAGCTTGA
The DNA here is from genome assembly GCF_050947875.1 of Dermacentor variabilis. Classification (NCBI taxonomy): domain Eukaryota; kingdom Metazoa; phylum Arthropoda; class Arachnida; order Ixodida; family Ixodidae; genus Dermacentor; species Dermacentor variabilis. Next base: position 112,401,142 of record NC_134569.1, on the reverse strand, counting down.
GGAAATGAGCCTGAGGTCCAATACGGGGCTGCAGCTTTCTTGCACACCTGCTTACCTTTGACCGTGACTTCCGAGATGATCGCTTCAGCCCGGACGTTTTTGTCACGTTCCAGTTCTCGGGTGTGGGCGAGTTTTTGTCGGAACGGCTCTTTTGGAGTGCGCAGCCCTTAAGTCCCAGAAAGAAAAGCGCACCTGCACGTGCCACTCGTGGATATGAAAATATATATATATATATATATATATATATATATATATATATATATATATATATATATATATATATATATATGGAAAATAAAATCATGTGGAACAGCGTCCATCATCAGACCCTACATTAACGTTAAACCCCATAAACAATGTTAATATCACTCATTGGCTCGTCTGGTTTTTCCCTAATTGTACAGCACTTTTCGTGCAAAATTGGCAGCTGGAAACAAGAGTATCAATGCGTTGACAAATTAAGCGATTTACAAAGGAGAGAGCCGACGCAAGAGCCAAACAGGAAGGAAAAGCGAAAATTAACAAATGTAACCGTTCTTTGTGAAATTATTTATGGATCAACATCTTTTTATTTAAAAAGGAAGCAGTGAAAACGCCACGGAAAGTGAGGAATGATTCCGTGAGTTTTGACTGACGCTTATAGAATGATCAGGCGAACCACTTAACCTAGCCACTTCTCTGTTGTGCTTATATGGGCATTATTATAAACTCCCGCGGTGAGCACAGTACTTCTATAAACTCACGGGCAACTTTTCTTGGCTATGAAGCGAAGGCTATGGAAACTAAGCGCGACTCTTTCACCGCTGCTGGAAGTAGTCCTGCATTTTTGCTCACGTTTTCTTGCATGGGAAATGGGAAACAACACGTTTTTGTTGTTTTTTTTTTACAGCACCTAATTTGAAACAGTACGTAACATTCACCAGTTAAATGTTGGTGTTTTAGTGTACTTTTAGTTTGCTCTTTCGAGCTTTCGCACACCCGATACCGTCGCTCGTATTGCACATTCATCAAACGCAAAATGACGCCCGTGTCTTCTGGTGAGTGTTCGTTGCTTGATGTCCCGCCGATCGACTCCCCTCAGAGGCTGTTGACTAACTTCAGCGTCTAAAGACTGCTGACGCACACACAAAAAAGTTTTTCCAGCGTCTGCGCGGAAACCAAGCGAGCCCTTCTAGAAATCGCAACCATCGGCAGTGAGCGAGCTGACTTCTGCGCCGGCTCTACCGAGAGCAGCGTCGGTGGCGCGTGGCCACTGACGCTGCTTCGGAGCTCCCACGCAGGCTGCGATGCTGGCTGTTCAGAACTTGGCACACGTCGCATGTGAATGAACATTGATTCACGCCGAGTTATTGTATCTGCCTTGACTGGAGAGGTCGTGCGAGGTCGGCGAAACCGAAACCAGTGCCGAGCGCGCCCGGACTACATTGCGTACGAATACAGTCATGTGCAGAAGCTTCGCCCCCGTAGCTTTCGCTTCATAGCAAAAAAAAAAAAAGTCCGCGAGTGTAGAAGCGCAGCGCCCTGCGCTCTATGTGGTTGTACGGGGCTACCGGTCACGCATCGTTACGCAACTTTCCGAATAACAATACGAGTCGGTTTTGGCACTTAGCTTGGTAGAGCAGTAAACGAGCGATCCAAAGGAATTGTGATTGATCCGCGTATATATATGTAATTTTTCCAGAGCTAACTAAAAGAACGCTACTAGAAATCTTTATTTCACAATTTAGCTTGATTACTTGTTCTTGGCAGTGTTCCCCCTGCGCAAGTCCATTTGACGCGGTTCCTTGTTTGTCAAGTATAGGAGAGGTGTACCTCACGGACTTACCTGTGCGATACACCTTATTTTATTTCTCTCTTGCGAGTTTACGCGTCTTTATGGGGAACGGCGGGCATTAGCGCCCCCCCCCCCTCTTTTGCATATAAAGGTTACGTTGGGTTGGGCCACCCCGCATAAGAATCTTCGGTACGTGCCTGCTGAAGCCCTTCGACACGCGTGTTATCGCATATAGCTAGGCGTCCATGTGCAAACAAAAGACGCTGCTTTGGTTTGTTTCGCGGGCTCGCTTCAAGACAGGTGCGCTTCGAGGTACGCGTGATTTCAAAGAATGCTTTTGTAGAATTCTTGGCCTGCGGTCATGCGGCAATGGTACTGTACAAAAGGCAACAAAAGCCGTGTATTCCCGACAGGATTAGTCTGCCAAAGAGGGAGAGCTTCGGGAACAAAAGGGGCGGCCTATAGGCGCGGCTCCGAAGGGAAAGAAACGCGCGCTCTTCGAAGGATGGGGCTGGCCTATCGTACCACCGCTGGAAACACCGCGGCCGCTTTACTACGCCAAGTTGAAAGCAGCTGATGGTGACGCAGATAAGCGGGCCCTGCTTGGGGACATTTTCTTTTGTAGTCTTCAATGGAAACGCAAGCCGCACAGAGAGAAGTGGCAGTCGCTGGACGCGTTTTGTGTGAGGCACCCCGCTCCAACAAGCAAGGGCGAACAAGGAGAGAAAGAGTGGGGAGGGGTTGCAGACAATGCGAATGCCGCCCAGATGAATGGAATGTTCCCATGCCTCTTGAAGCTTCGCGCGAGTATCCACAGGCACGTGCACTGATGAGACCTTTGTTTGCGCGGCGGTATGATTCGGACCTCTTCGAGGCATAGTGCCACTTGAAGAGCAACGTTACGAGAAGCGGAATGAAAATCAGTGCCGGTGTCTCGCGCTTGACGCCCCCGGCATTTGAGCAGCGTAATTCTTAGCGCCCGTGTGTCTCCTTTTTCGTCCCTGTCTATAATAAGCGCGCAACTACTGGCGTTCGAGATGAACCAACGAGCCCATTTCGTCGCACTTGCAATTCTTAATCCCTTGGCATTCAAGGCAGCGTAACGTGGGTCAAAAAGATTTTTTTTTTTTGCTGTTGCTCAGATCACCGTTACTCAAGAACTGGAGCAGGTCGCTGGGCTGTTCGTGGAGAGCGGTCATAAGCTGCTAGCAGTTTCATGTTTTCTTCGTTTCTTTTACGTGGAACATTGTTTGAACAGAGGGGTACACATTCAGGGGGAAAAAATATTAAAGCCAATGCACCTCCGATCTTATCCGTGTCGCATATGGACGTGGTGTGGGTCGGCTATCGAACTTAAGAATATGGTTCAGTCTCTACTAGCTCATCGGCTGACGTGACGTCACAGATAGAACGCGGTTGTGTCGGGCTCTCGCGTATCGTCGGGTGCGTCGAATAGCTGGAAAGCGCTTTGCGTCGGCATTGTACCCGCCGTTTCCGTAATCACACCGAACCGCATTTCTTCTCTCTTGCATCCCCTCTTACAACGTGTCACCCACGACGATAACGGGCTACAACTGTTGAGCCTTCAGCGATATCGCATGCACGTCTATAAACACGAAAGCGTAAACGCCGAAGAGGGAACAAACCCCTTACATGGGGGGGGGGAGGGCGGCAGTGGCAATCCCCCCTTTCTTTCTCTCTCGCTTAAGTTGGACGCACTAGCCGCGGAACAATGGGGCCTGGGGGTTACATGACTTGAAAGGGGAAGGGGATGACGAACGAGCCCCTCAGCTCGATGGGGGAACCATTCAAGGAAGGGAACAAGTAGCTTTCATGCAAAGGCGAAAAAAAGAGGGTGAGGGTTTTACGCACGTGGCGAAAGTGGGAGAACTGTCCTCCTTTCCGAACACGTGACATGCAGCCAATGACGAAAGGTTTTTTTCCGGCTAAACCGCGGGACACGACCGGACGGTGCACGCGCGCGACCATTCCACCTCGTGTCACACAGGATGAACGTGGGCCTCCTCGGGATGCAGCAGCCGTATCCGGCCGTGGCTGTCAACGTGGCTTTACAGCAACAACAGCAGCACGGTTCTCCCGTCATGGCGCCAGCAAGCGGCTCGAATGGCAGTGCTCGTAATGCTGGTGGTGTCGATCGCCGGGACCACATCAAACGGCCCATGAACGCGTTCATGGTGTGGTCGCGCGCGCAGCGCCGCAAAATCGCAGTGGAACACCCCAAGATGCACAACTCGGAGATATCCAAGCGGCTGGGTGCCGAGTGGAAGCAGCTGAGCGAGGACGACAAGCGGCCGTTCATCGACGAGGCCAAGCGCCTGCGCGAGCAGCACATGCGGGACTACCCGGACTACAAGTACCGGCCTCGACGCAAGGCCAAGGCTCCGACCTCCAAGAAGCTGGACCAGCCTTACCCCATGGCGCCAGGCGGTTTCATGGGGGACCAGTGCCGGGCCTACCTGCACCACCAGCAGCACGGGCTGGCCCAGTTTCACGCATCGAACGTGGCAGCCGCCGGGCCGCCGATCTACACCAGGGACGCCACCCCTCAGCAGCAGCAGATCTCGCCACACTCGTCTTCGAGCAGCCCGGCGCTGTCTGGCACCTACTCGCCGTACCCTCCGGACGTGAAGCCGTTCGCGGCGGGACCCTACAAGTCGCCCGGCGCTCCCGTGGACATCGGACCGGGATCCCTGTACGCCGACATGTACGGAGCGGCGCACCAAAACTCGGCACTCGCCTCTGCTGCCGTGCAAGCCGGATATTCACAGGCGGCTGCCGCTGCCGCCGCCGCCGCCTACATGTATGGCTGCACTCCTCCTGGCTACGCTTCGGCCCAAGACCAGCGTCGCGGCCTGTCCATCGGCATGCCCATGTACTAGGCTTCCTGACTACGTGCCCGATAACGTGAGTTTTTCAAGTTTCGACAACCTTCTACCCCGCTCGCGTTAGTTTTTTCTTCGCAGTGCTCGAGATGGGCGTGTGTACAGTTGTGATTCAGGATGCGCGCTATTTTGTCTCGGCTAAGTAAAATTTAAAAAAAAATTCCAACGTTGTCAAGTCACTGAGTCTTCTACGCACGGCGATTGGAGCAACCAAAATATATTCTACGCGCTACTTTTGTGACATCTACTTACGACAGAAATGCCACTGACGGAAATGGTTCCGTCTTCATGCATGAGAAGTTGCGAACGGCGATAAGGTGCAGCACGCTTTGCAACAGATGTACTATCGTGATCTTTTTGAACGTGAACACGGGAGCGCATGACTGGTTGGATAAGGCTGAACCCTTTAAAGGCAATACCAGCGTTTTTTTTAACCACGTGTGGATATCGTTATTTTCAAATGGCATTCAAAGGCTTGTCACCGGTAGGGTGGTTGTTTGCTTAGAAACCCATAATATTACATAACGAATAAACGAGATACCGAAATGTGTAGCCCCTTCCTGTGATGTCACGTTGAGTCAATCACGTCAGGTCCTACACCACCATATTTCGAGCACGCAGTACACGTGGCGTCAACACTAAATAAGCGAAGTTGCTGATGTCGCCTGACGACACAGGGAGCTTTGAGATTCTAAACTAGAGAGCGAGTGAACCCGCCGTGGTTGCTCAGTGGCTATGGTGTTGGACTGCTGAGCACGAGGTCGCGGGATCGAATTCCGGCCACGGCGGCCGCATTTCGATGGAGGCGAAATGCGAACGCACCCGTGTACTTAGACTTAGGTGCACGGTAAAGAACCCCAGGTGGTCGAAATTTCCGGAGTCCTCCACTACGGCGTGCCTCATAATCAGACAGTGGTTTTGGCACGTAAAACCCCATAATTCTTTTTCGACAGCGAGTGGTGGTGTAGTCTCTGGCGTCACAAACACAGAATGGCCAGTAGAAAGTCACATGAGTCGAGAACGCAACCAACCTTGCAAATTTCATTAGGATCAGTGGACATCGAAGTTCCCTTTTAAATGATGTTGTGACCAACCCTTTGTGTCGGGTGGACGTGGCAACCACGCCCAAGCCAGAATGACGCTCTGCTGCCTACCTATTGAGCAAAGCAGGCACAGGTAGGAAAAGGAAAGCACACCAAAAGAAAAAGGGGAGAACATGCTACATTGATATGCAGTCACGGGACCATCCGCAAGCGCCGCTCGCCAGCATTCAAGGCGCCTCTTTGTCTCCGCGACTACGGCTCTGGCTACACCGCATGCACCGTCCTCTCAACTAGTCTGATCGAAACCCAGAGCAGCCTCCAGGTATAAACCCTGCGCAGCAGATGGCTCGATGCCCTCGCACCGTAGCACCACATGTTCAATGTTTTCGCCTGCTTTTCCGCACGCCCGGCACCGCACATCACTGTTTATGCTTCGAAGGCGCACAAGTGTACGGAGTGCACCAGCTCTTGCTTCAAAGAGCAGATAGGTGCACCATGCCAATAGAGTTCTTATGACATCGGTGCCACATTTCGCATCCCACGTGTTTCTTCTTAATCTTGTACTCGTTGCCGCGCCTGTTTTACCCAATCCGCCGGTGAGTTTGCAATGATAGGGGAGCGAAACAGGCCATACTTTCTGTGCGGCACAGGCGCCTCACCCACGGTGTGCGCATGCGTGTCTCTGACAAAGAGATCCGGTGGCGACTCACGCTACCTAGCCGCATATATTGTACTTAGTGGAGGGTGAAGTTTCACTCTTGCCTCAATTTTAGCGACCCGTCAGATAACCTGTTTTCTTGATTCTACCCGCTTAGTCTATTCTGCTTCCACTGTCCCTAAACCCCAATGCATTAAAGAAAGAAAAAAGTCAGCCCCGTTGCTTTGAACGGTAGGGCGAAGCTCTGCAGAGGAGTACCGGGTCTAGCTGTTTCCTCCTCTCCACACGCACCGCATATTGTGTCTATCCTTGGTGCTTGACTCGATGCATCTTGTAGATATGAATGTTCCCAGTGCCGATTTCGTATGCATCCATATTTTACACGTTTTTTTCAACCTATGATTCTTGGTTTCATTTTCGATGATTCTCGCCCCCCTCCCAACCACTGCTGTCCTATTGTTTGCTTGAACCATGTTCTGGTTCGTTTCCTCCATTTTGTGTTAACTTTCCTTATATGCGAGTAACTCAAACCCCGCTTCTCTCAATCGCTCGTCAAATCTTGCTGCTGGCATTCCCTGCCCTCGAACGGTGTGCATACCGTGCCACCCGTTTCAGTACTGCGAGCGTAGCCTCGCGGCACCGCAGCATCGTCGCGCACATGAGTGACGAAGGTAAGGTTTGTTCGATTCAGAAAAATGTGCACGGCACCACAAACCAAAAGATGCAGGGGGTGCCAGTTATGGTGTGCCGGGCTGCACCCACTCGCTGCAAGGTTCAAGGGTGCACTGCACCGCGGCGACACCTTGCCTTGCACCCCGTTCAATCGTGCACGGGGGTGCAGGGTGCCCCGCTGCACCTCGGAGAATCGAAGGCCTAGGTGCAGCGCACCGTGAATAGGTGCAGAGAAACTTGGCTTAATCGAATAGACCTGTAGTGTCGCTTCGCGCGCATTACGTCATCGGAGCGCTCGCGTGTCGTCTGCTGGGCGCTTTTCGTTCCTTCCGTGCAGGACGCGGCTAACTCGCAGGCCACGCTACGCAGCTGCAAGATCAAATGGTGCGTTGTCTATGCTTAGTACCGCGGGCTACAGTTTTCGCAGTCATGTCTGCCCGCAAAACAGGGGGAGAAACAGGATGCGCGAAAGGAAGCTAAACTTTTTTTTTTTTCTTTTTCATTTAGCCCCTTCACTAAATACTTTATGCGCAATTAGAACGTCAATAGCTGCTCGCTGGGATTAACCACAGCTTGCATCTGGATACTTGCTTAGAAATTCTTACGGCCGGAACGATTCCTGCCATTCAACACGGCAGTCAGTTGTAGACAACAAGCATGACGCGGCGTCGTGCGCGAGAAATAATTTCATTACCCACTGAACACACGCAAAATTTTTTCGGTGCCACCACCGTTAGACCGCGCTGACAGTACTGAATGCCACGGGCTCCCGTGTTCCCGCTCAGACCAAGATCGTGCAGCGCTCAGCGATTGAAAGGCGGTATTGCTGGCGCTAATTGCGGCACCGGTGGGCGCTGGGGACACTCAGCTGATTGATGCATTGTGGTACACGATGGAAGCGACAGCCTTTGCGACTGCATTGATGACCTAGCACGCGCTGCTGACGCACGAAGGCCGGCAGACATGCTGATACAACGCCTTCTAGGTAGCGCAAGGCCTTCGATACATGACGTCATACTACCTAATGAGGATGCACGCTGGTACGCCACGGTGATTGACGTCACCGCTTTCGTCACCCCGCGCTTAGCGTTAGCAATTCGCTTGTACTGCCCCTCTTAGGACTTCAGGCTACTAATATCGACGCGTACGATGCTGTCAGGATTGATTCGAGAAGTTATCGTGAGAATTTTTTTTATCGGCACTTGCTACCGTGCTTGTTAATTGGCGATAGATTGCGCCTAGTCAAGAGCAGCCACCAAAGCAACACTGGTCCAATACGGCGCTGGAACCTTCTTGCACACTTGCTTCTCTTTGACCGTGACTTCCGAGATGTTCGCTTCGGCCCGCACGTGTTCCGTCCGGTTGTGTCGCCCCCGCTCGCGAGTGGGGGCGACACAACCGGGGACGCTCACAAAGGGGACGCTCATAACATCCATCCATCCGGGGTCGGATTTTTCTCGGAACGCCTGTTTCGGAGACCGCAGCCCTTCCGTCCCTAAAGACAGCACAAGTAGCCTTGTTTGTAGGAAAGAAAGAAAATCGCACCTGCACGTGACGCTCGTGGATATATATATATATATATATATATATATATATATATATATATATATATATATATATATATATATATATATATATAATATGGCAGATGAGAAGCAGCACTTCACGCGGCTGCCTTTGGTTTGCCTGCCGAACAGTTTAAGTCGCTGGACCCACCTATTTAAAACGCTGCAGTGAATTCTCGCGACACAGTCTCTTCGTATGTGCAGGGAGAAACAAAAAAGACGAAGAAAATGAACGCCGTTGGTAAAGAGATTACCTCTTTTTAAGAGGGTTATTCACCGCGCACTCGCGGAGTCACTCCCCTCATCACTGGCAGTGCTCAGGTCCTTGACACGTTCTCAAAGACGGTTGTCATGGGGAATGTCTTTTTTTTTTTCTACCTACATATATGAAGAGAATGTGTCGCGGGGCTTCACTGTAGCCCTTATAGAAGTTCCGTCCACCAACCGAAACTGTTGAGCAAATAAACCAAAGATAACCGCTTGAAGTTGCACTTCTTTCTAAACACTTGGCCCACTGAAAGATCGTCACACACACACACATATTATTAGATAAGAGAAATCAGGTATGCTGTATTCACAGGTTACGCTTCTACAAAAAATCACCGCACAAGCACACCGTACAGATGGTTGACGAGCGAAGCTGAAACGTGCGGCCCCGGTGTCCAACACTCGATTAACCCCGACGGTTCATTAAACGACTGCTTCGTAGGCGGCCGGATCCTAGGTACGCAGTTGCTGCTTGCTCTCGGCTGCACGAGCCTGTTCTTGTGCCTCGGCTGCAGCATCGGCGCGGCGTAGACGAGCTCGTTCCCGGTTCTGCTGGCGGCGTTGCTGTTCGAAAGCTGCCTGCTCCTACTGTGGTAGCTACTTCACGGCATCTGGAAATAATAGCGCGTACGGATAAAGCTTTTATTGCGATAGCAACTATGTGGCTGCTCGAGGCGCATTTCTGTCGTCGGCGTCGCCGTGAGGTTCCGTATGAGTGAAAGCGTGTGAGGGTGAGCCGGCGAACGCGGTTCAATCGCACGTGCACTAGTGAGGAACGCGGCCCGGATGCGTGCCCTCTTCTGTCGCGCGCGCGGGAGGCAGGGGGTTTGAGAGAGAAGCGCCGTCCTTCTCCGGCGGCTGCTAGGGTGCCTCGATGTCCTCCTCGCCCGCCGCTCCGTACTGAGTGGAGGCCACCGCGGCGTATCCTACAGCGTTGGCCCCGCGAATCGCAGAAGCCGTAGTAGATGCCTTTGGCGGATGCCGTAGAGACGCGTTGCCGGCGCTCGTGTGCCTTGAAAGTGGTGTGCCTTGAAAGTGCGCGCCCGTTCGGGCTTCATCTTCAAAGCCATTGTCAATGTTTGCAGAGGCTTAGTATACGCTGTGCTTTCAATGTTTCGTACGCCTTGAAGCGACAGATGCACGCAGGTCAAGTGGCTCGCGACTGCTGCCGCGATTCCTAACTCGAGCATTTTCGCTTTCCACTGTCATCGAACGATGTGTGTTCATGTTTACCTGTGCGCGACTGACACCGTGCTGGTTAAGTTAGTTAAAACACGTTGACGGGCTAGTTGGTTTGAATCCGTGATAGCACGTGTAAGCGTGACAGAACAAGTACGTAGAATAAAGCAGACACGCAAAGACATCGCTGTATCCGTGTGTCTGTTTCTTTCTACTTCCTCGTTGAGCCACGCTTACAGATTCTATTATTGTTAATTTAGTTAGTAAGCGAATGTTTAGAAGTTTACCGATAAAACTAATATCCTTACTTCGTACAGCTATCTAATTTGCTATTGCAATCGGCGCTTCGCCTTTCCGACGGAACGGCGAGTTTTTGAAAAGTTTTTGAACACTTTCGAGTGCTTAGAGAGAACGCCCAGGAGTGTATGAAGTTCGTTTTGTCTAAGTGACTTGCCTATAATTTGTAGAAGTTGTGAATCTTCTGAACCTTGAGAATATAGATGTCAATTATCGTCTGTAGCAGCAAGAAGCGCAACCAGCGTCGTAGCGGATTCGGGTTTGAATACAGCGAGTTTCATGCCACGAGGCAATACTGCAGGCTCCATTGAACTGCTATTTGTCCATGCGGACGGAAAGGTGCCCGCTTATACAGTCGACAGTTGCCTCGCACTCCCGCAAAAAATATAGTCCCAAAATAACGTCATGTGTAGATCGTGTAATAATCGCGAATTCTGTGGGAAACACTTTGCCACACAAAGACGTCCGCCGTACAGACACTCACAAGACACAACGCATCACTGCTCACACCGCGGGATGTCGCTCCACGGCTTGGAGAAAACGGCACTTTCAGTCCAAGAAGCCTCTTAAAATTGACACTCAACCCAGATATTGTCGCACCTGTTATCCACAAGTGCCATGGTAGGTACAGCATCAAGAAGTACATGATGTTCTTTAGCATAAACACTGACGGGAGTACACACGGAGACAGCGATGTCTTTGCGTGTCTGCTTCATTCTACGTCCTTGTTCAGTCACGCTTACACATGCTATCATGGATTCAAACCAACTAGCCCTTATATCTTCGATAGTGCGTGGTACCTTGCGGAATCACCCCCATTGGCTGTAACGACTAGTTTTCCGCCGCGGCGATGAGGATCGGGGAGCTCGTGGCAGCGTTTTAAGGGGTAACTCCGGCGTTTTTTGAACCATATTCAGATACTGACATTTTAGAATGACATTGATAGTCCTGCCACCGGTAGGGTGGTTCAATTTGCTTAGAACTTGTTCAATAATTTTAGGTAACCAAGAAACCAGATACCGAAACGGGTAGCTGCTTCGTGTGACGTCACGATGAGTCGATGATGTGAGATCCTACGCTACCATAATGTAAACATGCAGAAGGCATGCTAAATAGACACGCAGTACACGTGGCGCTAACACCAATGAAGCGGAGCTGATGTCTCCTGACGACACAGGAAGCTTCTACAACGTTTCCGAACTAGACAGCGACAGTGGCGGGGTAGTCTCTGACGTCACAAACACAGGTAGGCCAGTAGGAAGTCATGAGTCGGGAACGCAACCAATTTTTAAAATTCATTTTCAGGAAAAATGAACGACTTGCAGCCATATAGTTTGGTACAGGTAATCAGAGTGCAAAAGATAACACATCTTAAAAATTTTACTAGCATCAGTGGACGTCGAAAAATCGCCGGAGTTGCCCTTTGAGCTTGGATCAGAGGCTGGCGAGGGGTAGCGTAAACCGGCAGGCGTGCGTGGTGGCCGTGGCGCAGAGAACGGGCGGTGGAAAGGCTGGAAAGACATGTGCGAGGGCTCCCGCTGGTGTGAAGGGCGGTAGTTGCAAGAGCGCGAGATGTGACCCGGGACGCCACAGCTGTAGCACACCGGAAGGGGTCGAGACACCTGTGGTAGCTCGAAGTAACCAGGCCTCTCAGAAGGAATTGTATGGTAGCGCCGCTCTTCGTGGGGATGGTAGCCAGCCGACGTTGGTCGAGAGAAACGCGACGAACGAAAACGGCGTTCGCAAGTGGAGGGTGGTCGATATGAGTACCCAGATCGCAGTGTTCCTTGGTATTCATCGACCACATCTGCTGCATTAACTGATGGCTGCCATGGGGCTGGAGCATTCGGCGTTCGCGTGCACCCTGTTTCTGTTGCATAGCCGTCCTGACAGTCACTGGGGCAATGGGACCTTTGCTGACATCTTCTCTTACAATCTGCCGTATTTTCGGCGAGAGGTCAGTAGGTTACATTGTGTTAACACTGGTCACAGTTGGGACATTCGACAGACGGCCAAGTTTCGGAGCTATCCGTCGCATCTTCAGGGTTTCAAATGTGCGACAGTGCTGCATTACTTCGGGCACTGATTTTAGGTTCCCTTTGCGAATCGGGAAATTGTACACGTATTCGGCTATCCCCTTAAGAACGTGCCCAACCTTGTCCTTGTCAGGCATCCTGGGATTGGCTGTCTTGCGCTGCTTCGATCGCTTCTCCTTCGCGTTAGAATTGCCGAAGCACTTCTGCACTTCCTTAGCAAAACGATCCAGAGTTGTGAATATGTCCATGGTTTTCATACCACTTGAGAGCAGTGTTAGCGAAAAGGTAGCATGACTGAGTTGCGCTGCCGAGTCCAAGCAGTTGCTTCTGCTCGACCGCTTGTATTTCTTCAGTCACTCATCGAGGTCTTCTCCGGAGGTCTCGCCGAAGTTCGGCGGCAATCGATAGTATGGCAGGGAAACCGTAGAAGTTACCCCCACCGCATCAGTGGTCTATAACCTCGATCGGCGAAGGCGGAAGTCCGGCAAGGCGGCTGCCGCGTCGAAGTCCAGGGAGTAGAGAGAGAGAGAGAGGTGGAGATTCTTGGTGGTGGAAGAGGAAGTTGGGAAAGTGCAGCGCAGTAACTGTCTCTCCGGGGAGGACACCTCAACCGCGTTGCACTAGGGGGAATGGGAGAGCTTCCGTCGTTGGGTTCGTCTTACCCCGCACCTCCACAAATCTGTTACGGTCTCCGGAGATGGTTAAAGGGCTGATTTAATGATCGCCAAGGCACAAAAACCGTGCAAATTGTAGGAGCAACGTCGCCCTCCTGTTTCTCCACTCTCGCTTCCCGCGTGCACTACTTGCAATGACGTTTTGTAACAAGGTACAGGTTGTCCCACATAACTTGAGCCATGGTTTTAAAAATGAAAGGCACTCCGGACGCGACTTGAACCGAATGCGTAATGTTGGCACTGGTCTACAGTTACCCAGGTTATTTTTTATTTTCCCTTTAACTGACGGATTAGCTATGTTTAAACTTTTAACGCATTGGCTGCAGACCGCAAGTGATACGCTACGTTGTAGAGCACCTTGAGAAACCTCTCAATAAATTATTTCCAACACGATATATCTCACGTCGTCCTTCCGCGTTCCAAAGAAAGCCCGCGAATTATGAAAAAAATACCACGTGACTGGGCGCTTGCGCACTGTTGTGCTGCTCTCAAGCGTGCGATGGACGCAGCGAGTCTGGCCCGCGACAGGGCGTTATGTCTGGTGTATGTATCTGGGCATGCGGCTTTTATCGCATGACGGCGCAAATGCGTGCTGCTGGCCGAGTGGTGCCGAAGCGATAAAGCGTCTAAGGAGACGAAACAGAACAAGGAGCATAGCTTTATTTTTTTGATGCTTGAAATTGGCAAGAGCTGGCAGCCTGCCGACGGAGTGCAATGGGGTTGTGTGGGGAGGCTGCGTTAGGACCGGAATGGTATTCTAGTGACCTTCAATCCAAAAAGCGTCCCTTGGCTATAATGCGTGTTCGAAGAGGTCACCATCTGCTGCAGTGCACATTTGGCATCTCATGGGCACATTTTCCGAGGCGTTCTTGATCATGGTATCAGGGATGGAGTTGCAGACTTTTCTTATTTTTTTTCTTTGAGGTTCTCTGATGTGGTTGGTGTCCCACATACTTGATCCTTGACGTAGCCTCAGAGAAAGAAATCGAGGGGAGTTAAATCTGGCGACCGCGCCGTCCAATCCAATGCTGCGGGAATACTTCATGCAGCCATTTGCAACCGTTGCCGATGCCGTGCGGGAGCACCATCATGCTGATGCCAAACATCTTTGACCCTAAGCCGCTGGAACTTCGCAAAGAAAATCCTCAAGCGCCCCATCAAGGATGTTGTTGACGTATCTTTCGCCTGTCAATGTGTTATAAAAAAAAAAACACACCGGGCCAATAACAGTTCCCTCGTAAATTCCACACCACACATTAACCGACCACTGATATTGAGATAATGTCTTCAAAACCCAGTGAGGGTTTTCGTCGCTCCAATAGTGAGCGTTGTGGATGTTCACTTGGGCATTACTTGAGAAGGTAGCTTCATTGGTACACAGTATTTTGTTGACAAAGCCTGGGTGCTCTTACGTCTTGATTATAATCCAGTTTCCAAAGTCCTTTCGATTTTAAATGTCGCGGGGCTCCAACATCTGGTGCAGCTGCACGTGGTACGGATGAAGTTGCCTCTGCTTAAGTACTTAAGTACTTAAGTATTCTGACACTCCAGCTTCAATACCCACGCTACGAACACTTGCACGTGGGTCTGAATAAAACTTTGACAGACTATATGTCTCCTCGTCCTCGCCCAGGATTGAAGATTTATGGCGTTTCTTCGTAAAAGTCCGATCCGTCTCAGCGATTCATATGCGCGCACAATCGTCATTGAGCTCGGACTCGTACTTGGATACTAGCGTTGAAATAGCTCAACTGCGCGCCTTCTATGTCCACTTGACGCACCTAGAGCCAAAACCATATTCGCTCCTGCCTCATTGGAGTAAGCCATCTCTCCTGCTCAACGTTGGTCACAGCCAAATAGCGTTGCTGTGGAGAACACGCAGGGATACGGGCGCCTGAGGAGCACTTGATATATTGCAGTTCGCTGGGATTGGTTCGAGCGAGGTACCTAAGATATGATCTACATCCGGTAAACTGGAACAGCCTGCGGGGGCAGGTACTGACGCGCCGGTCACGGTGCACAAATGTGAAGCCAGATGCGGCCACCCAATACTGCGACCACGAATCGATGCGCACGTGCGGGGTGCGAGATCAAAAAAGAACGTCTGGTAGACAGTAAGTGTGAGAAGGAGAGCCAGTGCGAAAAGTCATCATCGGAAGACATGCGTAACCTTCCTTGAATATAGCCAAGTTTTTTTTTATCATTAGTTTTGTCCGCGCGTAATCTATCCGCTGTTATTCGAGCCCTAAGGCTTAAAGTCCTAGCATCACCGTTCAATTCGAGAACTACCTCATTTGTGTACAAAGGCAAAATTGTAGCAGACGTCATCGCCTGCAATCGTTCCCACGCGGTTCGCTCTTTCCTTCTTTCAAGCAGAATCAAAATGCTGCTTTTTTTCTTTCCTTTTTCGTGGCATTAGACGCTTTATCGCTTCGGCAACGCTTGGCCAGCAGCATGCATTTGCGCCGTCATGCGATAAGAGCCGCGTGCCCAGATACCTACACAAGGCATAACGCCCTGTCGCGGACCAGCCTCGCTGCAGCCGACCTTGTTCATCCATCGCACGCTTGAAAGCAGCACAATAACTCTGCGCAAGCGACCCGTCACGTGGTATTTTTTTCATATTTCGCGGGCTATCTTTGGAACGTAGGAAAAAAGCACCACGTGAGATATATTGTGTTGGAAACAATTTGAGAGGTTTCTCAAGGTGCTCTACAACTTTGCATATCACACTTGGGGTGTGCAGCCAATACTTTAAGAAGTGGATTGTCCAAACATGACTAATTCGTTAGTTAACGGGAGAATAAAGAATAGCCTGAGCAACTCTAGGCCAGTGCGAACATTATGCATTCGGTTCAACTCGCGTCCGGAGTGCCTTTCATTTTTAAAACTTTGGCTCAAGTTATGTGGCATAACCTCTGTATATGTAGTGGTAGTCCTGCGAATTGTGCGGCCTTTAAGGAAAAGAAAGAAAGTAAAGCCAGTTCCACGCAGTCATAGCTGTCAAAACAGCGAAGTTTGTGGTCGTTTTCTCAAGTTTGAACTTGTTTTTAACTGGATTTTCACGAGTCTTGTCTCGTTGTCGTCGTTTTGCGAGGTTCAAGCTTCGGTTGCGTATTGCGCACACTCTTCGCTTGCGTCTGGTTGTCGTCAAACCAGTCGTATCACGCGCACCTTGTAGCTGTGGCCGCACTCGCGGTCGACGAATTCTCTCTTGACCCGCTCATCGGCACCCTCCGTGCGAGGAATCTCACTGCGTCGACGTCTTTGCTCTGCCCCTTGCTCTCGGAATTGGGGGTTAGCTTGCCTCTGCTGACGCTTGGCTTCTATTGCCCTGTCTTGAAAGTGGGGGTTGGCTTGCCTGCGCTGGCGCCTTGCTTGCGCTTCTCGTTCGGGAAGCTCGGAATTTGCGCGACGTCGGCGCTGCCGTTCTCGTGCGAGCTCGCGTTGCCGCTCGCTCCGAGCGGAATCCCGTGGGGCGAAAGGGCGTGTTCCTGCTCGACTTAGAACACCTCCGATGTTAAATCGGTATGGGGAAAGAGCTTGAGCGCACCGTTCACGAATGCAAGCATTATGATTGGCTGCTTGAAACTGCCGCAGACGACGCCTGATCAAGCGCTATGAGGGAGTGGGTCCCCTAAACATACACACTGAGGTGGCGCCAGCCCCTCGCTAGGCTGCTGTGGATATACGGAGCGCTATTTTGATTCTACATTGTGTTCTAAGGGACACGAAAATACGAAAGACGAAAATACGAGAAAGATACCTTGAAACCTGTGTTTCCGGCGCTGGCTCTTTAGCGCGAAATTCAAGACAGTGAAAGTTTAGCCGTCAGTTTCATTTCTACTAATGAACATCTTACCACAAAATTAATGGTTTGAAAGAGAGGCTTGTGTGACTGTTTCTGGATGGCGTCAGTTTGTTAATTTCAGACACTGACAAAGTGTCCATAATCCAGCATATTAATGTACTGAAAGAGGTACCGAAGTGGTACACTGTATACAGGGACGTTTTGTGAATAAATACATGAACATAGGGCGTAAAAGAAAACAGCAGGAAGTAGAACAATTATAAATGAACCTAAGCCCTCGCATTAACCCGTCTTTTATTCGCTGGTCTCCTTTTGGTTTCCCAAGTCTCCTCACGCGTCAAGAACGGCTACATGCGAAGTGGACTCCTCTGCAAGGATTCCTCGATACGCATGGGCCTTGTTCGAAGCGCATTCCTTTTGAACATATAACCGTTTTGCATGTTTGCGTTTCTGTCACTAGTTTCCTCAGTTACAAATGCGTGCGTCTGTGACGGCATCTCATTGTCTGCCCAAGTTGTTCGAATTGTCAGTGTCCCGCATGTACCGGTGTTTGTGGTACGCCCCGCCGGGACGTACGTGGAAGCCTTGCGCATTACGCTGGAACCAAACCAATATAGACCATTGCGCTTGCGCCTCGAAGTTGCTGCAAACTTCAGTAAGGTTCGAGTACGCTACACGCGTACATCACGTGTACACGCTGCTGTGTGTGTGTGTGTGCGTGTGTGTGTGTGCGCGTTTCGGAAAAACGTGAGCTTTCCGGCTTCTGCAAGACAACTCGCGCGCGGTTTAAGCGTGGCTCACAGCGGCAGAGTGTTCGCATTCAAGTAATCGGATCAACCTTCGCGCCGCAGCGAACAAAGGAATTAATGTCCGGAATACCTGCATGAGAATGCCGTGTCTAACGCGTGTCCAACGGATGGGATTTCTAATCGCGCAAACAAAGCTCGCCGCTTAGCACAAGTTTGAGCAGCTGATCACGTTTGTGAAGTGTTGCTGGGGGGCACCGCGCCTGCAGCTATACCACCAGTCACTTTCTATAGTATGCGAACCTCGGTTGACGCAAATGTTGCCTCTTTCGAGAAGTGTAAAAGTGTCCAACAATGACCCGACGATGTTTATTTCTTTTTTCTTTTTTCACAGGGGGACGATCTCTTCTTTTTACCTTTGTGCCTTCGGTGAAGGACGCCGGCTTGTCTCATGCCTTGGATGCCCGGAGCCTACCCTCACCGTCTTGTTAACGCCACCTGTCTTCCGCTCCGCAGGCCACAACGCAACGTGGTGATGTTTGTGAAAGGGTGCGCCCAGATTTAGCGGACGTTTTAGCGGATGTTTTAGCTCGAAAGCGTCGAGGAGCCCGTGTCGCAGAAAATCCGGCGTCCCGCGTCGGACGTTGTTTACGGCAAACAGATTTTCGAGCCACGCAAACCCAGGCCGTCCATGTGACGCAAGCCATAGAGCGACCTAATTGAATTCCTCAAGCTCTAAGATACGTGGGAAAATCGAGGCCCCTCGCAAGAGGCCGCGTTTCTACCATAAAGCCCGCCTTCGGTTACATTGCGGTTACATGCGCTCCAGTTGCCGGGACGCGTGACAAACAGTCAGGGATCTTTGAATGCTATCGCGTTTCACTATTAAAGGCGAAGCTTGAGTCCTCCATATTTTGCATCACCGAGCGTTAAAAAAAATAAAGGGAAAGAAAGAGAAAAAGGAAGAAAAAAGAGAGAAAAGAAAAAAGAAAACGAAAAAAAAGAGAAAAAAGAAAAAAAAGGGAAAGGGGAAAGGAAGAAAAGAAGAAAAGTTTCCCGACAGTTCACATACGCCTGGCGCGAAAAAAAAAATCATACGCGAAGGCTGTCGTGGTGCCGGGACAGTAACGGTATGCGAAAATTCTGTTAGAGCTCTTTCGAGTCGCTGACCGCTGCACCACTGAAACTCGTCTGGCTGTGTGCCGAATCTTAAATGTCCGTCCTGTAGGTTGCACAAACACGCACAAACCAAGTGATTACGGAATGGTCAGGTGTGTTTCGGTGCAGCGACACCAGAACTTTGTTGTTCGCTCATGTTCCTGTTCGCCCAAGTGCAAAGTTGTTGGACTTCGCCGGGTTTTTTGCCGGCTTGTGTATATATATATTGTTGGTGGCGACCCCATTGGGCCTGCTGCTTTGTTATTCTCTTGATGCATTCTCGAGTAGTGATCATTTTTGGGAGAACTCGCTTTTGCTCCACTCTGCGACCGGCACGACGCCTCGTTAAGGCGCGATCTGTTTATGGGCCGTCTGGGCCAGTCAAGGGTCACCGTGAGAACTGTCCGCGAAACTGATCCATGCTGGACGCGCCCAGCCGCCTCTTGGTTGTACAGGCGCGACCACTGCTAGCGGGAACACGGGGGCCCGTGACATGCTTCTCCACCGGTGCCTCTTATAGTCTTGCGACGCAGCCGCAATCAAACCCATACTCTTTGGTGCAGCAGATGTCGTAACAGTTTTATTTAGAAAATCTCTCTCTCTCTCAACCACCACCCTTCTTCCCTCGTGGAAACTGGCTTCAATTATCCCCTTATTTAAGTAAGGTAACGTTAAATTGTTATCTAAATATAGGCCCGTCTCCTTAACAGCACATTCATGTAAATTACTCGAACGCATTAACTTAAAACATATTATGTATTTTTTAAAGATATCAATATTTTTATGCTCTTTCCAGCATGGTTTTAGTCGCGTCCTCAGCCCTATAACACAAATGACAGAATTCGTTCACGACATCAACAGCTCTTTAGACATAGGTGACCAGATTGATGCTATCTTTATTGACTTTGCAAAGGCCTTTGACGCTGTCTCACACCCTAAACTTATGCACAAGCTATTCGCTATACTAAACAATGCATCTTTTGTTAGGTGTATATCAGACTTTCTTTCCCAACGCTTACAATATGTACGTTTCAACTCTACGAACTCGCCCTTCATCTCTGCTTCATTAGGGGTTCCCCAAGGCTCAGTACTGGGTCCTCTTGTATTCCTGCTTTATTAACGATCTTCCCCTCCGCACCTCAGTTAAAATACACCTTTTCGCAGACGATTGCGTTTTATAAAACACAAAGAAATTTCCAACTGATCATGTTGTCCTTAAAGAGGGAGCTTTAGCTCGGGCCCAACTCCGACGAGTCCTATTCAAATACATGTAAAACGCAAAAACAATTTTTTGAGATAACCCCTGAAGAGATTTTAATGAAGTTTGTTGCATTTGAGCGATACAGTTAAATTATTGTCACTATTGGAAGCGAAACTTCGATTTGTGGACTGAATTTTGTTAAAAGAATTTTCAAGAATTCGAAAATAATAGAGGCACGACGTATACAGATTCATAGCTCTGCATCAACAGATATCGCGGTTCTGCAAATGGCATCAGTTAGAACATTCAAAGCGGACAAATTCGATATGTCAATTTATTTCTTACGTGAATTTGTTAAGTTGTGTACAAGCGTTCTGCAAAAGCTGTACTTGCATATTACTGAATTTTCTTTAGATTCATGTGTAGCATATCAACTTTGTAAACGAGAATAAAGGGGGTTAACCGAGGGGCCCGATATTTATTAGCTTTATTAGTCGATAACGCGCGTGCCGTTCGTTACTGGAAAGTACCGGGCTCGCAACGTTAAAGAAAGGAAACGCATCAAGGCAGATGACGATTACGCTATCATGCTGATAACGCGCATGCCGTTCGTTACTGGAAAGTACCGGGCTCGCAGCGTTAAAGAAAGGAAACGCATCAAGGCAGATGGCGATTATGCTATCATGCTGACAACGCGCATGCCGTTCGTTACTGGAAAGTACCGGGCTCGCAGCGTTAAAGAAAGGAAACGCATCAAGGCAGATGACGATTATCGTTGTGTGGCAGAAGGGGCACTCAGAGTGTATGTTGTCCTTGGTGTCAGCGTTTGCTGGCTTCTTATGATATGACTAATAAAAATCGAGCCCCTCGGTTATTACAGCTTATCGTTTATTACATAACGAGGGTCTCGAATCCGGCAACACTGATGCCTTCAGGTAGCATGTGTGGGTTTATTGACCAGTTGCCTTCACCCAAAAAGATCACGTTCTCGTGACGCCTGCGGCAAAAAGATCGTTCCACGTCCGCCGCCAAGGTCTGCGAGTGGTGGCGCTGGCTAACACTCCCAGGATTCTACTAGGGCACGCAAATACCCAAAAAAGTGGATGTGGAACGGCGTCGCGGTAGCTCAATTAGTAGAGCATCGCTCGCGAAATGCAAAGGTTGCGAGTTCGGTTCCCATCTGCGCCAAGTTATTTTTTCATCCACTTTAATTTCCATTAATTTATCGTTTTTCATGTATTAAGCACAAGTAATTTCCCCGATGTAGTCCTTGGTGTCAGTGTTTGTTGGCTTCTTATGATATATCAATTTTGTCCGCTTTAGATGTACTATCAGATGCAATTCACAGAATTGCGCTATCGTTTTTCATTGACCAGTTAGTTGTAAACTTCAGTTTAGATTGCCAAAAATTTTCAGTTTTTGCCCATCTTTAATAAAAACAATTGATCTAAATCGAAAATGTGAAGCCAGCAGTAACTAGCTTCTACGTTTTTCTTATAAATGCAACAAACCTCGTTAAATTTCGTGCAGTGGTCGTGGAGAAAAACGGATTCTCCTTTTACATGTATTTAGATAGGAACACTCGAGCTAAAGCTTGCCCTTAACAATTCTTTCGCTGACTTCTGTAACTGGTCCAAAGCATACCACGAAAATTTCAACTTGTCCAAAACTGTCTCCATGTGCTTCACGCGATGTTCATGCCCTTCCTTTTTTTGCCCATGTCTTTCTAGGGCCTCTCACCAGGCCACATAGCAAATTTTAGTTATCCGCTGGAAGTTGTTAGGAAGCGTTCTGCCGGAAGAATTTTTCAAATCGGCTCATCAATAGCCGAGATATAAATATTTCAGTGCCGCGAGCTCCTGCCAAGCGAGACTCTTTCGACTTGCCCTGTCTAGTCTGCGCAAGGGGAAATTCCTTCCCTGCGTTTTCCCATACCGGACCTCGAGGATCGCGTGACGCCTACGTCACAGGCCCCGCCTTCATTTTTTTTTTTCTCTGTGCTTTCTTATGCGACGCGGCTCACTTCCGCTGACGGCGTGGCACGCGAGCTGTTGTGATTCTCATCTCGCGCAGCGCATGATCTTGAGCGTTGTACCGCTAGTTAGACGTTCCCCTGCACCAGTCAGTGCTACACGAATACTGAGGCAGAATAATTCTCGGAAGTCACGTGTCACCACGAACGACGTCACAGCGCGAACACTTGTGCATAGGCGTACTAGCACGTGTTCGTCATCCTCCGTCTTGGAGCGCGGCGGCCGCGTGAAGGGAAAACGGCGTTCATTTTGAAATTTCGGATCTTTCCGCGTCGCGTAGCGATGTAATACTTCGCAGACACGATTGTTATCGCGCATTGTACGCTCTGCGCTTGTCAGTTGAAAATGGCCAGACCTGGTGAGGGGCCCTTTAATAATATTTTTGTGTGGAGTGTTCGAACTCAAATTTTTGTGTCCTACTAACACGATTTGTCATGCTTGAAACACTTTGACGTCACCTCTAACACGGCCCTTAAGAGACTAGTTTCTTCAGGGGCAAGACGATGTAAGTCACCTAAACATTTAACATACAAAACCCTCATTCGCCCCATCCACGAATATGGCTGCGTTGTATGGAATCCATGCACACACTGTGACGCCAAAAAAAAGAAAACTATAAACAGTGCAAAAAAAAAAGGCATTGCGTTTTGTTTGTAGGATATGACAAGCACTTTTCGCGGTCTAACTCTCTTCCCCTACTTGGTCTCGCTCCTCTTGCAGAGCGTCGCAAACTTGAATGCCTAAAGTCAATTCTCGTCTTTCCCCTCTAGATAACTATTTGCCTTTTTGCAACCCTCGCTCTATTTCAACCTTTTTTTTGCCCGCACTGATTCCTTTAAAGGGACACTAAAGGCAAATACTAAGTCAAGCTAAAGTGATATATTGGTGCTCGAGAAACTCGGTGTCAATATTTTCGCGAACAGAGCTTTAATAATTGAGAAATTTAGGTAAATGCAGGATATGATATGACTCCCCCGGGACATTCACGTACTTGCTCGAAGATGAAAGCACTCCTCAGTTAAATTCTGTCACTAGTACTCTACCACTCGTTGCAAAAAACATACTTGTATTGTATTGTAAGATGAAATAAAAAGCTACTTGTCTAGTTCTATTTTATTTTTGGAAAAATAGGACATTACCCTTGACACCGACGCGGGCGGTCGAAAGGTTTTGTTTTCGGTCGACTCCGCGCCGCCCACGCTTTCGCGTTTCAGCAGTTTCGTTATCGCATAGTGCTGCGCTGGTTTTATTGCTCGCGAAACTCGCACGAACTGCAAGTAGCAGAGAATTCGATTTCCATGTGCTGTCGCGGGATGCCCGGATGGTCTACGCCACTTGAACAAAAAGCAGCTGCAGCGGCTTGATACCACCGTATGTCAGGCGCCGTTTTACTCGCCGACGGCAGCAAAGGGTGGTGGCGGCAGATTTAAACTTCGAAAAAGGCATTCGGACCCATCAGATGCAATTTTCTCGTGAACTAAGTCTTTTCTTGGCAGGAAACAAGCGTTGCGAGGTTTCTGAGATGGTACTTAAGCAGTCCACGTCGACTTAGTATTTGCCTTTAGTGTCCCTTTAAATGCAACTTTTTTTCCATCAACAATTGAAACCTGGAATTCATTACCGGGCAACATCCGTTCACTACCACTGAAAAGAATTCACTCAAGTTTGTTTATGAATGTGTGCATGTTTTTTGTTGTTACACTCCTTTAACAGCTTCATTGAGGCTGCAGTATGCGTAGATAAATGAAATACACACTCCGTATCGTATTGTCACTGATGCGACTTCTGAGTGTGTGTAATATATGTATGTATATTTTTGCCATCTGTAATAAAGAAATTTGTTGAATTTAACGCTTGTTCTTTTTTTTTACTTTTTCGAAAATGTCAAGCCAGCAGTACTCTTTAATTCCTAACGACCACTGTATTACGTCGCGTCTACTTACCCGTGAGTGCGCGCACCCGATGTGGCATTCACCGATAAAATACATGTAGCAGTGGCTGCACTGCAGTCGGCAATAATTGCATCCATACATGCATGCATGCAGACATATACATGCATGCATGCATGCATACATACATACATACAGCGAGCGATAAAGTGGCGTGCACACCTCATCGCATGCATGCATAGGCGAAATGGTGCTCGCATCCGACATACAGCAAAAGTTGCTTCTTTGTGCGGGAATTCGGCGCAAAGCGAAACAGAAAACGCGCAGACATTCCGTTTGTGTTTTATTATTTCTCTAAGGGTAAGTTCGTCAATTCAAGCAACAGATCACACAAATAACAGATGTTGCCTTGAATACTTCTCGAAGTCACGTGTCTCGATGTTTGACGCCACACTGCGAACACGAGTACGTAGGCCGAGGGACATGTGTGCGGCCGCGTCCGGCTTGGAGCGCGGTCGCCGCGAGGGAAAGGGTAAACGGCTTTCGGATTTAAATTTCAGACCTTTCTGCGGCGCGCAGCGATGTAACACTTTGCAAAACACCATCGTTAGCGCGCATTGTATGCTCTGCGCTTGTCAGCTCAGAATGGCCAGACCTGGTGAGGGGCCCTTTAATCAAAGTCAAGAATTCGCGGAAAAGTATGATGACCATATAGCACCGTAAATTTAGCCACTTCGTACGATGCAGTATTTCCCCCCTTCTTTCCTCTTCCTACGCGTCTCGCGAGGGGAGTCCCAGATCTGATTGCCATATGTCAGCGTTCACATTTGGGAGGCGATGGCAAGTTGGTGCCCGCTTTAACAGCGCCTCCGACTTGTCCTTGGAACAAAAGGGGGATCCTGCACCTCAATTAGTAATATTTTGCCCTCTCGCACTGTGTCTACCGATCTAATGCCTATCTATCCATCTGCTTCCTCCCTGCCCCCCTCCCTTCGTTTGCATTCGCTTTCGGTGGTGCACCAGTTCTGGCCCTTGTTCAGCCGCCGCGGTTACGGCCAGCCTTCTGGGACGTACTGTGTTGCGTCTTTTACGTAAGCCGCTGCAAAACTTCAAAACATGGATGTTTCAAGCTTGGAGTATAGCATAGACAAATGTGACGTATTTGGCCCTTTCACGAGTGATTACATAGAAAAGCAAAATGCTGATCTCGCTTACCGGTGAATGAGATGAGCTGTGAGATCAGGGACTGTGGTGAGTGAGAAAGCGTAGCCTTTTTAGCTGAACTGGACAGAGGCCTCAACAGCCGCCTTCATAATTTTAGCATCACAAAAACCTTTAGTTGCGTGGATGATATTTTAAAATTTTGCTTATAACTGCAGGCCCTGGCGTTCCAGGACGCCAGCTACAAGCGCACTATCCTTTATACGTCAGGGCCTTCAGTTTTAACTCGTGAGTTGCCTTCTAATGAAAGCCTACGCTTTCCCGACATCAGGTTTCTATTCCCAGACAAACGTATTTACTGGAAATACGAGCCTCGTGCCAACAAGGCACTGCTCCCGTATGCGTCAGCGCGCTCGAAGCTGGTAAAAAAGGGGCATCCTGAAGTTATGCCTGTCCAATTCTTTAAGCAAGTTTTGCCCAGAGCTCATGGCCGACAGCTTCTTTGAACAGGCACTTCACCTCAGGAACGCGGGACACACCACACATGTCCTCGTAAGCGTTGCTGAAGCGCTGTTGAAACGCATGTCACCACAAATAACTAATGCAACTGTCTTCCACACTTTACAAAAAAGTCACGGTCATTCCGCATATCCACGGCATATCGCACCGACTGAAAAGGATCGGCCAGCGGGACAGTGTAAAGGTGGTTTTTTTTTTCCCCGCTCCCGATAAACTGTAATCTTTGTGCAGATTGACCAGTGCGTGTGCCCTCAAACAGCCTGCATGCAAAAAATGACATCAGTCAAAGTTCGTTGACTGTGGGGAAGGAATAGCTTATAATCTGCCTTTGAACTGTGGGCCCAACTATGTTGGTCAGAGCGGTCGATGTCTTAATGGCAGGCTACGGGAGCATTGCCACAATGTGATAGACGTATGAGAGATGGGTTTTTGGATGCCCACTGCAGAAATTGTACGCGGGATTCGGCAAACGCCACAAATACAGTCACGTGTAAACCAGTATCTAGTTCTTGCTCAATTGTCCGCAAAAGATGGAATTTGTTAACCCGAGAAATCATCGAAGCGGAATTGATTGACAGGGGTGGCGACACCTGTGTGTCAAAACCGTCTATCGCCCTTTCTAGCAAGGAGCTGTCCTTCTTGTACAGAGATAGGAATTTTCTGCGGGCGGCGCACACGCGATGTGCCACAGATTCTGCTATATATGTGGTCACTTCCTTCAAACTAAAACAATCTCGCAAGTCTGCGCTCGTGTCTTAGCCTCTTCTTTGTCCTCGTCTTGTGCGAAAAGTACAAGTAATTTCCCCTATGTGGTCCTCGGCGTTCCTGTTTGCTGGCCTCTCACGATATGATTAATAAAAAAATCGAGCACCTCGGCCAATCCTCTTTCTTCTCGGTCAGCATGCCCAAGAGGTCACCTTAGTGAATTTTACGAGGGCGTCACAGATCATTACAGCTGTCAAGATTCGTCACCCAGGGAGCTCCAGATGGCTCTGCGCTCGTGCCGCACGATGGTAAGGTCCAAGCGAGTTTTGCACGTCTACTTTCCTCTCTGCCACGCTCCTGCCATGTATATACACACTCTGAACCACTCCCAGACGTGGCGTGCAAGCAAGGAGCAGCAGCAGCGTAAGAGACGAATGAAGAGACAGATCAAGCTTAGACCCAGAAGCGAGAACAATCGCAGCGTCGCGTCTCGCCCTAAAACGCACTCCCTGGAATGGTGTGTGGTCATCGGTGGTTACGTCAATAACCGCGATGCGTAGGACATTTAGGTCAGACCACAGAGTTTCTTACAGACTAGATGGAACTCTGACGCTCTATCTGAACTTAAATTTCAAAGCAATTTATATTTCTTTAATGCAGAAGGGGATACGACTGTGCGAACACGCATAATCGCTGCTAATTGCCGTGGTTGCGCTTGTCCACGCGTTTGTGGCGTAATAGTTTGAATAGCGGAATTCTGTGCTAGAGGTAGGTCCTGTGTTCGAATACCGCTGTTGGACAATTTTAATAATGTTGACTTAATTAGTTATAAAAGTCCTTTCTTAAAAGTAATCACATTGCAAAGTCACGAAGCTGTAACTGGTGTGTACGAGCTCGTCTAATCCTTATCACATTTGCCTTTGTAGATGAGATTTATCTTGCTTTCACGCCATCCAACCGGAATTCTCTTCGTTTTAATCACTTGCTCTGTGGCATTAGTCAGCAGTGCCTTGTGTGGACCAAGGTCCCAAGGTCTGATCTCTCGGCGGTGTTACTAGAGACATTTTCTTCTGCTTTCTTTTTTTCCAGTAAAAGCTTTCTATGCTAAATTTTGATATTTCCGCTGCTGCGCAATCTGTTTGTCTGAACTACGCTTTCTTTCGCGCTGAAGTTATCCCTAATAACGTACGTGAATTGCCGCAGCACATCGTGTCCTTCGAAGACGCTACAGTCTTCATCCCTTATAGCCTTACATCCCTTATAGCTCGGCATTGTTTGAGCCCCCTAGCTGCCGCCACTTCAAATAAATTTCATGGATCAAGGTCTCCGAGATCAGCGGCGCTCTCGGAGGCCACGTACGCACAAGACGCGCACGTTCCCGCACCTTGCCTCTCCGCAGCGGTAGAGTTTTTTTTACCAAGCAGTTACTCGCGGCGTCCTTGCGTTTGGTTTTCTTGTGTCACTTGTGTTGCTGAAGTAGCTTAATCCCATTTGCACGAAAGCAACATGCCGAATGCGATGTGCAGGTCGTTTTTCTCCATCTGTAGCGACAAGAAAGCAGGAAATCCAAAATTTTAGAGACGCCCTGGCATGCACTCTTGAACCGCTTGACCAGCACATGCATAAAGCTTCATGCGCAAAAAGAAAAACCTTCGAGTTCGGTAGAATGCGACAACGCAAGATCATCGCTTCGGTCGCGCGCACTGCATTCCTATTTGCTGTGTGGCGACATTCCTCGATATTTTACGGCAAAGTTGTTGATGCGTGCACAGGAGCGCTCGAAAACGCTGGATGCCAGTTTTCACGGTTTCCCGAAGGAACTACGTGACTCACTAAATTTCTATTTTGAGAAAACGTGGCGAACAATAGGGGCAAACAAATTGTGAAGTTTGTGTATCAACTGGGGTTAAATAAAAATTGCCAAAGCATCGTTCTCGGTCCGTTTAGAGGCGTTGTATGAAACCCTTCAAACGGTTCTGTGAGCTCCGCTAGTGTGCGCGGACTAAAGATAGCAGATTTCATATTTTCAGGCTATCGGGGCCACTCTACAGGTGACACAAACCGATAGTTTCAAGTGTGTAGGATAATTATGTGGCTAGAATATAATTACTGATTACTCGTGTTATACTGCGTTGTGCTGCGCCCCAAATCGGCAGTGCGCATTTTTTGGTTGTTTCCTCTCGAGGCAGCCCTTGCTTTGCCAGATGGAAGAGAGGGCAGCTCAAAAAGTGCTGTCCCCTAGTGAGAGTTCAGACCTCAGCCAACCATCATCCGTACAACCGCCTCAATCAAGGTCTCCAGCACCACAGGGGTGAAGAAGATTTAGGGTTCGAGGCGGAGGTCATGTTCAGAACGGGATCGAGCCACCATACTCTGGCGGGAGCGGCTCTCGGCGCCATAGCACCGTATTTGAGCACGCTACTAGCGCCTTCGTAAGCGGCGATCGAGTTCTTCAGAACTTCACAGCTATCTTTCCTTGTCGCTGGGAAAAAAATTATCATTTGTCGGCACCATGTCTGGGAGAATTGGAGTGTACCCAAATGACGTCTCTGCCACTCCAGGTGGAACCGCATTTCCTTCCTGATTTTTGCGAGTACTTCGTGAAGTCCCGGTTGTTTGTCCGTGAACGTTGCTTTGCATCTCGCCAGCCATACCTGATAGCTACACTCAATCATCAGTAGAGTAAACTGGTTTATCCCTTCTTTAGGGAGTGGGTTCATGTACCGGACAGTCAGGTATGGTACTCCCGGCAGCTTGAAAATATTTTTCACTCTCTCAATCAGTGCTGCCGGGATCAAGCACTCGTAGAAGATGTGCTCGGGCGTCGCTTTGGCATTGCAAAATGGGCAGTTTTTGTTGAGACTGCCCATGGCGGATACAAAGGCTCTTTTCCTTATGGGCAGACATCCGCGTGCAAAGCGCCACATGAATGATGCTCTTCGAGCATCGAGGAAGTCTGCTAATATCAAATGCCAGTTCGGCTTTTCGGCCGGTTTGTTAAAAGGTACCACTTGTTTTGCTAACTTCGGTGGCAAGTGCTCTATAAGCACTTTGAGCGCCGTACTCGTCAAGTCAAAGTTTGGGATTTTCTTCAATGTACATAGCGCGTCTGCAGCTTCTTTATAAAAGGGTAGGGGGAATTCTGAACGGGGAGCGGAATGCGAGAGTGGGGGACCAGTGAACAAAACGATTTTCGTACTGAGAGAAAACGAAGTTAGAATCTTTGTTAAGTGAATATCCGAGTTGAGGGCAATTTGCGTCCACTTGGTGTGTAAGGCCAGTGCCATTACATTCAAGTCTGGAACGCCTCGGCCGCCTTGGAATCGTGGCCCTTTTACGCCATTTTCATAAGCGCCGCCGAGACGGTGTCAGAGGCCGACACCGACTGTGACGAGCGAACAAAGAGACTCACTTAGAATCGACAGTGTCCATCGCCTTTCGTAGAAGCGGTAAAAAGCTTGAATACTAACCTAATGACTCAGACAGGATGACCGCCACGGAGTGTTTGTTACTGCGAAGAGAAAGAGGCGTTATTTTCTGGAGCCCTTTAGAGAGCGTGACTCAGCGCCCCGTCACGAACAGCAAGGCACCCAGTCGACAACTTTCGTGGAGGGAGGGTGTTGGTGTGACCCGTTTCATTGGAAGGAGCGCGAGGGATATCTGCTTCCAGATTGCCTTGTCCTTGCTTCGGAGGGGACAACAGTCAGAATTCTGTCAACTATACGACACCTTTGATTGGCCGCAACAAAGTCACCGAATTCCAGTGGCGTAGTAATAGGGTGTGGGGGAGGAAGGGGTGGCCCAGGTGCCAGGTGCGAGTTGGAGGGGGAGGGGGTATATATGTCTTGAGACCTCCCACCGGCTTGATTGGGCGTAAATGGCAAATAATGCTGCTGCGGCCGGACTTGCCGCCTTGTAGCCGATCCCCCGGCAGCCCATTCCTTGTGGTTCGAACCAGATGGTCTCTCTCCTGAAAACTGGCAACAGGCTAAGGAGAAGTTTGAAACCAGGATTCGGGAGTTCAGTGCGTTGTCATGCCCATTGACTGCTCGAGCGACAATCCTGCGCTCACTTCTGTTTTCGTTCCTGACGTATGTGGCGTGTGTGTCTACAGTTCCAACCCGAACCAAGTTTATCTTGTAGAAGGTCCTCTTTCGCTTCCTCTGGAAGGGTACAAATGGCTGTGTAGCTAGGCGGGTGCTCAAGTTGCCCAGGGATAAGGGAGGACTCAGAATTCCCGACCTGGGCATCGTGGCTACTGCACTACCCGTCAGATGGACCCAGGTCGCTCTTAACTCGGATATGCTCCTGACTCTAAGCTTTACTTCCTTTTTCCTTAGCGCCCGACTCCGCTTGTTTTCGCAGAGCACATTTTCCCACTGTGTTCCTCGCTCAGGTACCCCGTCCACCATTTATGCAGCGGCTGCCAACTCTGGTAAGCCTCCGCACGGTTCGCCCCGACATCGACGTAATTTCAACTCCACTCCAAGAATTAGTAGATATCCTCACCCCAGGTCTCCCCCGTATTGCCAAATGTATGAACTGTCCATTCACAGGCCAAACTGGAAGCTCATCACGGCCAGTTTCCTTGACGCTAGGCGAGCTACGTTCATGGACCGCCTGGCGCGAGGGTGCCTGCAGTTGGGCTACAGGCCCTTCACAGCCGTCCCGGCTAGTGGGGTGTGCCCTTTCTGTGGCGCTCGTGAGGACTCGGTTCATGCCTTTACGCAATGCTTGCTTCCTGCAGCTCTTCTCCGTAGGATTGCTAGTCTTTTTGATCTCCCAGGCGTTCCTTATGAGACAATTCGACTTTGGCCCCCTTTGCTTTTCTTCTTCTTCGTAATTTGGGAGAGGGAAAATACGCTCAATTCTGCAGCCCATATGGGAGCACGGCTCAGCGTACTGGGGATGGGGGCGGGGAATGAAAGATGAGAGGATAGAGGGGGAAAGGGAGAGTAGGTTTCAGGCAGCAGACGTCAGCATCATCCAGGGGCGATGGCCGGCGCACGAGGTAGAGGCAGTGCGAGGCCGAAGTCTATTTGACGGTCTAGGAGCCCGTTTGAGTACACATATTCAAGCAGGCTTGCCAGTACTGGGAGGTGGTAGCGAGCCGGGAAGAGCAGGTGTGTCTCTGAGGTAGCCGGGAGTCCATACCGTCGGTAGGTGGCAGTGACTGGAGCGCACTCCTGGGCTAGTGCAGGACAGGTGCAGAGTAGGTGCTCGAGGGTCTCGGCGTCACCGCACCTTCTGCAGGCCGGCGAGGCGATGCGTCCCTTGGCATGAAGCCTAGCTGCCGTCCACACGGAGCCCGTGCGCAGACGAAGGAGTGTGGAACGGTCCCGTCGCGAGAGACCGTTCTCAGGGAGCAGTTTTGGGGCGCGGTTGGTAGCTACCCTGCTATCCGGATGGCTGGAAGTGAGCAGCTATTTGAGTCTCTGCCTGGAGGAGTCCGATGCTGCGACTGCTCTGGTGAGTGGAACGGTTGGGTGGTGGGCGGCCTTAGCAAGGACATACGCCTCCTCGTTTCCAGCGATCCCTACGTGGGAAGGCAGCCAGAGAAAGGAGATGGCTACCCCACTGCAGAGAGGGCCGAGATTTTTGCTCTCAGGAGGGTCTCAGTGACTCCGTGTCGATGGTGATCGGAGAGTGCCTGGAGAGCCGGTCGCGAGTCACTTAGCACCGCCACTGGTTTTGTCGGGGGGTCCTCAGCCAGGAGGTCTGCAGCCAGGTGGAGTCTCGCCAGCTCAGCTGCTGTGGAGTTCGCGCGAAAAGGAAGTCGGCACTGCCTGTTCCTGCCCTACATGCCGCCGCTGCGGAGCCATTGGAGAGCACGGAGCCATCCGTGTACACGAGCAGCCTGCCATCCAGCTCTTCCAGGAGTTTGCCAGTAGGGGCCTGTTGTAGTGCTGCTGCTGGCGTCCGACACTTTGATGCTCCATTCAGGGATAGTTGCACCTCTGGAGGTTGCTCGTGTGGCGGAGATGTGACCATGGGCCCTGGTCGCTGCACAATCAGCTCCTCGTAGAGCTGACAGAGGCCCCCCATGCGAGATAGCGGCTGGCTCCGCAGTCGGCAGAGCAGAGCCCCACCATCTGTGCGACTCTTCGGGGGGTGAAGAACAAGAAGTTCCGACTTGGTGGGGGAGCACGCGAGACCTATTGCCATAGCCCGCTCCACCACCACATCTGCCCCTGCTTGTAAGGTCGCCTCCATGTCGCCTATGCTGCCTGTTCTTCACCCCCCGAAGAGTCGCACAGACCCAACTCCAAACCCCAGCATCCGTATCCACATGAAGACGTATTCCATTCCAGAGGTCACACAGCTACGAGTGCTTGGCATGGTCATGCAGAACAACGGCAGACATACGGCGACCTTGAACAAACTCACCACCACAGTACACCACACTATGCGCCTGATTAAGCGGATAGCCAATAGACACAATGGGATGAGAGAGCATGACTTGAGAAGGTTAGTGCAGGCTTTTGTCATAAGCAGAGTACTATACTCGCTCCCATACCTACATCTCAACCGGACGGAAACGGAAAAAGTGGATGCCCTTATACGTCAAGCGTATAAGACTGCACTTAACCTCCCCAGGTACACGCCAAACGAGAGCCTCCTTCGCATGGGGCTACATAACACATTTGATGAGCTCACAGAAGCCCATCGCACAGCCCAAATTGAGAGGCTGTCCTCTACCACCACAGGTCGGCACATCCTGGACAAACTAGGACTAATCCCGACTTCCAAGGCCCATCAGACATGTCTTTTCAAACCATCGGACATACAAAACTGCATCACTATTCTCCCTCTGCCTAAAAACATGCACCCCGTGCATCACGAGGCACGCAGGCAGACTAGGGCAAAAGCCTTCTACAAACAACACCAACACGACCACCTCACTGTGTGTGTCGACGCCGCCAGTTACCCACAGAAACTAGCCTATGCCGTAAGTGCAGTGTCTCATCAACTTGGTTACATCACAGCTGCCACAATACAGGCGCGCACGTCCATAGAGGCGGAGGAGGCTGCCATAGCGCTGGCCATCTCAACCACCGCTGCCGAGGTTATCATTAGTGATTCCAAAACTGCAATCCGCAACTACTCGAAAGGCCGAGTTCATGAGCCGGCACTGAAAATTCTCAATCATCAGACCCCCCTCAGACCAATTAAGCTCATCTGGGTGCCCGCGCACGCAGGCCATCCAGGCAATGAGATGGCCCATTCTATCGCTCGAGTAGCCGTCAACCGAGCCACGCCGTCCGATGACCTGGATAACGCCAGAGACCGATTAGTCGAATATCACGAGATCACCCTCCACTACCGCGAAATGCGGTTGACATACCCTCCCCCAGATAAATCCTTAACAAAATTCCAACAAAGTACCTGGCGCCAGCTTCAGGCACAAACTTTTCTTTCTCCAGCTTTTCTCTCCCTGGTTCATCCAGGCCTATATCAACAGGAATGTACGCTCTGCGGCGCGCCTCGAGCTAGCTTCCATCACATTATGTTCTTATGCCCTGAGCTCCAGCCAGCCTCTGAGTGGCAAATCACCGACGTCGAGGGATGGGAGACCGCGGTGTCTAGCTCCAACCCAGCCGACCATATACGGCTGGTGGACTGGGCTCTGAGGGTCGCCGAGGGCCACAAACTCCCGGACACCCTACGCACTCCTGAGCCCCCTCACAAGTAATGTTGTAAAAAGACTCAAGCAATAAATGTTTACCATCACCACCACCCCACCATCTGGAGCACTGTGCAGACGGTCAATGTGCCCAAGGGCACGTTGGAGCATGTGCAGCGACAATGGCCATTCGCCAGCCTCAGCCAGTGTGGCAGCAATTCGACAGTGCTTGGGGAGACCGAGGATGCTCCTTAATGCACTCCTGTGCAGTCTCTCGAGTTGTTGCTTCCTGGCTGGAGATAGTAGAACCAGCGGCAGGGCATATAGCAGGATGGATGTGGCCGCCGCTTGATTCATCCGCAGCGCCCACTTGACGGTGCATCCCCGACCACGCTGCTGCATCTTGCTCACTGCTTCCTGGACTCTTCGGACTTTGGAGGTGACAGCCTTCGCAGCAGGAATCCAAGAGAGCCGATGATCAATGGTTAGGCCTAAATACGTGACCTCCCGCTTGCATGGGACGGCGGTGTTTGCAATGCGCAGCTGCTTCACGTAGAGGCGTGCGGAGGCTAGCGGGTGTACAAGTAGTGCCTCTGTCTTTGCCGGGGACACGGAGAGGCCAATGCCACCGAGGAAGGAGATGACCGCTTCTCATGCCCTCTGTAGAGAGCCCCGGATGGCTCGATGCTTCTCCTGGGTCCTCGTATCCACAGCGCCACGTCATCTGCGTAGATAGGGCAGCAGACTGGGTAGCGGCTGTTAGCCGGTAGTGCTGCTGCGAGTCCTGCCAGTGCCAGGTTGAAGAGCAAAGGCCTCAGCACTGATCCCTGCGGGACACCGGAGGTGATGTCTCTGGGATCGCTGAGCACCTTGCCTACCCGTACACAAAAACTCCGGCCCACCAGGAAGGCAGAGATGAAGCCCCGGAGACATCCGGTGACGCCTAAGCAGTCCAGTGCAGCCTCGATCACCTCGTGCGGCAGCCGGTCAAAGGCACTCTGGACGTCCAGGAGCAGCAGCATGGCGACGTCCCCACTGCCCCTGGCATCCTCCAGGGTGGCCACCACATCTGCGATGGAGTCCGCCGTTGAGCGCTTTTGCCTGAAGCCAGATTGCTGTTCTGCAAAGTACTTCAGCTGGGCAGCTATCCATTCGAGCCGTGATAGGGCCATCTTCTCCATCAGCTTGCATGCTGCAGAGGTAAGGGAGACTGGCCTGTAGGAGGAGAGCGAAGTCGCAGGCTTCCGTCGCTTCAGCAAAGGCACCACCACAGCCATCAGCCAGCTCTCAGGCAGGACCGCGGTGCTCCAGGAGGAGTAGAACTGCTCCAGGAGTCGTACCCGTTGTGGCTCTGCAAGGTTACGCAGCATCTGGCAGGTTATCCCGTCGGCTCCTGGAGCACTCCGTCGTCGTGTGAGAGCTAACGCCGACTCGAGCTCGTGCATGCGGAGAGGCTCGCTGCATAGGGCGGATATCTGTGCTGCCACCCACTCTGGATGGTGGCAGGGAGGGAAGCAGCGTCTTGTGGCGACCGTCGAGGGCAGGATCTGCGGGACTGGAGACCTCTCAGCAAACCGGTCGGCTAGGCGCTCGACCAGGGCCCGCTCGCTGATGCCCATGCGGACGGCCACGGTTAAGGACTGGCATTGAGCGCTTGGAGCATCCATCAGTGACCTTAGTAGGCGCCAAGCTCGAGCACCAGCTGGATTGCGACTGATGGTGGAGCAGAGGTTCTTCTAGCTTTGCCGTCAGCGTCGTCGGGCGTGGCGGCGGCAGACAGCATCCACGCGGCGGTAGGCCGTCCATTGTTCCGGAAGCATGGTGCGCCTGGCCCTGCGTTCCACACGGCGCCGAGCAGTTCGCAGTTCTAAATGGCGTATATCCGGAACTGGTTTGCCCTCTGGGACAGTAGAGCGTATGGTAGCGGCATTGGCGCACTCCACGATCATCTGCAACAGATCCCCGTCGTTGTCCGCCTGCCGGCAGAGCTCACGGAAGGCCTTCCAGTTGACTGTGAGGCACTCTCTGCTCCTGGGGGACTTGCCACGAAAAGGAGTCAGGAGCAGGGGCAGATGGTCGGAACCCCAGGTGTCAGGAATCGTCTCCCAGCTGTACCGGCAGTCCTCTGTGGTCAGGCTCAGGTCGATTGCCGTCTGTGTTGGACGAGCTCCGCGCCGGATGAAAGTGGGGGCGCCAGTGTTTAGAATCTGCAGGCCGAGTTGATCAGCAGCATCCCGTAGTGCCTTGCCACGAGGACAGCAGTGCCGGCCACCCCAGGCTGTGTGGTGGGCATTGAAATCGCCACAGAGGACGAAGTCTTTGCCAAGGTGACTAGCCAAACGCAGCAGGCAGGAGGGGTCCCAAGGCTGGCAGGGTCGGACATACACACAGGCGATAGCAGTGTCCACGTCCCCGATGCGTACGCGCACTGCAC
The DNA here is from genome assembly GCF_050947875.1 of Dermacentor variabilis. NCBI lineage: Eukaryota > Metazoa > Arthropoda > Arachnida > Ixodida > Ixodidae > Dermacentor > Dermacentor variabilis. The sequence goes on along the minus strand of NC_134569.1, from coordinate 112,364,793 downwards.
AGCACTCAAACGGCCCGCCAGTCAGGTCAGCCACTTGTATCTCCGCCTGGGGTAGCTCTTGCCTCACGTACACTGCGCAGAGGGGAGCTCCTTGCTGATGTGTGTCATCGAGGCAGGGGGCGGCCTGGCATGATTCCTGTGAGCAGAAAGTGCGAGCACTGTAGCCCACGTAGCCCGGCAGTCGCTGCTTCTCTGCAGCAACGTATACCTCCTGCAGAACAAGCACATCATATTCACTCTGCAGGAGATGTAGCGAGAGGTCCGCATGCCGCCGCCGCAGTGAGTTGACGTTCTACTGGAGAACACTTGGACGGCGACGGCCCTTCCTTGTAGCAGAGGAATCAGCCATGTTGGGTGGTCTGGTTCTGGAGTGCCACTGCCTGTAGGCAAATGGTGTGGAGAGGGTGTTCAGCAGGAAGCATGGTGCTGACTGCCTGCATAGTCAGCAGCAGGTTGCCACCAGCTGTTCCACGGTTGTCTGCACCAGGGGGTGGTAGGGGGTGTGGTCGAAAGGACAGCAGTGGCCTGCGGCACCGGGCGTTGGGAGCTGCGTGGGGCTGGTACCGGACGCCTTGAAATATCAGCGATGCCCTTGACTGCGTTTGCATAGGAGCGCGGCGAGGGTGTAGTGGCCTGCTCCAACTGGCTCTCCTCACGGACCGCTGCCCGCACCGCACGCCTGGACAGTGCAGGGCTGGAGGACGCCATGATGGCGGCCACCCGTCATTCCTCCTGCCACTTGGGACACGCCGGAGTGTCCGCGGTGTGGGCGCCACCGCAGTTCACACAGCGGACTGTCTGGCAAGGGGAGCCTTCAGGGTGGCTCCTGCCACAGGAAATGCAGCCTGTCGGCCACTTGCAGCTCTCCACCACGTGGCCGAAACGGCCGCATTGCCGACACTGTAGTGGACGAGGCCTGCCGGCCTTACCCTGAACCAGAGCTTGAAGATGCTCACTTGTTCAGGGGGGACTGGCCCCGCAAACCGTATGGTTACCGTGCTGCCGTCCTTTGTTGCTGTGAGGACTGGAACGGAAGACTCGATGGCCTCCAGTAGGTCCTTGTCAGCAGGCATCCCGTCCGACCCGTGTATGTAGCCGGTGCTCTTTCCACGCTCAGTCGGCAGGCAGGCCGTCACTGGAATGCCATGGAGCTCGGTGACTTCCAGCAGCTCCTCAAGGCATGTCCGAGTGGTCGTATCCGCGGCCACAATGTTGCGCTTGTGGTTCACACGTACTTAAGCAACACCTGGTCGCACAGAGAGTGCCGCCGCGAGTGCGAGGCGCGGGGCACTCCGGAAGGCTCCACCCGGTGCAGATGGGTGGAAGAGCACCGTGCCGGTGACCGCAGGGTTGACTGGGAGTGCTGCATTCTCCAAAGCCCTTGCACGGCGCCGATTTCCTTTCGACAGGACCAGCTGGAAGTCATCCGCAGGTGGCTCAAGAGCTGAGAGGTGCTCGCACTCTACTGCCTTTGTAGTGGCTGCAATCTCAGGAGCACGCTGTGAGGAGTTGGTCACCCGGGAGCAGCCCGGGAGGTAGAAGCTTCTGAAGCAGTAGAAGTGTTTTTCTTCGCCTTCTTCTGCTGTTGCTTCTTCTTCCGTAGGTTCTGCTGTGCAGGTATCTGGCGTGGCGGGCCCTTCAGGTACTTGGACGCGAGGGTCTTGTCCGGAAGCACCAGCGGTGCCGAAACCCTCGGTTTGGGAGTGTGCGTTTCAGCAGTCGCGGTAGCAGGCAGCGTGCCCCCAGAGCTAGCAGACGACGTGTCTGTGGCCGCAGTCGCCCCCTTGCTTCGAGGGAGTGCGAGGGAAGCGGCCGGCACCTTGTCGAGAGGCTGAGAGATGGCGTCCGTACTCTCCATCGCGAGGGGGGTCGCGGCAGACGCCACTGTTTCGGTGGCCGGAACGTCATCTTGCGCGTCAGGCAGGGGGGAGGTAGCGACCGTCTCCTCGGCGTGTCGGGAGATGTTGCCGCCGTTGTCCGTCCTTTCAGCTTGGTCTTCGGGAGATTCGTCGGGAGAAATGCGCTTCTCCGAGTGGGGAGGAACGCACGGTGCCTGCTTGCGAGGGCCGGTCGCCCCCTCGTCCTCGCTCTCGATTTCGCGGGCGCGTTTCCGCGAGCTCGATTGGTCCATCTCTTCTTCTTCGTCTGAAGAGCTGGGCAGCGGGACTGTGACCCTTTCAGCAAGGGTACCGTCCTGCGTCAGAGACAGGGTGCTCGCCGGTGTCGGCTCCACAGCTACTGCAGGGGCCGCCGGGGTCCTGGTACTGTCAAGTGGGGCTCCAGGCTGGGCGGCAACCGCAGGATGAGAGGTAGTGGCTTGCTTCTTTAGCCACTTGTCAACAATGTCCTCTGCGCGGCGCTGAAGCTCTTCTCTTGCTTTGAGCTCTTGCAGGGTTGCAGGCACGAGAGTCACGAACGATGTGCTCGCGTGGCGTCGGTGGCCCATGTGTGGCGGGCTCCCCACCGACACGCGGAAATCCACGTTGAAAAAGAACGAGAGAGAGAGAAGAATGCGAGAACAGCGCACAACACAGTCCAACACGTGGCGCGCGAGCCCACTGGTATGCACAACACGTGGAGCACAGGGTCACCACACACTCCAACACGTGGTGCGCCAGCACACCAACGTGTGCCTCCTTCGTTGTCGTGTACCGAGGCGCCGCTCAGGTAAATTGGACGTCTTCTCTGCAGAGCGACACTAGTTACCCACCCTTTGCCTAATCAGGCGGTCAACCAGTTCGTGCTCCTCCTCGCTGAGTGCTCCTACCAAGTTTGGTTCCCCGCAGGTGCGTCTGCGTCAGCAGGCGTTTGGTGTGTTGCGACACCACGTACCCGATCACACGAGGGTTGGACTCTCCCGCGTGTAGCCGTGCGCGGCTTAGCCGTGTCCGTGGAAAGGGGGATCCTGGGGGTTGAGCCGATGCCGGGTGTTCGGACCTTTAAGGCCCCCCGGCGGAGGCAACACACCTCTTTGGCCTGTGCTTCACGTGGACCCACCCGGGGGAAATCGGCAGTCGCCTTTTCCTGTCCTCCTCTCCAATCTTCGTCTTTCTCTCGCCTTTTTCATCTTTCCTGTCTTCTCTTCACTTCTCCTCACTTCCTAGTTTCCCGGCGGCAAGGGTTAACCTTGTGTGGCTAACCTACCTTGGTTATGTCGTATTAGGTTATAGTTGAGATGTACAGCTGGCGTGGGCAAGACTTGCTTGCGAGTTCCTGTCCCGTCCCCTCGTTGGGCTCCATGGTGGGCGGCTGGCATCAAGACCGAACATTAAACACACTTTATGGCTCCACCTCTCTCAGAAAATGATCGCACTCCAAAAAGAGTGTGGACCGAGGACATAACTTCCCAATGCTTCCAAAAAACAAACGAACATTTCCCCAGGTATCATGTCATACATGGTGAAGATCCAGATCAACCAGCTCGAAAAATGTCCCCATTCATAGTATCAAAATCTCTGACTTACGCCCTGGGCCTTAACTACAAGGTGACGAAGCTAGCCAGTGGCGACCTACTCCTCCAAATCCGAGACAAAGCACAATGCTCGAAACTCCCAACCTTAGTGTCCTTTGGAGACGTCCAGGTAACCGTAACTACTCACCGCTCACTAAACACAGTCAAAGGAGTAATATCTGAGCACGATTTCCTCAACCTTTCTGAAGAAGAGATGTTGGATGGTCTGAAAGACCAGAATGTCGCCGAAGTCCATCGTATCAAAATCCGAAAAGACGACAAGGAAATACCTACAAAACACCTAGTCCTGACCTTTGCCTCCAGCCAACTCCCCGAATCCATAGAAGTAGGCTGTCTTAGAATAACTGTAAGACCATACATTCCAAATCCGAGACGATGTTTCAAATGTCAAAGATTCGGCCATGGCTCTCAGAGCTGTCGTGGTCGCCAAACATGTGCCAAATGTTCATCAAATGCTCATGAATCCGTAGACTGTACCGCTGCACCACTGTGCGCGAACTGTGAAGGGGATCACCCCGCGTACTCGAGATCATGTCCGACCTGGAAGAAAGAGAAAGAAATTATAACGATCAAGACCAAGGAAAACATAACTTATCAAGAGGCACGAAAACGACACTCAACATTTCAATTCAAAGCAAAAACAAATTTCGCCGATGTGGTGCGCAGGGGCGGCACACCACACCAGGCCTCGGCCACCGCCCAGGCAAAGCCTGAGGCAGGGCCACTCCCGCCCCCGGCAGACGCCGCGAAGGCTGCTCTGCCACCTCTGAACAAAGGCGCGCCGGCCTCTCAGTCGGCCGCCCGCAAGGCTTCCCCCAGTCGAGAGAAGCCCACTAACCGTACACCCGCGGGATCACCACGGAAGTCCAGAGCCTTTAGCGAGGCAATGGACGCAACACAAAACTCGCCTCTGCTGCAGCAGAAGCACAGCTTCCTGGAGCGAAAAAGAAAAGAAAAAACCCCAGTATTGGCACCCCGAAAACCAGCATCCTAATTTTTTAACTACACTCACCAAACATGGCGTTCCTTATACAGTGGAACTGCCGAGGACTAATAAATAACTACAGTGACATAAAAGAACTCTTAAACGCACTGTCCCCAGTGGCTTTATGCTTACAGGAGACCAACTTAGGTCCCAAACAAAAAAAAAAACATTTTAAACAAGTACAATGTCTTTCGGTCTGACCAAGAACACGCAAGTAGACTGTCTGGAGGTGTTGCTATTGTAATTAAGACTGGTATTGCAACCCAAGAAATCAAACTTAAAACCAAATACGAAGCTGTTGCTGTCACTGTGGTTCATTTTAAGACGATCACAATATGCAATATATATCTTGAGCCCCACCTAACAGTAACACTTAATGATTTAGAAACCCTTTTAGAACAGCTACCAGAGCCGTACCTGCTAGTTGGTGATTTCAACGCCCACTACGGTTTTTGGGGAAGTGCACACACTGATGCGAGAGGCCGTATTTTAGAAGATTTTATTTTAAGTAATAATGTTTGCCTCCTAAACACCGGCAAAAGTACATACTGCTCTCCAAGCACGGGAAAAAAGAGTTCCATAGATTTGTCTTTTAGTTCACCCTCTGTTTTTAGCGATTTTAAATGGGATGTCATCGACAACCCATACGGCAGCGATCACCTGCCTGTATTAATCAGCCTAACCTCTCCACCACAAGTTATCCCAACAAAACCACGACGGTGGAAGTTACATTTAGCCGACTGGGCACTTTTTAAAGAAAGGGCCAGCTTAGATAATATAGTTTCAGATGATTTAAGCATAGACGGACTGAATGAAGCCATCACCAACTGTATTTTAACCGCTGCACGCCTGACAATTCCTCAGTCGTCTGGAGTAGTGAAACAGAATCACAAAATTTGGTACACACAAGAATACCGAGACGCAAAAAGGAGACAAAACAAAGCCTGGGGAATTTTTCGTAGGTACCCAACGCAGGAAAATTTCATCAAGTTCAAAAAGTTCAGAGCAGAAGCCCGGTATATTCGCCGTAATGCAGAAAAAACTTCATGGCAAGGTTACGTGTCCTCAATAAATAGCACAATTACATCAAAGCAAATGTGGGAGATGGTAAAAAAGATAAATGGCAGCTACTCCCCATTCACGGTTCCATTTCTCTCTGACCCTGGTATACAGACAAACATAGAAGAACAGGCAGATATTCTGGGTGAATATTTTTCTGCGATCTCCAGTTCATCTCACTATTCAGAAACATTCCTGAAATACAAAAACACAGCTGAAAGACAAAGACCGCCGACAAGTGGCGGTACAAATGAACCCTATAATAACTTACTTACAGTTCAGGAAATTAATAGAGTACTGTCCGCTGGTAAGCAAACTGCACCTGGCCCAGACGAAGTACATTATCATATGTTAGCTCATCTCTCTGAACCGGCTGTGGAGGCACGTTTAAATTTTTTTAACAAAGTTTGGGTATCGGGGAAACTTCCCAAAGCCTGGAAGATGGCCATTATTGTTCCATTATTAAAACCCGGAAAACCATCCACCCTTCCTAGTAGCTATAGGCCGATAGCTCTGACTAGCTGTCTAGCAAAGTCCTTTGAAAGCCTATTGAATATCAGACTAACATTTGTGTTAGAAGACCGGGAGCTCCTGGATGTCCATCAATGCGGTTTTAAAAAGGCTTGCTCCACCACCGATCACCTTGTCCGTCTTGAAAATACTGTTCGTGAAGCTTTTATACACAGGCAACACTGTCTATCTGTCTTCTTCGATTTGGAGAGGGCATATTTTTATTTATTTGTTTAATAATACTGCAGGCCAATACTTTGGCCCAAGCAGGAGGGGCATATCACAAACAAGAAAAGACAGAAAAGCGTATACAATGCAACATGAAATGAACATAATGCACTAAAGAAGCACAAATGATAACGTCAACATCGCTAACTTGCACAAAAATGATTTTGCAATGCAGCCATGAAATCTTTAGTCTGAAATACACTAATGGGAAGTAAATTCCAATCGTTCACCGTTCGAGGGAAAAAACTGTACTTGTAAGCCTTTGTTTTCGCGAAGATCGGTGCAAGCAAATACTCATGACTGTGTCGTGTTCTCCTCGTAGAATGCCGACATATGGAAGCTGGTAGCGTCATATTATTTTTTCCAGAAAGACTGTTATGTAGTAGTACAAGACGATTAATTTTTCTGCGTATTTCGAGTCTCTGTATTCTATTTTGTAACATTATTGAGGACGGCGAATCCTTCCTGGCATATTTCCCGTAAATAAATCTCACTGCTTTTCTCTGTACTCGCTCAAGTTTTTTTGTGTCTTTCATGGTATGCGGGTCCCAGAGTTCGGAAGCATATTCTAACTTTGATCTCACTATTGCATTGTAGGCTAACATTTTAGTCCTTACAGGCGCGTTTTTAAGCTTTCTTTTTATGAACCACAATTTTTTTAGCGCAGCTGAGCAAACATCCGAGATATGAGTTGACCATGTAAGCTTATTGTTGAGGGTAACGCCAAGGTATTTGTATTTGTCGACTTCGAGGACAGTTCTATTTCCAAGTTGGTACGGAAAAATGCTAGCTGATTTTTTTCTTGTTACGCGTAAAAGTACAGTTTTTTCCGCATTGAGCTCCATTCCCCAATTGGAACACCAGTCAGTGATTTCTGCAAGGCATCTTTGCAGCACAAAATGATCATCATAGGACACAATTTCCTTGGAGATAACACAATGATCCGCGTATAACCGTATGGACACATTACCAGGAATAACATCAATCAAGTCATTAATATAGATTAAAAATAACAATGGTCCTAGTACACTGCCCTGAGGGACTCCTGAGGTGACCTGACGTGCACTGGAAGTACAATTCCTAATATCAACAAACTGTTCTCTGTTTTTGAGATAAGCACATATCCACTGTATGATACCAAATGGGAGTCCAATTTTATCTAATTTATGTAATAGCTTTGCATGGGGAACTTTATCAAAAGCTTTGCTGAAGTCCAGAAAGAGCACATCTATTTGTCCAGATAAATCAAGTATGCGGGATAGCTCATGTACGGTTGTTACGAGTTGAGTTACAGTGGAGAGTCCTTTCCTGAAACCATGCTGAAAAGGTGATAGTATGCTATGATCTTTCAAAAACTCTTGTATAAAACCAGCGACAATATGTTCCAATAGCTTACAACACGAGCTAGTGATAGATATAGGACGGTAATTTGAAACAGATTGGCGGTCTCCTTTCTTGTGTACCGGCACAACACGTGCTTTACTCCAGACTGATGGTATTGCACCTAATTTTAAGGATAACTGGAAAAGATTAGAAATGAATTCAGATAATTGCTCAGAATATCGCCTCAAGAAAGCATTAGGAATGTTATCGGGCCCAGCTGACTTCTTAATATTTATATTTAGAAGCAATGCCAGGACACCTTCGCGACTGATTAAAATATTATCTACCGATGGGCTACTTGCACTGGAAAGTTCACACTGATCACGTTCCGTAAACACACTTTGAAAATATACATTGAAGTATTCAGCAATGCAGTGCGCATCCTCTATTTCAATTTCGTTGACGTTAATGCTTTGTATCTGTTGTTTTCTCTGGCTTAGATGCAGCCAGAACTTTTTAGGATCGCTAGAAATAAATTCTTCAAGATTCAAGCTGTAGAACTCATCTCTAGCCGAATTTACCTTTCGTAGTAAGTCTTGTTTCAGCTGCGTAATCTGCGGGGTTGTAGCTTTGTTCCTCTTTCTCAGCCTTTTTATTTTACGCTTGGTCTGAATAATATCTCGATTTATCCAAGGATTTAGGCGCTGTTTTCGAACTACTTTTAAAGGGACAAAGTGCTCCGTACAGTACTTTACAGTCTCCTCAAAACGTTGCCATGAAAGTTCAACATTATTTTCGATTATACCAAGTTGTGTATCTAAATAATCTATAATCGCAACATCATCTGCCTTAGTGAAATCTCTAATTGTTTTAACTGTTCTATGATCTTGGTGCTTCTGCGCAGGAACTTTCCAGCAAAAAGATATCAGCTTGTGATCTGATATACCAGGCTCGACCGTTGTTGTTCCATCAGAAAATACTTCGCTCAGGAATAGAAGATCGAGAATATTATTCCCACGGGTGTCACTATAAACAGCCTGCTGGAGGCCTAGGCTGAACATAATATCTATCGCCAAGTCACCAGAAACCGCTGAAGCATAGTTTAAACGATTCCAGTTTAGACATGGTAGATTAAAGTCACCTGCTATTATTAAGTTTTTTCCCTTTAGTTTCAGAAGATGATCATACAACTGATGCATAAAAGAGTCATCAGCCCCTGGGGCCCGATATACAGAGCGCAAAAAAAAAAACGACATTCCCCAGATAGATACCTTCAAGAGTAAACTTTCGTGTTCCTTGATTTGATCTGCAACTGTTACATGAACACTGGATTTTGTTATGACTGCAATACTGCCACCGCGAGAAAACCTGTCTTTTCTGTACAGATGATAGTTCGGCGGAACTATTTCGTCGTCGCGAATGGCTTCGTGCAACCAAGTTTCCGAAATGATGCAGACATGGGGGTCATATAACAAAAGCAAATCTTCCAGCTTATCTGTTTTATTTACAATACTTCTGGCATTGAATGAGAGAAGCCGGAGCTGGTGCGCCTGCAAAAGCTAGCTTTCGGACGTTGAGCTGTTCGTTCTATAATTCTATGTTCGTTCTATGATACAACGTGGAGGTTTGGGATCATTCAGGACCTGGCTGAACTGGGCATCCGCGGCAGGATGTTGAACTGCCTGAAGGACTTCTTGTCTAACCGTACATTTCATGTCCGCCTTGGCTCAACCCTTTCAAGGAATTTTATCCAGGCAAATGGAGTACCTCAGGGATGTATTTTGAGCACAAGACTCTTCATTGTAAAAATGAATTCTATCAGGAAAATAATTCCAAGATCCGTTATGTATTCTCTCTATGTAGATGATCTTCAGATAGCTTGCACATCCTCGAACATATCAACATGCGAGCGACAAATACAGCTAACAATAAACAAGCTAGCAACATGGGCAGACAGAAATGGTTTCCGTTTTTCCCCACAGAAATCGGTGGCCATTCTTTTCTCACTCAGACGAGGCATACAAATAGATCCCACCCTACACCTGAACGAAATAGATATACCCGTAAAAAATGAACATAAATTTCTAGGTGTAACATTTGACAGGAAGCTCACCTTCCTGCCTCACATAAATGCTTTGAAAAAGAAAGCTTCTCAGTCCCTGAACATACTCAAAGTGCTATCGAGAAAACACTGGGGCGCCGATAGGACTTGTCTCTCACAAATTTACCGCTCTGTAGTACGCTCTACCCTGGATTATGGATGTATAGTGTATGGGTCAGCAAGACCATCGTACCTGAAACGGCTAGATCCAGTACATAATTTAGATTTGCGTCTCTCCGCTGGTGCATACAGGACATCACCCATAAACAGTCTCCATGTAGAAACCAATGAGCCATCACTTACAGATAGGAGAGCCATGCTCACATGCTCGTACATTCTAAAAATCCGTTCGCTTCCCAAACACCTATGTTACCCCATAGTCACAAAGTGCCCATCAAGAACACTGTTTAACAACAAACCACAAGCTATTCGGCCACTCCTCCTGCGTTTCGAAGCGATGTGCCAAAACCTCGGCATGCTAGACATATTGCCAAACATTGCCCAAAGGGGAAGTCCACTGCCGCCATGGCACAATTTTCCTGAAATCTGTGATTTCACTCTGACACACTTCCGTAAAAAACAAATTCCGCAACAACATATAATACAAGAATTCCTCACACTTGAAGAAAAGTACAGTAATTTTGCAGCTTTTTACACAGACGGTTCAAAAACAGATGCTTATGTAGGAAGCGCAGCTGTACAGGGGAATTGGAATAAAATAGTAAGACTTCCACAGTGTGCTTCCATCTTCACTGCGGAAAGTTATGCCATCTGTGTAGCCATAGAAAAAATAGTAAATGAGAGACTCACCAACAGTGTTACTTGCACAGACTCACTGAGTGTGCTCAGGGCCTTTCATTCTGGAAATGCAATGGCTCCTCTGCTTGGAGACCTCATGCACAGCATTACAGCAGCCACAGCTCAAGGCCAAAACATCAGGCTCTGCTGGGTACCAAGTCATGTCGGCATAAAAGGCAATGAAAGGGCGGATTTGTGTGCTGCTCAAGCTTACGGTAAACAAATTAAGAATGTAAATATGCCTATAGAGATTGCATGAACTTACTGCATAGTAACGCAAGGAAAAAATGGCAGTCCACTTGGAACAGCGAACTAAATAACAAGCTACAATTAATAAAACCAGTTCTAGGTGAATGGAAGTCATGCGTGCACCAGAAGCGTTTCAAGGAAGTTATTATCTGCCGTCTCCGTATAGGTCACACACACATTACACACAACTTTCTGCTGAAGAAAGAAGACAAACCAATTTGCACTTGCGGAGATGAACTTACGGTCAATCACATTTTAATTTCATGTTGTAAACTGGAAAAGCTACGCAAAAAGTGCTTTTCCCCGTTTTATAACCAATGCATCCCTTTTCACCCAGCACTGCTCTTGAGTGATAATGCAATTGTGGATATGTCTAGCGTTTTTAGATTTTTAACAGAAGCTCGTTTTCTTAAAGATATGTAAATCATCACGCAGTACTTCACCTCATACACCACAGCCATTTCTCATTCCTGAGAAAAAGGCTAAGGACTTTATTTGATTGGTTAGGAGCATCGAGATCCTTGCTCTGGCAAGGATGGCCGCTGAGGTTACCCGACCCCCTGTAAAAGTCTTTATCAGTACCCATCGTTACTATCTTTTTCTTACTCCATCATCAGGTAACTCTAACTATTTAAGCACTCAACACCCCCGACAATTATTTACATTTTTATAAAATTACACGGAAAATTCTCCTGTACCTCGAGCTTGGCGCATGATGGCCTTAGTTGCCTATGTGCCATAAAACACAACACAACACACACACCAAGTTTGGTTGGCACGCCGCGATGCAGTTTTCGGGGGTCGGGCACCGGGCCTTCACGAAGTGCTTGCGAAAGCACGGAAGGAGGTCTGGTTCCATCTCACCCGGGAGCTGCACCGCTTGGGCGAGAAGTTTCTCGAAGTGTGGGCCCCTCCTACAGTGATTTTTGATGAGTCAGGTGGAAAGCTATCCATTAAGTTATGATGCATGCTCCTAAGGTTGCTCGACTCGGCTGTGTGGGCCAGTCGATCTACAGGGTTTTGTTTGACTCAGTGGAACTGGAAGTGGAGCTGGAACCGGTGGTGGCGCACCCGTGGGTGGTCGCGCTGCTCCACGGACGGCTTTGGCGCTCCCCATGGTTGTATGCCTTGGCCTCTTTGGTATCAAGGCAGTCCGAGGGTCAGTCAGGCTTGAGTCCTGTAAGACCGACATGGCTGTTTGTGTGTTGGGTGCAGTCCCTCAGTTATGCTGCACCACAACAGCCCCTTGTCCGGGAAGGACCGTTGGCCCGAACCAGAGCACCCCGCCCAGTCAAACCGGGTTGGGGGGGGGGGAACCGGGGTCAATGTATCGAATGATGCTGGGTTGATGAGTACACGAAAGCTCATGGACGCGGCGCCTTCAAAGGTGCCAAGTCCTCTTCCCATCTGACAACGGTTCCTTGGGGTACCCTGCCATGACACGTTGCGACAGCTGACCCTTCCCACAACCTACTTTCTTCCCTTCCTTACTTCTCCTTTTTGTTCCTCTCTCCCCCTCCTTCCTGATGCTGAGCCGGCTCCCTCACGGGTAGCAGTAAATAGCATCAGTTTATCCTTCCTCCGAATCACTACATATAACCAGCAGCCCGAGCTCATGTACCCGATGTACCAGATGTACAGTACCGCAGAATTGTCGACGGCAGCTTTATCAACATCCTACGTAATAATAGAACGAATGTGCAGCCTAAAAAGTTTAATACGCAAAGTGGTCGCTAAATTACTTCCCTTAGCGGATGAACAAAACGACAACAAGGTAAAAGCAGGAGCCAACGTTTCGACAAGTGGACTTGACTTCTTCAATGTGACATATGCTTTCCTCGCCACCATGTGTTACGTGTGACAAGGAAAGCAGGGGGCGCTCACCTTGTTCCTTCATCTTCCATCACGGATCACAGAAGGAAGACAAGTCCACTTGTCGAAACGTTGGCTCCTACTTTCACATTGTTCTCGTTTTGCTCATTGTCTTGAATTTCCATCTCCGCCTTCCCTGTGTTTCCCCTTAGCTGAATGTTTCACGTGCGGTGCGGTGAGTTCGGGGGGTGCGCTCTTGCTCATGCGTCGCTAAACGTGCAGTCTAACGATATGGCTCTTGGGTCCCTCTTCCGTTCAGTCCGCGCTATATTAAAATAGGATATATTAAATAACTGTTTAATTAGGAATTATCGAGGAAACATTGCCATTCGAGAATTGAGGACCCAAAGTCATATTATTAACTCATCATAAACTTATCTAAACAAATCATCTTAGGTGCTAGAGCCTGCAGTACTTCGGCACTGCGAGCTGCCCAGTATGGCAGTACTGAAAGAAATATGAAATTGAGTACCAGTGACGTTGACCTCTCTACCCTCTCCATTGCGAGTGCAGGCCAACAGTAGCGCAAGCTTTCGCTGGCACGGGCTTCATCACGGCCTTTTCTTTTCTTTTTGCATGGTGACGTCAGGAATCGACATCCGAAGCGCGCTCTATTCCGTTCCCAACCTCGTCGCGGTACCGCAGCTTGGGTAATCACGTTTTCCAATAGCAGCAAATAAGGAAAGGCTTTATGGATCAGAATGAAGAGAACGCGTAATTGTCATAGCATTGGCACCGGCGCAGCAGGGAAGCAGGTGGCGTTTCCTAATAGGGTGGGGGGATCAGCGTCGCTGACGCGCTATTTAATTTTCGTTTGGGATCAGGGCTGCCCACAGCCAAAATACTGCACGCCGTAGTACCCACGACGATTTCTTTTATGTTGTTGTTTGGCAACATATGACTGTCGGGCTTCAATTTTGCAAATGCAGTAGTGTCTCTAAAATCGCTAATTAAAATTTTAATAAAACATTTTTGTTACTTGTGAGCCATATTTTCCTTGATGCTGCATCAGTATTGGCTGCCAAGTATTACAGTCTGACAGCAGATGTGCAAATGCGCTTATCACACGTTATCAGTGCAGCACCCTGCTGTTATTTGATGATGCAGAAAATGAAACAGCATGTATACCTGCTACATTCCCGATCTCTGGGAACGAAAGCGAAGGCGGGAGGGGGGGGGGGGTCATGCGCGGTATCCCAGGCGGCTGTGCTAGTGCTTGAACATCAGCCCCATCCCCAAAATTTTCGGTATCCTCGCCTTCCTGTCCAAACCCGGGCAAGGGGGGGGGGGGGGTACAGAAGACCTATGGTGGGTCCCGGGTGCCAGACAACCTAGCTGCGCCACTGCCGAATTCCCTTGTGTAGGGAACTAGGGAAGAAGCACGTTTTAAAAGCGGACCTTTAGGGCAGTGAGAAGTGCAGAGGTGTCCTGACGTCTGCAAACATGCGTGCGCTCGGACTAGAATCTGACTACTTGAAAAAGGGGGTACCAGCGAAACACAAAGGATGCTCACAAAAGGAAAAGGCGTTAGACACGAAAGGACGCTGGACTTTCAGCTGTACGTTGTTTTGCACGTTGTGACTACTTGCTTCAATATGTAAAAATTGTAAAACAAACCCCTTATCTTGCACTACTGCTGCTGGACGTACTCATCCATATAGCACGAAGGATTCCTTGCCTAAACGCTACCCCGAGTCTGAACTGTTGACAAAAATATGCAGATGCTTTTGCCCGGTCTCCTCCGTTAATTATGCGAGTCACGCTGCTTATATTTCGCTAAGTATAGGAAACATGTTGTGAGTGACTGACGACACATTTTCAATGTGTCATCAGTCACTCTGCTGTTAGCTGCTGGGTTCTATTTTCAATCTGTGTAGCTTACGTATATAGCTTTTCATAGAAAGTTACTTAATCAGGCGTTCCAGAATATCACTGCCGTTATTCGCGATGTTTCCCATGGTCATAAAAGAACGGCGAAAGACACCAACTTCAAATTCAGTGGGATTAGGGGGAAGGTCAAGCGCACTCTGTTGCGAAAATTTTCGTGTTTATGACTTGAATAGGAGCGTTACAAATAATTGTGGAATCGTCGTTTTTTTTCTCAGTCTTTTTTTCATGCATGACATGAAGAATATATACTTGGTATCTCCGGGTGACCTCCGCGAATTATGCAGGGCAACTTGTTTACATTCGAAGAAACTAAGGAGAAGGTGTTGGGTAACTTAGACGCAAAATTCAACATGTGCGGCTTAATTACAGATTTTGCGATAAATTGCGCGCACAAGTGTTCCGGAGCTTTATGAGTGTATACGTTTCACGAGCAGCGCCAAATTTTGACAATTGCCCTGACGCATAACTATACAAACAATAGCGAAATCGACTTCGGTTAAATTGGGGAGAACGCTATCGCAAATTCGTATGCCAAGTTTAACGCATGTGCTTCAATTACTACCTGTGGGGGAAAAAATCCTCTAGCAAGTGCTCAAAAGTGTCACGCTGACGTTTTCAGCCACGTTTTCCCCATGATTTGAATAACAATGGACGAGACAGTAAAATTCGCACACGCACGAACAGTACGAGCACTGACTTCCAACAAATTTTATTTTTCACATGCAGCACTTTTATACACCCGAAGAAGGACATATCGCTTATACAACCGGTGTCAAGCGTCTCAGAAACGCTGGCTCTTTATCCAATGCACGGTACACGAGCATTTTTGGCAGTAGTGCGATTGGCACTTGAATGTTTCAGGGTACATTGGGCAGGCTTTCCTCCTCACTCGAGTGAGTACTGTTTTTCTTTGTCCCGACGCTTCTCCAAGACGACACCGGGGAGCTCGCGCGCGAGTAACCTAAGTAATCTGACATTTCCGAAGTCTGAAGTGTACCTCGAACTGTGTTTCTGAGAACAGACACATAGTCGCGGGACGATGTGACTCGTGTGTCGTATACTCGGAGGACGGCATTGGGCGAAAGGACGTCAACAAGGCGAGCGGCTCGGGTCCGCGTGAGAGCTTGTCATTCGACAATAATGGCGATATAGATTGCGACACCAGCTGGTCGTGCCCGCGGTGTGGCCCCACCGGGAGTGGTTGTTTCTTGGAGGAGCTTCGCACACCTGTCCACCACCACCCGAGCTGCTGCTGCTGCTTCGCGCGACGCACGCCCCGCGAGCAGCGCTGTCATTGTTCCGAGGACACAGCAGTCGCTTTTTCGCGGCCCGATCGCGAGTCGCACCTTGCGTGCACCGCGTCCGTGCGCGGGAACCGCGGGCTCGCTGCTGCGCGACGGCGAAATGTAACCAGCGGGAGGACACTGGAAAGGGCCTCGACTGTTGTCCCTACGTCTTCTGAAAAGAAGATGGAAGGAGGGGAGGAGGGGGGCGGAGCGGGCAGTATTGGAATGGCTGCTCGAAAACACGGCCCCCGGGCTCACACAAAGCGGCTCTACGAGCAAGCGGTTCCTTCCCTTTTTTGTCCCCATAGACCAGGTGCCCTTTGTCGGCGCACAGGAAGCAAAGCCCCGCGACAGCTTTTCTCCTCCTCACAATGGGGTCGCCTTTCTTCTTTTCTTTCCCTCGAGCGAGCACACAGACACACGCGCGCTCAAGACACTGTGTCGCGCCGCTGTTCAATTCTTCAAAAAAAAAGGGGGGGACCGCGTTGCAGCCGCTTCCGTCGCGCAGTGGCGGCGCGGACCGTGGGGGACAGTCCGCGGCGGCGCCCGCTGTCGCGGCTTCTACAGCGGCCCGAGTTCCGTTCATTCGTGCAAAAGTCTGATCCCTCTTGGAAAACCCTTCTCTCTCGTGTCCTTTTCGTATCACGCTTCTACTGCTCTCGCCGCCAGTTTTTCTCGTACGCGCAAAACGGTACGAAAGAAAGAAAAAGAACGGTCCGATTTCTTGCTGTCGTTACGCACAGTTTTTCCACCATCATCTAGCTAAACTATGTACAAGCACCTCAGCGCGTGAAATCTATTCGTTAAGATAGCGTCTTCCACTTCTCCGCAGTAGTTTGTAGCGTGCGGCGAGCGATTCGGGTATCTTTCGTTTGCAGCAACCGTGCCGACCTTGCGCTCTAGCTGCACATAACTGGGCCGTGAAAAAAAGGAAAGAAAGCCATTGCGGCCTGTTTTTCAGTGCCACGGCCATTGTTGGTCCCTCTCTTGCGGTAGTGCCAGCCAGCCGCCACCGCCGCGCGCTTTCACACTGGAAAACACACGAAAAGCCCTTCTCGGGGGCGGCGGGCTGGGGTGGGCTTTTGAGAGCCGGCCCTATCGTCCACTCTCGCCGGCAGAGTGCCACAAATCAAGAGCGTATCGGAGCGGCGCTCGTTTCCCTTTTGTCGCTGTCGCCTGTCAACACCGCGTACACTCGTTGCGGGCAGCCCGAAATGACGGCCACAGTGCCGCGCTTGTTACGGGATGGGACAACGAACGTTGCCGCTCGTTTATCCGTCGAAACCGGAGTGCACGCATGTGTATTCGCTGAGGGGCCTTTTGCGCGGCTCTCGCCGACAGGCAAAGCCCACTAAACTGACGCTCGAGCTTAATTCTTCGCGGTGCTCGCAAAGGACTATACTATGTCTATAAGTGACGTCGCAACTGCGCGCGGAACCTTGTAGTGAAGGTCGTCTGCAGATTAGGGAAGCTGGGTTTTCTAGAAAGCACAGGGAGAGTTTATCAAACGTTCGTGAAGGAAGCCCAATACGCAACCATTTCGGGCAATGTAAGCGGTTTGAGTATGCGACTTCGATCGGCGTTTGCGTACCCCTAGCGATGAAAGAGCTTTTTTAAATAGTCCCGCGAGGTTTCTGCAGAATATTCGAGTCGTTTCGAGATGAATAGCGAGATAGAAACGGGGCGTCCCGTTTTTCGCCCAGGAAACAAGTGTGTGCGTGAAGACGACGACGTTATACTATGTTTGGTGTCTCAAAAGTCAGTACATGGCCAGGTCATTTGAAATATCGCGTGTGTTTTGCACTGAGTGTCTGACGTGGGACGACCATACTGACTACAGAGCAGGAAAAAGCTCTGCAGTGTCAGAAGAAAAATGTACTATACTACTACTAACAAAAGTTTTTAACGACTAATAAACTACTAAGATAACGGCTAAATTGTCACACTTTGCAAACTCATTCACACAGAATAACTTACGGTAAATACGTATTAAAACGCACGTTACCAAAAGTGCTTAATCTATCGGTGCTAAAGATATGTGAACCTAGTCACGATGTCCAATAAAGAAATACGAAGATGTATCTCAAGTTAATCAAATCGTTTCCTCAGCAAAGCTTGTTTTTTAATATATTTTAGCATGCTATATGTGGTTATTCTGATATTTGTAGTGATCGTCATCCACCATTTCTGTTTCTCATTGGAATGGTACCTGTATTACACTGTGAGATGTTTTATGCTGTCATACTACAACAGAACTAGTGTTTCATTTTTATATCATACTGCTTACGTAACTACTCGTTTATTTTCAATGTTAAGGGGACTAAACACAGTAATACTATAATTATTAATGTTACTGTTATTACTGCGCCTTTACAAAAGGAACCCACGTCGTGCCGCCTTACAAACGCGAAGAACCGGACAACTCCTGCACGGAGAAGCGTACGTGCCAGTCTGTGCTAGATAGTTCAGCATGGCTTCTTAATGTAAAAATAACGCAAGAATTACAACAGACTGAAGAAAAGAAACGAACACGCACAATGAGTTAACGGACAGCGTTATCAGACGGCGCTTCGTGAACGAGCCCGTATCGACCTGTGACAGCACCCAGCAACAACGGTCGAGCCCCCGCGACACAGTTGTCCCTCCGAACTTTGCACGCGAAGCGCGTTCTGAAAACAAAGGCTGTCATAAACGTGTAAGCTTGGCTCTAAACATAGAGTTTCCTTTGTAGGAAACTCTATGGCTCTAAAGGTAGAGTATAGCTGCAAGCCACATATACGACGGTTCTTTTTCTTTATTTATTTGTTGGGGGGGGGGCGCTGCGATCGCCAGAGTGTGAAGACGTGTCCCACTTTGGCTCTTCGATGTTTTCTTTTTAGCTTGTGTTGAACTACCATTCTACGTGGTAAAACATTGAGCAACGACACTGTGAGCACTTTCTGTGAGTGTGGTGTGCTTTTTCACGGCTCCAGTTGACGTTTTTTTCTGGCTACGAGGACATTTTCGACGGCGACCCGCTGACCTAAGCCTAACCACGCCTGGACCTAGCCCGAGTGCGGCCTCGGCGAGGCCGGCCAGGTGAGCACGGCATCATGTCGCCACCACAGCAACATTCGCACTCGAGTGGACCCAGCGCGGGAACTCCGTGCTCACCTCAGCTTAGAGACGCCGAAAAGTTGAAGAATAGCCCCTCCAAAATGCAGACAACGCGACGAGCGAAGCGCGCAGAGAGCGTCGAAACGCCGGGTGAACGCCGAGCTGCAGCCGAAGACGCCGTGCCGCGTCCCTCGATGGAAGAGGCCAGAAGGAGGGAGTCGCAAGTGAACGACCAAATGGATATTCAGGATGACAGCGTGGACGACAACGATGATAGCAATGACGAAGACAACGAGGAGGACAACGGATGGTCCTTTTTCAGCAAGCGGAAACCAAACAGAAAAGTCAAGCCCGAACAGCTTCGCCTCGAGCGGGTAAGTCGACCTCATTTTGCACTCTCGATCAGGCCACTTAACAAGGTACACGTCCATGACATACCTAAGCAGGCTATAACAGCAGCACTAGAGATGACGGCAAGAAGTTGGGAACTTGCAGAATTATCAATTTTCCGCTACGACCCTGCAGCGAACTGCATAAAGGTTACTGTCAGGGATGAAGAACACGCGAAGAGGCTTGCGGCGCTGACACGATTAGCTGAGAAAATGAGCGGTCGCGTTCGTACGTATGAAGTGATAATTGAAAGAACGCCAACACAGAAGGTGGGGAACAGCCGGGGGGTCATCAAGGTGCGTCCCGGCCAGACCATTGAATATATCAAGGATCACTTGAGATGCGAGACGGCAACTATCCTAGAGGCACGTCTGCTCGGGAAGACAAACATGCTGCTGCTAACATTTAATACGGAATCTCCCCCAAACAGGCTCGTGTTCGATTATGAAATCACAAGGGTACATGAGTACAAACCGAAGGTTATAGCTTGCTACAATTGTCACGGCTTGGGACACATTGCCAAGTATTGCCCTTCAGACGAAGTGTGTAAACAGTGTGGTAGAAAACGCCCTGAAGACAACGAATGCGATGAAGAGCTATTCTGTGTCGCATGCCAGAAACAGGGCCACATATCGCTAAACTCAGCATGTCCTAGCCGTGCACCGAAAGACATTAAGAAAGTCGTGCAGAACATAGAAGAAGGTCAGAGGACAGTGACCTGGTCTGAATAA
Organism: Dermacentor variabilis; assembly: GCF_050947875.1. Lineage (NCBI taxonomy): Eukaryota > Metazoa > Arthropoda > Arachnida > Ixodida > Ixodidae > Dermacentor > Dermacentor variabilis. The sequence goes on along the minus strand of NC_134569.1, from coordinate 112,344,803 downwards.
GTACTGGCGGGAACATCCACACAACCCACGCTATCCGCTCACTATGAGCAACAAATAAAGGAACTAAGAAAAGAAAATCAGCAGTTGAGAGCAATGCTGCAGCAAATACTCGCACGACTACCACCAGAGCAACGAGATACGCAACCACCGCCAACGCCACGGCAACGTGAATCGGAGACGCCGGCAGACCGAGAAAAAAATTGGAGGACGCTTAAGCTTCGCCTTCAAGAGTGGAACGCGACAGTGTTCCCGTCGACCCGCCAAGGGGTGTAAGACAATGGGCTACGGCGCAGCGACTACGCGCCCCGCATCGGACGCGGTGAGCGTCGAGCCACGCAGCGTTTGGCGCGACAACGAAATGTGCGTCTGAGCAAGCGACGCACGCCTGAGCCTTAGAAACAGCTCGTTTCTAAGGGAACACCGCGTTCACTAGAGGCGCTTTTGTACCGCTTTGAAGCATCGAACTCGTGGCTCAGTGGTAACGTCTCCGTCTCACACTCCGGAGACCCTGGTTCGATTCCCACCCAGTCCATCTTGGAAGTTGCTTTTTATTTATGAAGTGCCTGCCGGGATTTATCGCTCACGGCCAACGCCGCGGACGCCGACGCCGACACCGACGCCGACGACACCGGCTTTTCTGCGACACGAGCTCCTTAACGCTATCGCGTTAAAACGCACGCGTTCTAACAGTCGGGTCGGGCGAATTAGTCGGAAAACCACGGCAAACTCTAGAAAGCTGCAACGCGCAGGACCTGCACAGACCCAGCAGAACCAGGCACCGTCAGTGCCAAAACCACTAACAGCCCAAGACTCGGCGTATGCGCAGATGCTGAGCATCCTAAGGCAGGAAAGACACACTGAGACCCAGCGCCTCGAAAAGAACCTACGGGAGGAATTTCAGACAGTAACGAATGCAATACAAACTCAGATGCAGGCGATATTCACGGAAATTCAGAGAAATATTCAGAAACAACATGACGAACCTAAAAGGCGCAAGCCAGCAGATGAAAGATGACGGCACGGCCTATACGTATCCAATGGAACTGTCGAAGTTTTACGCAGAATGGATCCACACTAAGACAGCAAATTAAAAAATTCAAACCCCTTGTTGTGCTTCTACAGGAGACAAGGGGACAATGCACTATTCCAGGTTACCGAACCTTTCAGCAGGCTACGATACGACACCAGGGCAAAGGAAACCAACAAGCGCAAGGCCAAGCTGCTCTTTTAGTAAGACATGACTGCACCGCAACCCAATTGCAGATACCAGATTTGTGTAATGATTTTAGAGAAATTGTGGCAGTAAAGCTATGTCCACGCGGCCACCGGCCAATGGTTGCAGTCTCCACGTACTACAGACCCCTAACGGGCAAGCACCGGAATGACTCCTACCAATGGCTCAGTAAGGTGCAGGCACAAGCCGGAGGCCTTCCCATTCTAGTGGGGGGCGATTTTAACGCCAAGCACCAAACATGGGGCTACGCCAAAGCTGACCCGAGAGGACGCATACTGCACGATGCAATAGAAATGTCAACTCTGGACATATGCAACACACCAGAAACACCAACCCGCATAGGGCTACACGCGCGACAACAGGACACAACGCCCGATCTGACACTAGCCACTCCAGGGCTCATAAGGCAATGGAACGTAGAATCGACGACATGGGGAAGCGACCATTTACCAATAATTATCACGCTCAATCGCAAAAAGATCCGAGAGAGGAGAGAAACGGTGCTTTTTGACTGGAAAAAATTTAGAATGGCTACCGGGGACTCTTTTGCGGACTTTGAACAATTCAGCGCTATGGTAGCGGAGGCACGGCCGGAGGCCAGGGAAACTATCCCATGCGATGACACTGCAACTCACATGGATATGCACCTTGCAAATCTATGGCGGAAGGTCAACCGCCTCACACAGCAATACCGGTATAAAGGAAAGCGTCACAAAGATCTAATGCGCCTTAAACATCAATACCGACTCATCAAGGAATACCAACAACAACTCGAAGCAGACACGTGGCACAGTACGTGCGCGAAGCTTGGCCGGGAACCCGGCCTAAAAAGGCTATGGCAGATTTTAAGGAGCCTGCTTGGGAGCAAAAAAGGCGCACCTCCTCTCGCGGAGCTCTTTTTGCGAGATGAGCCTGCCGTGCTGGAGGACCGCGTCATTCACACTTTCTTCCCACATACTGCCGAGGCGCCTCCTGAACCGCTGCCTTCTGCAACGATAAACAACGCGAAAGAGGAGCTAGACACGCCCTTTACGCTGGGTGAACTCGTAGCAGCCCTTGCACAAGGCAAAACGAAATCAGCTCCCGGGCACGATGGAGTGACTTGGCAAGAACTTCGAAACCTCAGCAATGAAGCTCAAGAACAGCTCTTAACAATTATCAATGAATCCTGGGAATCCGGACTAGTGCCAGATTCACTAAAACTATCTCTCATCTACCCCATACCGAAGCCGGGCAAAGACCACACGAAACCAGCTAACCTACGCCCCATAGCTCTAACGTCAACTGTCTGCAAATTGATAGAAAGAATGCTACACACAAGAATGCAGCACTACATCGAATATGTACAACTGGGTTTGCATCCTGCGCAGGCAGGTTTTCGGCCGAACATGGGCACACATGACTGCCTCTGGTTGCTCCGCAGAGTGATCAACCGTAAGTCTCGCAAACAGATGCCTTACTATATTCTTGCAGTCGATATGCGTAAAGCATTCGATAACGTGAAACAAGAGGCCATCTTACAGGAACTGGCAACCAGGTACCCTAGCCAAAGAACATACAATTGGATACGTAGCTTCCTCCAAAGCAGACCAATCCAGCTCCATGGCAAGGCACCGGGATGGAGTCCGAAGACCTATTACTTGGATAGGGGAGTGCCCCAGGGCTCCATCCTCGGACCTATGCTATTCAATCTGGCCATGACACGTGTGGCAGAAAGTCTTGAGCGAGACACTTCAGCCCGTTTTACTATTTACGCCGACGATATAACAATATGGACGGAAGCGGCGGATTATTCCGACATACAGAGCATGCAAACTGAGCTGCAAGCAGCGATCCTGAGCCTTAGCAACACTTTAGATAACCTCGGACTGCAACTCTCGCCAGAGAAGACAGAATTGATCAGCGTAGACGGAAAGAAAGCAACCAATGTAAACAAGCAGATCACTTTACACATCGGCCAAAGCGATATTACGTCGGCCAATGGACAAATTAGGATTCTTGGAGCACCGATTGCTAGCTGCAACAGCCCCCAGCTATGGATTCGCACACTAAAGCAAAAATGGAGACCGCTGTTGCACATGGTTAGACGAATATCGAGCAAGTATGGCGGAGCGCGTCAGAAAGCGTGCCAAACGCTTGCAAAAGCGGTCGCGGTTGGAAGGATTCTTTACGGGGCACCCTTGTACGAATTCTCTGAACGAGACCTCGGCGACATCGAAAAGTTACACAGGGCCACCCTCCGTACGATCACTGGGCTACCAAAGCACACGAGGAACGAGGACCTGCTCAAGCTCGTAGCGATTCCACCCATACGGGACATAATCAGTGAAGCACGAATTCGAATGCGATCCCGGTTGGAAAACACGACCCAAGGAAAACAGATCATGGCATGGGATAAACAAGTCCATGCGAAGCCAGAGCCCGCGGAAGCGACCATAACGCCACCATGGGAAGCACCACTGGGCATACGGAGGCAACAACGCCCTATCGCCAGACGAAACGCGGAAGCTAGAAAAATATTTGAAAAGAGATTGGGATTAAGCACGCCGCAGCACACTACTGACATCTACACGGACGCTGCAATCACAAACGACATAGCAAGCATGGCCTGGGTTAGCACATCTGCACCCCAACACAATGGCTATCACACATGTCAGCTTCCTGGGGGTGCAACCTTGCACGCTGAGCTCTTAGGGAGGAAGCTGAGCTCTTAGGGAGGAAGACGAAGTGATTCTTTTATAGAACGCTTCTACGTTTGTCTCCGCTTTTTCGCTTTGTTTTTCTGCATTTCTGGGAGCTGCCGCTCCCTCCTTGCGGCAATGGATGAAGAAATCTCCGAGGACTTTCCTGATGTGCAGCCGTCAGGTCGGCTAGCGTCCAGGAAACGTGGAAGTGCGTCAAGCGCTACAGACAGCGAGGCCACTGAGATATGTTCGGACAGCTACGACTCATCGGACGATGACTTCCAGGTCGTGATGAGTAGATCAGCGAAAAGAAGACTACTGCAGGCATCTTCGTCGCCAAGTGCTTCTACCGTGAAGAGTGCACCGCTGCGCTGGCCGCACACTGTGCTCTTCGTGCCCGTGGACGCGGCGACCAATTTGCGGCTCCTCAACAGGCAGGTCCTCTCTTCCTTACTTGAGAGAATCGCACCAAATGAGATTAAAGACGTGCGAATAAACTCGCGGAAGAATGTCCTGGCAGTTGATGTTTTACATCGCAGCGCCCTACAACACCTACGTAATATAACTGATATCGACAATGTAAAGGTGCGATCAATGATTCCCACAGGCGGCGATGGTACTGCGGGCGTCATTTATGACGTCGACGTTGCCATTTCTAATGACGACTTGCCAACGTTGATAAAGCCAACGACAGAAGGCACTTTCATTACAAGGATTTCCAGATTGGGAAACACACGCTGTGTGAAGATTTTGTTTGAAGGAGACAGCCTTCCTTCCCACGTCAAAGTAGGACATGTCCGCCATCCAGTACGACCATTCGTACCGAAGCGCCTCCAGTGTTTCAAATGTTGCAAGATTGGCCACGTGAAGGGTGTCTGTGTGAACAACGTCGTGTGCCCGCGGTGCTCTGAGTCTCATTCAGAAGACGCCTGCAACGCACATGTTCTAAAATGCCCTAACTGCAGTGGTCCTCACAAGGCCTCTTCAAAGGATTGCCCGCGGATGCGGACGGAATTCACCATTCTAAAACGAATGGTGCGGGACAATTCAACGCATCGAGAGGCTGCTACCGCTGTACGGCGACGTCGGCATCGACACAGAAAACGTTCGCGAAATTCCGAAACTGCAGATAGGTACACGCCAGCTACCGTCAGAGGAACTGCCGCATCACCACACTGCGCCACCAAGACAGATACAAGGAAAGAAAACAAAGCGGGGAGGCTCGCCCGTCCTGAAGAATGGCCTGAGCTACCGAGCGCACATCTCCCTGCTAAGTTACCTCAAAACGCACCGACTTCCACGGCTTCTGCACCTGTTGAAGCGACGCTGATTGATGATCTCCAGGTCATCAACATTCTGCGGTCGCTCATGAATGCCATTCGCGTTATACTTATCAACATGAAGTCTTCGTCTGCGCAAAGCGCACTACAGGTGCTGGACACTTTGAGTCCAGTACTTGCAGCTCTTGGTTAAAATCATGGCTCTTCAGAAGCCGTCGTTTCGTGACGAAGTCCGAAACGCGTCGATATTTCAGTGGAACGCCAGAGGACTGAAGTCGCGCATGTCGGACTTTCGACAGTTTGTGTTCACGAATAAGTTCCCAATCATCGTCATCTGCGAGCCCTTATCAGATAACATCAGACTGTCCGGGTATGAGTGTTTCATGTCAGCCACCCACGGAGTATGCAGCAAGATCATCGTATTCATGCGACGTGATCTTACGTATGTCCATCACCCAGTGTCGCCTGACCAAGAAAACCAATACGTATGTCTGACAGTAAAGAAAGGCAAGCTCACTTTCACATTAATTGGAGCCTACATATCGCCCTCAAGTCGGCTGGACTGCGAGAGATTACGGCGAATCACGACGGCGACTCCGCAGCCTTTGGTGATTACTGGAGATTTTAATGCCCACCACCATCTCTGGGGAAGTTCTAAGATAAACTCGAGAGGCAGAAAATTAGTGTCATTTGCCTCCGAACAAGAACTGTGCTTGTTAAATGATGGAAGCCCCACCTTCCTGCGTGGAACTGCCTACTGTAGCTGCCTGGACCTGACCTTTGTTTCACGCTCTTTCACTAGAAAGGTCAGGTGGTTTCCGGATATTGAAACGCGGGGAAGTGACCACCTACCCACTTATCTTAGGGTTGAAGGGTTGACGGACTCCAGGTTAGCCGGCGTCGCACAATGTATCGACTGGCCAATGTTCAAGTCAATTGTCGAAGACGGCTGTCGTGATGACTTGTCCTCTAGCCTAGAGGACATCATAAAAGGTGCCCTAGAGGTTGCGAAACATTCGCTTCTGAGAACGTATACACGCACCGAATACGACATCGAGCTAGAGAAGCTTCGTGCAATTCGTCGTCGTGCAGAGCGAAGATACAGGCGCACGAAGTCTGTACATGACTTGAGGTTGGCCAGAAGAACTCAAAAGAAGATTCAGCGTCGCATGGACAAACTCGCATCGCAAAGATGGAAATCATTCTGCGAATCTTTGGATCCACGAAAACCTTTGTCTCACATATGGAGAACTGTTCGTGGTTTCCGTGGAACCCCTCAGCAGCGCCACCCTTTTAAGTCTTTGGCCCTTCACCAACAATGCAGCGAGATTGACGTAGCGGAAGCTTTCTGCAGGAGGATTGCTGGCGCAACTAGTTCCGCTGGAACATCGACGCTCCACCACTCACCGGTTTCACGCGACCCCCGCATGGATAGTCCTTTCTCCATGGACGAGCTCGAAGCTGCACTGGCCTTGTGCAAGCGTTCATCTTCACCAGGACCCGACGGTATAACCTACCGTGCCCTATGTAATCTTGGCGAAGAGGCTCGAAGACAGCTCCTGCTCTTGTTCAACAGCTCCTGGCAGACAGGTACGGTTCCGCAGGAATGGAAGACCAGTCGCCTAATTCCACTACTCAAGCCTGGCAAGTCGCCTGTAGACATTGCATCAAACCGACCAATTGCGCTTGCCAGTTGCATCGGAAAACTAATGGAGAGGATGGTTCTAGCACGGCTAGAATGGTACCTCGAACATTACCAGGTATATCCAGATGCAGTGGCCGGCTTCAGGCGTGGCCGTTCTTCCATAGACAACGTTATAGACTTAGTGACGTACGTCGAGCACCAGAAGTCCTGCAAAAGATTATCTGCTGCCCTGTTTCTGGATGTTAAAGGAGCGTACGATAACGTAACGCACGAAGCGATTTTCAACGCGTTAGAGGCAGTAGGACTTGGCGGCAAAGTCTATCTCTGGATAAGTAGCTATCTACATAAGAGATCCTTTTTCGTGCTTACCGAGGATGGCCCGACCTCACAGCATTACAGTAACCGTGGGGTGCCTCAGGGCGGAGTACTCAGCCCAACGCTCTTCAGTCTAACACTCATTGGACTCTCCGACATCCTGCCAGGCACCGTTAGGCTCTCCATCTATGCCGACGACATTTGCATTTGGACGTCGGCTGTGACGCGACTGCAGCTTCGCGCGCGGCTTCAAAAGTCAGCCACTTTAACATCATCCTACCTTAGAGAACAAGGACTTCGTATATCATACGAAAAGTGCGCAGCGGTGGCATTTACCAGGAAATCAATGTCTCCATACATGATATCCGTCGACAGACACATGATCTCGTACAACACGAGTCACAGATTTTTGGGGGTGGTCCTTGATAAAAATCTCTCCTGGACCCCTCATGTGAATTATGTGAAAAAGCGCCTGACAGGAATTTGTCATATGTTTAAGTTCCTTGCAGGAAAGACCTGGGGAGTACCAGTACACTCTATGCTGCAACTGTACAGGGTCCTCTTTATTGGATTCCTGCGGTACAGTCTACCGGTCATGTCCAACACCTGCAGAACCTGAATATAATTCAAAGCATCCAAGCCCAAGCCCTCAAGATATGTCTCGGTCTACCGCGGAGTGCGTCAACGACTGAGGTTATTACAGTCGCTCAAGATTTCACTATTAAAACGCACATTATCATTGAAACAATGCGTGTGCACATACGACACTTTGCCCGGACCCCTACCCACCACCTAGCAAGTCTCCCAGTAGATAGGCCCCACACGACATTCAGTGCGACTGTCTTCGCGCACTGTGCCTCTTTCAGGTCAGGTTACACACCTGCGGCAAGGCCTTCCATTCCTCCATGGTGTATGCGCCGTACTCAAGTGAACCTTACAATCCCAGGCCTTCAGAAGAAGTCGGACTTGCCATCATCAGCGCTCAAGCAACTAACTTTACTTCTCTTGTACGAGAAATACAGCGACTGCACACACGTCTACACTGATGGATCAACTACATCAACCAGTTCCGGCGGCGCTCTAGTTATACCAGCAATGAGAATAACCAAGCGGTTCAAGACTTCCCATGTCACTACGTCCACAGCTGCAGAGCTCGCGGCTCTCCGCGACGCGCTTCAAGTGATAAACGCTGAAAGTCCTAGAAAATGGGCAGTCTTCTGCGATTCAAGGCCGGCCTTGCAATGTGTGCAGTCGTTTCTCCGACATGGAACTCACGATCAGCTCACGTGCGAAATCGCGGAACTTGTTCATCACTTAATAGCAAAAGGACATGATATCTCTTTTCAGTGGATACCAGGTCATTGCGGTATCCTTGGAAATGATGACGCCGATAAGGCAGCTCGGACGTCAAACCAAGAAGACCGCTGCGTCCCCATTCCTCTCTCAAGGACCGACGCCGCGAGGCAACTTGGCATTCTAGCACGCACGATCTCCTTGGCAGAGTGGAACACCGCACATACAAGGCGCACAAGACTGCACAGACTAAACCCGTCACTTCAACTCAAACCTCCAGCGGGTCTACACCGACGTGAAGCGTCTCTTCTGTGTCGGTTATGGCTTGGAGTTGCCTTCACGAATGCCTACTCATCACTAATTGGCATGGCTAATACTCCTGCATGTGATTTTTCCGGATGCGAGGAGAACATTGCCCACTTATTGTGCCATTGTCCACAATTTCAAGCACAAAGACAGTCTTTGTCCAACACATTGAGGAAACTAGACGATCGTCCTCTGAGTGAACAGACCATATTAGAGCACCGTCCCGACCGATCATCGGCTCAGAAGGCAGTGAAGGCACTTTTGTGTTTTCTCAGAACTTCTGGTTTGCTCGAGCGACTCTAACTGAAGTGCTGTCCGTACGCGTATCTACACCTTCTCTCTCCCTTCTTTCTCTTCCCCTTCTCCCATCCCCCAGTGTAGGGTAGCAAACCAGACTATTGACTGGTTAATATCCCTGCCTTTCCTGCATTCTCCTCTCTCTCTCTCTCTCTCTCTCTGAGCTCTTAGCTATATGGGGAGCGGTCAACACCATTCCCATTGACATGGGAGACATTGTAGAGCAGAGTGTGCGAAATAATTATCGGATCCTTACTGATTCGTACGAAGCAGTGGCCGAATTAACGGGGCCTACGACAGATGATGTGGTGGCCAACGACACCAGAAAAAAGCTAAAGAGAATACAGGACAATGGGACAAATGTTGAAATCCTATGGACACCGGGGCACACCGGCACGGATGGGGGAAACGCAGCCGCTCACGCAGCTGCCGCGCAAGCGGGTGGGCTTGATTACTCGTACAGCTCCCCACACTCCATTTCCTCGCCAAACCCCGTGGACCAAAATCCATACCTAAAGATATTGGCTGCAGGCTCTCCTAGCAGAGCACTGATGCATTACATTCGTACTAAAATAAAAGCAGACAGTAAACGAAGATTATTAGAAGCTACACCAGTACATTTGTTTGACGACAAGGGCGGGCTTACCCGCACGGAAGAGGTTTTCTTGAATAAGGTTATGGCCAACGCTGCATACACACCACACATACTTGAGAAATGGCACCAACCCAGACAAGCTACGATTGCGAAGACTTACACCCGATGTACACATTGCCAGGAGTCATGCAGAGCAGACTTGCAACACCTCATTTGGAGCTGTGCAGCTTTTTCACAAGGGAGATCCAACATTCAGCATCTACTACACGGAGACATTAGAACTCTAGGAATTACAATACAAACTAACCCTGAAGCACAGAAAGCCATTGCGACATATGGCAGACAAAGTGGCCTGTTTCGAGTAGTGTAGAGGGGGTCGATCAGCCCATGTGAGAGCGGCGGAACTGAACATGCACCTGAGCCTGCATAAAGCGGAAGATCCCAGACTGAGATGAAGTGTTTCAGCCAACAGTCTGGGTACCCACAGTCCCTTCCCTCCGAATCCCCATCAGCGGCCTAGGGCCGTCCCCTTCCTTAAAATAAAGGCTTTATTCATTATTCATTTATTTGTTTCGTTTATTTATTTTTCTTCTTTTTTACAGTGCATGCACTCATGCGCACCAACTCATTTACGCTACGGGAGGGAGTAGTTGACTAATCGAACTCTGTGGAAAGGGAGTAAGGCGCAGTAGTACTGGTTAGAGTAGTAGCAGTGGTGCGGTTTTTACTCATATATTACAGCTGGAAGCAGTTTCGCCGCTGCTTGTAAAACAGAATAGTAAGTGAAAGCTTGTTTCAGAAATTACAAGGGCAGTGTTGCAAATGGGTCGCAAGCCCTAAGGGTAGCGTTGGCCTGGCGACCTGGGGCACAGCTGGAAGCATCCGAAGGTCCTTGCAAAGGATGAGTCGACTGCTAACAGAACTTGTTTATTAAAGCATCGCAAATGACCGGCCGGTCAGGTCGACCGAAGTGGAGAGACGGGAGAGCACGTTACTCGACGGAAGAATTCGAAGCCTCTCCCTTGGCGTCCGGGGGCAGCTGCTTTTATACTCTCGGAGTCGAGGGCAAGAAAGAACGGCTCGGGATGAGGCGCACGTGACGGCGGCGCACGGACACGTTGAGCCGAGAAGTGACGCATCCGCCGGGCCGGCGCCGCTCAGACCTCCTCGCTTCACAGTTGGGGAGCTCCTCTCCCCGGCTGCCGCGCTTTGACAAGCGTGGGCACCAACATGCACACACACACACACGCACACATGAATACACATGGCATTGAAACATGCCTGGACGCGCTTGGCGGTGAGGCGTTGCGGCAGCGCTGAACGGGCCAAAATGTCCGCCGCTTTGAACGAAGCCCCGGCGTCCGTTGCATCCGCGCCGGCTATACCGCGCGTCGTAGGCGAAACGTAACAGCAGGGATGCCCAACCCTAAAGTATTGCGCTTGTGCCTATACGTATAAGCAGCAGTACTCTCATTTCAGGCTCAGTAGTTCATTGCACGTAACGTCAAAAGGCCCGCCCTCAGCTATAAGTAAAAATTTCACGTATAAGAGGTTTTATGAGGAGGTATGAGGTATAAGAGGCCTTCCATGGCTCTCGACATGCATATAAACCGGACACACATACTCTGCGAGCCTGAAATGAGCACTACCGCATATGTAGGCATAAGCGCAATCCTTTAAGATTGAACATTCATTTCAAACGAGCGTTTATTGATTGTTCTTTACCAAGCAGGAGGCGAGGCTGCATCAAGCTTACGAATTCAACAACAAGCACTCCGAATGCTGAAAAAAAAAAGAAACGCATAATTATTGAGCAAAACCAGTTAACATGTAACATGAATCAAAACAAGCACACATGATGAAAGACTCGCACATTTAATTAAACTCGGGCCAAATTATAACGCCAGGTACAGAATAAAAATTTTGGGAAGGCGCTTAAGTTTTAAGAGTGGAACGCGATTGCGTTCAAAAATCCCTGATGGCTTCTCGCGCTTCCCGACAACTGCAGCTTATGCAACCGTGATGTTTTCCTGGGAATGTTGGCGGCGAACGCTACGCACAAATGCGAGCTTTCTGGTTCCTTTTTTTTTTGATGGAGTACGTTTCAAGGAACGGAGCGGGCCGCGCCGCTACTACTAAGGCAGACCTCAACTGGCAACTGGATAAGAGGTTTGTGTTCGAGTTTCCGCGTAACAGAAGTATGTTTTCTCGTATATTCAAGTTAGAGTCGGACGCTATCATGACTGTAGGTTGTGTGTAAGTCGTAATGTACGAATTTTCGTATGCTTTTTGCTTCGAGAAATTCAGTTAGTTCTGTAACGCCTATGCGCCACTCGTAGGGCCTGCGTGGTTGGGGATGCGTGGTGCGGTATGATTTTCTCGGCCTCGGACGCCGGCGCTGACAACCACGCCGGATTCTCTGCGACACGGTGCCCTTAAAGGAACGCCGAATTCAAGGTCACAAATAATTCAGCCGCGAGAAATTCGAGACTCTTGCAGCAACACCTTTAGATTCCAGTCTGAAAACATTGGCTTGCAGGGCATAGAAAACACTATAGGTACAATCTACTGGCGCCTATCACACGAAAACAGTGATTAGAAAGGTGCCAGTACGGGCCAGGAACTAGCAAAGGGCCTTAAACGGGCAAAGCGTCTGCAGGGCAAAATGCCCATTTACCCGGATACATGCCACAATATAGAATGAGAAAACAGAACAGCAAATGCAAGCAAGAAAAAAAATAATGAGAAAAGAAGACAGGCGAGTACATTGTTCCCCCAGATACATGAACCAATGAAATTGAGTTCTGTGCGAGGATAGCTGGCGGAAAACAGGGAACGTACTAAATAAGGCTAAGGGAGTGTATATTCCGCCCCATCGAAACCACGTGAACAAAATTTTACAGCTCAACTTAGTGTAGGTTGCACATCCGTCACGCAGTCTCGACCGTGTACGCCGAACACACTTTCCTTGAAGAAGGGTATAGAAATGCGGCCTTGTTGGTCAGACGCACTGCCAAGTAAAGCGCAGAAAAAAAAAAAAGAAAATGAGTGCATGTGCAACGCAAGTGCAAACAACACGTGCACGTGCAACGCATGCTCTAGGTGTTGTGCCCTTTGTCTGTCTTTTTTTTTTTTTCTTGTGCTTCACTCGCAGAACTCTTTCCTTCACAGCGCAGAGTTTACAGGGAGCGTTTCGCGGACATGCAATACGCTTATAGCGTTCACAGCGGCTAGTATTGCCTACTATATAAGTAAAGGCCGCACTGGTGGAGCGTAAGCAGTCTTTAAACATTTTGCAATCGAAAAACATTCTGCCTTGTCTTTCAGCCGATGTTAATGGGTACGCAACGTCAAGTAACACCGGAAGCTTGTACAGAAATAAATTGTAATCCAAGATGACACGGCAACGCTTGTGCTAGAAGAGGAAAATCTAACGCTATGCGAGATTGCCCACGGACAAATGTAGGTCGGCTCCTATTTAGGCAAGAAAGATTTTTATCCTATGGTCCAGTCCCATAAATGCGTACCACATGCATGTGTTCTGTATCCCCATGACACGTGATGCGAGTTGGATGTCACCAGTAAGGATGACTTCATTTTTGCGGCTAGCAAGCCCACTGTATTGTGAACGCCCGTAGGGAAATAAACATTTATAAATGAATGTGAACGTTAACTAGGGATGCTGAGATCCACTGCCAAAATTTCACATTCTGGAAACGTTAACCTAAAAGCTATTTTTGCCTTGTGACAGAATTTAGATGACAACAAAATCATTAAACCATTTCCCAGTAAAAGACGATCTAACCGAAAAGATAGAAAATCTTTAAAATAAAGAATTTCTCAGGAGTAAGCCAGATTTCTTGCAAGATTATGACGTCAGGATTAAAATGCGTTGCCAAGCAATTTAAGTCTGTTGAAGCAGAAATCAAGGAGTGACAGTTCCACTACAGCATGCTAGCTATGGTGATGATGATCTAACTACTTTTAACGACTACCGTCGCAATGTACCCTCTTGGATACCAAAATCAGAAGTAGAATTCCCCCCTTTTTTGTATATAGGCAAGGCGAAGTTACTGGAGACCCAGTTCGCTTTTGAGGCCTGGTATCATGACCTGTTTATATATGGATCAGGGCGCACGGCGCAGCGTCGTAGGGAGAGCGGGAGTAGGAGGTAAAGAGGAAAGAGGTCTGACTGTCGCGAAGGCAAGGATCGGATCGAGCAAACGTTGGGTCTGATAGAGCTGAACTAGCCATCTCCGACTGAGCTACGACTGAACTGGTCATCTGTTCTGCAGCACATGTAATCGATTTGGTTATTGGTACTTCAGCTGCTTGCAAGAGCTGCGTCATTTGAGCGGTAAACATTTGAGAAATGTATTCGGTAACACGGTAACAATAAGTTGAATAGCCTTTGTCATTGCTTTTTCAGCTGCTGACACAATAAGTTTCGACAAGTTAACTTCATTTAATGGAGATTGCCTCGCAGTGACGCCAGAATATTCAAAGTTCTGCCCTTGACGACTGCAATAGGCTCTCTGCAATGAAGTTTGCCTGTACATGTCGCGCCATCTAGCAGCGGTGGGGAGCACCTGCGAATAGGCCCTCGCCGCCGATTTACCATTATTGTCCGTAAAACGCGCTCAGGCCCGGCTGACAGCCTGCGTTACCAATTTTCCAATGGATTCACCGCGGCCTCTTGGCTTCTCCTTCGTGAGAAGTGGGAACAAAAGGAACAAGCGCAGATACTGCTGCGTTAAGGATTGTCACAACCGCGAAGGGGATGTCGGCGTCAAATTGTACCGCTACGGTGGGAAGCAGCCCGGAGGCTGAAGTGGATCGTCGCGGTTCGCGTCGCTTTTGCGAATTTCTGCTACACGAACTGAGACGTAAATGCTACTAATAAATGCTACTTACTGTATGCGAATCTTCGCTGACGATTTCATTATATATCGTCCAAACACTGGCGTTGCCGACGACCACTCAACTCTGCAACTTGAACGACCTTTACCGAATTAACAACTGGTGTTTTAAAAAGGGCTCATGTCGCTGAATACAGGAAAATGCAAAATAATCTCCTTCACACGCAAGCAAAACATTTCCAACTACTGCTACACCATTAATAATTACCCACGGTCGCAGGCATCAGCTTACAAGTAGCTTGGCATTCATTTCACGCCGGGCCTCTCCTGGTCTCACCGTATTGCCACCATATGCGCAAAAGCTTCAAAATCTTTAGTATATTTACGTGGAAATTTACATAGCTGTCCCACTCACGTGCGTCGACTAGCTCATCAAACCTTCGTTCGCCCGCACCTTGATTTCGCCGCATCTATCTGGTTGGTCCCCCTGCCACAATTATTTAATCAACATGCTTGAGGCGGTTCAGAATAGGACCGCCCGTTTTATTTCCCGCAGTTATCACAATCATAACAGTATAATGCAAATTAAGCTCAATCTCTCACTTCAACCTCTTAGTGCTCGCCGCGACAGTGCCCATTTAAATATGCCTTTTTCGCAAATACGCATACAGCAACAGACCACTCCCATCACCTTGATGCTCCTTCCATTACATCACGTCGGTTGCATAATCACTTAAATTTCACGCGATTATATGGGTCAACTGACGCCTTCAACTCATCTGCTCTTCCTCGCGTCATACTTTTGTGGAATGGTCTTCCAGACAACATCGCATCCAAATCAGACCACGATAGTGTCCGTCAATTTCTGCACTCTTTCTTTTCGCAATACAAATTTACCACTGGTTTTTTCAATTTTGTTTCACCTGTTGTGCGGTGTCCTGTATCCCACCCACGTATCTATTTATTTGTTATTTTCACCGCTTTAAGACCAATGACATCTGTGATATTTTTGTACCACTGCACGTGTTTTCCTGCTTTCTTTTTCTCAGTATTCCAGTCTGTGCCAGACTGCTTTTCTTCTATTGAAAAATGTTTTTACTGTGCACGCGATTAGGCCCTGCGTTTTTTATCATGCTATGCCATTGTGCGTCTTTCAAACAATGCCAACTGTTCCTGCGTCTAGAATCCGCATATTGTGATGTCTATCTTTGAAGTTTACTGTCGTCATTGTAATTGGTATGCTTCGTAGTTCTTGTGTGCAGTTTTTCCATGTGTATCATGCCAGCCAATGTTTTTTCTTCGTCTTGTCCTCTTTCCTGCCAAAACTTATATTGCCGTCCAGTGGCGTAGCTAGGTCCTCTCGCACCCGGGGCCCATAGGTCTTCTGTCACCCCCCCCCCCCCCCCCCCGGGTGTAGCCGGCAGAAAGAGGGGTGTGTTCAAACGTATATGACCCCCCCCCCCCCCCCCGCCCCGGCCCACCCTGTTGCCGTCATACCACGTTATCATCGCTTCCTCCGTTTCTTTGTGTTAATTGCAAATTTGAGCCGTATGTCTGAACTCTGTCGAGACACCTTGCACTTTTGCTACCCCCCTTACTCAATGCCCTGTCGAAGGGCCTGTAAGGCATTTTAAATAAATAAATAAATAATAATCCAGCGTGTCTACCAACCGGGAAAACCAGGAATTCTCAGGGATTTTGCATAGTCTGGAAATACTCAGGGAAAACTCAGGGAATTAGTGCTTATATCAGGGGAAATTAGCTGTAATTTTATTGAAAGGGAACAAAAGTTGCGCGAATGCTGGCTCGAGTAAAAGAGGAACCATAACGAATCGTCTTTGACGCCGTGTTGACGGCTGGAGGAAGGAGTACCCCGTAGAGTTAGTGTATAAGAACATCTGAAATTTCGGACGCAAGAACCCTTCGCCGTCCGATTTTCCGGACTTTTTGCCTTGACTGCTGGACCAAAATGGCTTTAATGAAAACCACCACCGCCGCCATTTGATTATCTCGCAGCCTCGAACCGGCGCTCTCGCACGCAGATCCGATGTTAGCCTTAGTCACCACCACGGAAACGCTAGGCCGAGCTCCTTCGATGTTCACTATCAAGGTTCTTGCCGTTCGGCGCCATGTTTTTCATTGAAAGAATTCGCCGCTGTCAGCAAATGCCCCAACTCCGCCGTTGTAATCGTCGCGATTGGCTTCAAAACGGAAAGCACAACGCGCTGCATAAGGCCGGTTTTTAAAGTTAGCGTCACCTCAGTACACCACCATTTTGCGGTGAAGCATACGCAAAGTATTGCTGTGAAGCTTACCAAACGTGAGAAGGGGCAATTGTCGCGGGACACAGTAGGCATTCCTTAATTATACACGCGTGCGCCCGCCGTCTCCTGTCACCTTCAGAGCTTCTTCGGATGTGCCTGTGGTGATTTGAGCCCTTAAGGGCAGTAAAAACATGCATTCATTTTTTTCGGACTGTCCGATTTTTGGGACTTTGACTCTGCAACTGACCGATAGGATGCTTCAAATGCTCCATGGGGCGAACGCGCAGCGTAATGAGGACGAAAGGGCTGACGCATTGAGGAATGAATTGTAAAGGAAGTGTGCCACCGCTTCCTTGAAGGAACTTGAGCTCAAAAAAAAAAAAAGAAAACAAAGTGTTGGCTGATGCCGAGGTGCATGTGTCCCTCATCCAAACCAAAATTAGCTCTTTAAAGCAGTGAACCGCAACACTGAGGGATTATGCGCAGGCGGAGAATATGCCAGGCCAGTTGAGGCTGACTTTCCAGCTGCTGATAGAGAGAATCCCACGTGTGACAAAGTTCGGCTCTCATACCAATGAGCTTGCTGCCAATTGGTAGAAATGGCTCATATTCGAAAATATTTGCATCTGTATGAACCTCTTTTTTATTTGTATTTGAAAATGTTCGACTAGATTTGCAATGGGCTTTATCATGTTTTTCGTATTTGCAATGGACTTTGCCACTTTTTCGAAGATATTTTATTCGCTGTGCATTTTGCTAACGCCTCCCTTTGTTTTTGTTTTAAATAATATAAACACTGCTCTTCACTATTGAAGCTAGATGAGTCCTTTATTTTTATTTTTAACATAATTACTAGAGAGTGAAAGTATCGGGCGACAAGGTGTCAGCCCATCTTGACATAAAACATAGTTCTGTGTCATTCAGCGAATTTTGGGAAAACCTGGAATACTCAGGGAATTTGGAGATGTCAGCTTAGTAGACACCCTGTAACCGCTTCCAAGATTTTTGCTATTCTACAGGTGACAATAGATCGACGACACTGTCGTTCGATGAACGGCTTCGTTGAAATTTTATGGTGTTCAAGGCACCATTCGATACGCATGAGAATCATACGTTCCGTGAACTTCCGGAAGGAGCTGGCAAGATCTATAAGCCGACACGACGCCTTTTTTTTTTTTCAGAAATAGAAGCAACCTACTGCACCGTTTCCAGTTTCCTTGCCTTCTCACTTCCCCCCTCCCGCCCCACTTTCCCACCCTAGAGCTACTTTTTGCAGTGGCTGCGTTCGCATTTAGAAACAGCGCCTTTTGACCGATTTTTGTGAAAATGTTCTTTATGTAAGGTCAGTTCTGAATGAAAATAAGAATTCGCCCTTAGAAGCAGACAAATCATGCGCTTATTCGGCTGCTAACACGTTGTTTTGCAGCAATTTGCTCTTCGTTGTTTTTTTATTTGTATCCCGTAGCGGCACCCTCACGTGCATGCTCGCGCGAGCAAACGCTGCTAGCGCCCAGTGAAGCATAGTCGGAACCCGCGGAGTGATAAAATTTCGAAAACGCACTACTTGCGTAGCTTCCATAGCGTTGCACCTGATGTATGAAACGAAATATACGTCCACTCTGGACTCGCACGTTAGTAGAAAGGAAACGGCTGCAGTTTCTGCTATGCTTTTGATGGTGGTCACGGATAATTACAGCTGTCAAAACGCTAACGTGGCGACGCCTAGGGAGCTCCAGAGTGTATTGTGCACATTCGACGCGGTGGGGTCCAAACGAATTTGCCGAATTTGAAGTATGGGTTACGCTGTCCTCGAGTGCCCGTATGGGGGAACAAAGGGAAGGAATTTCGCATGCGAAGGCTAGACGGGGCCCGTGCAGAGAGCGTCTCGCTATGCAGTGGAGCTCGCCTTCTGAAATCATGGGTTCGTGCGACTGAAATATTTCTATCTCTCGCCTATTAATGAATAGATTTGAAGAATTTTTTCGGCAGAACGCTCCCTAGAGGACAAGTAACAGTTGCTATGGGGCCTGGTGAGGGGCCCTTTAAAAGAAAAAGTAAGTAAAAGTCCTGAGGGAGAGAGGCTAGTGCCAAATAGATTACTCTTTGGTAACGGGGTTATTCATGGTAAATTTGCGGGGTCATTGCCATCATCAGTGGTAAAGTGCAGGTATTTGACACATTCCCAGGACGGGCGTGAAGGGGCCATGGGATGAGAAGGGTAAGAAAATAAATTCGTGACGCGTGCTTTTACACGGTAGACGAACTCGAAAGCCATTTCGGGGTGTCCTGATCAAACAAAGGCGTTGCAAGATCAGTAGAATGAGTAAAGGAATAAGAGTAAGAGATACAATTTTCATTTTTCCCAGTAAATATAATAACAAAATATCATAAAATAATACAAAAACAGGAACAAAAAGGCCGGGGGCAGAGCCAGTTCTGATAAATACTGAGGACTGATCAAGGTAGAAAAAACAAAGAAGAAAAAACAAGAAATGCGCTAGAAAAATCAACGTAGAAAGAGTGAAAACAGTAAATATAATAGTAATGTAGTGGGATAAGAATGAAAATAAAGACAAGAAGAAGGTACAGTAATGTAGCCCTCCGCTACCCCAATGGAGTAGTGAGAATTCTTTCAGCATCACCCACGTATTCGGTTTGCGTATGGGGTGACCGAAAAGCCACCAAAAACAACACAGGGGAAATTACTGAATTAAAGAAATTATAAATTAACGTAATTGAAAGTGGATGAAGAAACAACTTGCCGCAGGTGGGGGAACGATCCCACATCCCTCGCATTTTGCGTGCGATGCTCTACCAATTGAGCTACCGCGGCGCCGTCTTCCCGTCCACTTTTGGGGGTACTTATGTGTTACTATTAGAACTAACCCTGGGAGTGTTAAGCAGCGCCACTACTCAGAAACTTTGGATGCGGATGTGGAACACGCTTTCCACCGCAGGCGTCAGGAGTACGTGATCTTTTTGGGTGAAGGCAACCGGTCAATAAACCCACACGTGGTACCTGAAGGCATCAATGTTGCCGGATTGGAGATCCTCTTATGTAATGAACGAGAAGAAATGGGGTTAACCAAGGGGCCCGATTTTTTTAATGATCACATCAGAAGAAGCCAACAAACAAAGACACTAAAGACAACACAACGGAAATTACTTGTACTGACTAATTGAATTAAAGAAACTGTAAATTAATAGGATTGAAAGTGGATGAAAAAACAACTTGCCGCAGGTGGGGAACGTAGGTGGGGTTACACACACACACACACACACACACACACACACACACACACACACACACACACACACACACACACACACACACACATATATATATATATATATATATATATATATATATATATATATCTTGTTTATGTGAACGAGAAGAAAGGAAACCAAGAGGCTTAATTTTTTATTAGCTAAATCGTAAGAAGCCAACAAACAAAGACACCAAAGACAGAATAGGGGAAAATTCCTGTACTTTTTAATTGAA
This sequence comes from Dermacentor variabilis, assembly GCF_050947875.1. Lineage (NCBI taxonomy): Eukaryota > Metazoa > Arthropoda > Arachnida > Ixodida > Ixodidae > Dermacentor > Dermacentor variabilis. The sequence goes on along the minus strand of NC_134569.1, from coordinate 112,324,526 downwards.
TTAAAGAAATTATAAATTAAGGGACATGAAAGTGGATGAAAAAACAACTGGCCGCAGGTGGGATGTACGAACCCGAAAACTTCACGTACACGTGACGCCTGCGGCAGAAAGGACCAACTTGAACTTTTTTGCATTTCTGGAAACTGTTATGAGTTCCTCGGATAGCGCGCTTCAAGTGTGCCATTGGAATCAATCGTATATAGCTCTGTTGGTTAAAAATAATTAGTCTAATTTTTATAATTGGTTGTCCAATTACTACATAGAACCGCTTTCAAATATATGACTGTGGTAAAAGTAATCGGGAGGAAATCGTTTAAGTCACTCGTCTTCCCAGCTTTTTTTTCTTTTTTTGTTAGCTGAACTCATTTCGTGAAAAACCATATACGTTCCACTTTGTGATGTGTGCGTGAATGCTTAACAAGTATTACTCAAAATTATTTTGGGCGATCTGACACTCGTCAATATACTTACACTCGCTAGTATATTGACACTCGCGAGTATGTGCAGGTCGCAAAGAGATGTCGAAGGAAATACAAAAGTGCTTTCAGGAATTCAAAGAGGAGCTTCGAAATGAATTCGAAAACCTCCGAGAATCTCTGGAAAGAAGTATCCGTCTAGAAGACAGAAATCTTCGGGGAAATATATAAGAGATGAAACGCAGCATGACTTTCGTTAGCAATGGCCTTGATGAAGCTATAAGAGGCTTGAAGGCTCATTGACTGAATATAAGCTACTACAAAAACAAAACGAAGTGCTCCGACTGCAGCTAATCGCTATCGAAAGCGACCTTGCTAGATGCCAAGCTGACCTCGTGAAGTCAAAGCAATACTCGCGTAACCGGAACCTGGAAATCAAAAACGTCAAAGAAAACCCAAATGAATTCCTTTCAGATATCCTCAGCAAAATTGGCAAGGAAATCGATGAGCCAATTTCAGTCACTGACGTAGACGTATGTCACAGGGTTTCAACCAAAGATAAAAAAAAAAACATCGTGGTCCAGTTCGTGAGGCGAGATAAGCGGGACAAAGTTCTTTAAAAAGCACGCAAAACAAGGCTCACAAACGCAAAGTTGGGCCTACCAACCGAATCGTCTTCGGATTTATCGACGAACGAGCCCATTTACATAAATGAGCATCTTTGTCAGTATATGAAAAGACTTTTGGGCATGGCTGTAGCGCGCAAACGCGAAGCGGGATGGAAATTTTCTTGGGTTATAAACTGGCAACGTTTTCGCACGCCGCGACGAGAAATCGCCAGTTGCAGCGATTAAGCGTGAAGATGATATCGACAAGATCTGCGCGGACTGCTAGAAATGCCACATTTTCTTTGAGCAGTCTGCTTTCCGTGCCAGTGCCAATTGGCGGCCGACTATATTCTTCCTGAGGACATAACAAATCTTGTACCCTGTGAACTACACAAACTGTTTAATCTCTTCCACCTCAACACACTATCCATTCGGCGGAAATATGCTGACATTACTGCTTTGCTAGGATCATTTCAAGTTTCTTTTGCTGTAATCATGTTCACTGAGACTTGGTACAATAACAACTCTGATAATTTTGTTTTACCTCGCTACAACCATTTCTTTTTAAATCGTCAAGATATGCAGAGGAGAAGGGGTGTCGACACCGGTAGCAGTACCAGGCTTTGACGTCATAAGTGAATTTATCGTTGTTACTAGAGAATTCCAGATCACCTGCATTAAACGCGGTAAGAATATGTTTGCCGTGTTGTACAGACCGCCAACTGGCGATGTTGCCATGCCCTTAAGTTTCCTCGACTCTCTGTTTACGCGTGCTAATAGTGCTAATGACTGCTTACAATTGGGGTTGACCTGAAAATTGACATTTTAAGGAATTCAGGCCCCACCACAGAAATCTTGCTCTTATTACAACAAAATGGTTATGAGAACATTATTTTCACTCCAACGCGTGTGACTAAATCAACGGCATCTCTACTAGACCTTTTCATTACTAATGCTGTTGGTGAAAAAATTGCATCTGGTGTTGTAACCTGTGACATTAGTGATCACTTGCCAATTTTCTGCATGCTTAAGCGACACAAGGACTTGCAGACACATGTCTGGCCGGAGACAACATATCGTAAAATATAGCCACATACGTTAGACATATTTAGGCGGAAAATTGCCCAGGTTCTAAAAAAGCATTACACGTGTTCTTTGCTTTACACGCGTATTGCAAGCAAAAAAGGTTGCGCAAGTCGTGGATAACGTGCGACCACATCAAGCTAATAAAATAAAAAAAACATTTTGAGTCTTTTCTTTGATCCCGAAGGATCGAACAATTTAAAGAATATAAGATGTTTCGAAATAAGCTTAATAAAATTTTAAAGAAAGCCAAAGTTAATTATTACAACCGTATGTTAGACAAAAATTACCTTCGAAACAACGACATCTTATGGAAGAACCTTAACGAACTTTTTGAACGGCAGAAGAAGTCAAGCTACAGTTGATAAACTGATACGGTGGTGACAGGAACAGACCTTGCAAATTGTTTCAACGACTTTTTCGTCGGAATCGGTACTATAATGCATACTGTGCTGAAGCAACATATGCTTCAAGAATACCACAATCAGCATTTTTTTCACCCAAAGAGTGTGAACGAAATAATTGCCATCTTTCAGGGAATAAGAAACAGCCGCAGTCAAGACGCTGATGATCTTCAAATTAAGCCAATTAAGTATGCGATTGATTACTTGAGCCGATATTAACTCACATATACAAGTTGTCCTTCACGTCGGGCGTTTTTCCGGGTAGAATGCAAATAGCAAAAGTAAGAGTGGTTTATAAGAACGGCGATAAAAACAACTTTAGCAATTATCGGCCCGTATCTGTACTGGCTATCTTTTTCAAAAGGATTAGAAAGGTCATTAAGGCTTACATAGAAAATTTCTCTGAAAAGCACAACCTCTTTACTGACTGTCAGCATGGTTTAAGAAAAAGACGATGTACTGAAACTGCACTCCTTGTTCAAAAAGGAAGCTATTCTGCAGAACTTCGAAATTAAGATCATGACATTAGCTATGTTCTTCAGCTACCTGGATCAACTAACTACCTGGAAACATGCCAGCCTTGCACTTTCGGGAATAGTCAAGCAGGGGGGGAGGCAATATCTCGACGTGCGGCGCATGAGGTGGGGGTCGTCTACCTGTCTGACAGATCTGGGAAAATGGTAGACGCGCCCCAGCGCACCATAATTCGAATGCTACGGTAATTGGATGTGGTGGGGTGCTTGAGTGACGCCAGGAGAAGGGTCCGTATCCAACAACACATATGCTAAGCTTTAGGATAGATACAGTGCAAAAGTTCTCAAGAAACCTGTCTTTGTGACAGCGAATACAGCATTTTGGTTAAGATGCGCATTGCCTGTCTGAGCTAGTTCAGCCTTAAGGACTGCAGACACCAAATTCTCGGGTGTTGATCTTTTTTTGTTTTTTCTTGGGATATACAGCTCCATCGGGACTATAATAATGGTTGCCATATGCACGATCGCTTGCTTAATAACTTAATGTCCCACAATTTCTATCACGCTGTTCCAGATATTTCAGAATGCCCGCCAGCCGGGGTGAATGACCTTTGAGTCATTTGAGTTGCGTAAATCGCAACGATAAAGTGGACCCGGAAAAGTCTTAATGGTGAAACAAGAAAAGAAATAGATTTCCTACTTTCTGCCGATCCCAGCATAGTGAAAGATGTAGAAGTGTTAGGTTGGTTAGGTAAAGTGCAGCGATCATAGCTTAGTGAGGTCTAGGATTCACCTCAATTTGAAGAGAGAAAGATCAAAATTGGTCAGTAAGAAACGCAGTAAGGGTAAAAGCAGACTAATTCCGGCTGGTACTTGCAAACAAATATGCAACCTTCCCTTACAAAAATGAGTTTAGACTCTCTATAGAAAGTCTATAGACTTTTATAGACAAAAGTCCATACGGTTTCTATTTCTTTTTGTCTACTCACATTGTGTAGAAGGCTTATAGAAAAAAGTTGATAAGGTGTTTGTTTCTTTTTGTCTATATCCCCTCTATAGACTGTCTATAGGCGAAAGTTGTTAAGGGTTCCATTTCTTTTTGTCTACTCACATTCTATAGACGGTATAAAGAAAAAGTCGGTAAGATATTTGCTTCTTTCTGTCTATGTCCTCTCTATAGACTGCCTATAGAAGAAAGTCAATACAGTCTCTATATACTTTTGTTCATTCTTTGTCTATACACAGTCTATAGACGATAGTCGATGAAGTTTCTATTTCTTTTTGTCTACACGCTTTCCGTAGACGGTCTATAGAAAGAAGTCGACAAGGTGTTCGTTTCTTTTTGTCGACTTCCCCTCTATAGACTGCCTATAGATGAAAGTCAATACAGTCTCTATTTACTTTTGTCCATTCTTTGTATATAGACTGTCTATAGAAGAAAGTCGGTAAATTTTATTTTCCTTTTGTCTACTCATAGTCCATAGACGGTCTATAGAAAAAGTCGATAGGGTGTTTCTTACTTTTTGTCTATGTCCGCTCTATAGATTGTCTATAGAGGACAGTCAATGCAGTTTCTATTTACTTTTGTCCATTCTTTGTCTATAGACGAAAGTCGGTAAGGTTTCCATTTCTTTTTGTCTGCTCACATTCTACAGATGGTCTATAGAAAAAGTCGATAATATGTTTGTTCCTTTATGTATATGTCCCCTTCATAGACAGTCTATAGACGAAACTCTATACAGTCTCTATTTACTTTTGTACATTATTTGCCTACAGACGAAAGTCGGTAAAGTTTCCATTTCTTTTTGTCTACTCACATTCTATAGACGGTCTATAATAAAGTGGATAAGATGTTTGTTTCTTTTTTTTATGTCCCTCTGTAGACTGTCCATAGACGAAAGTCAAAACAGTCGCTATTTACGTTTGTCCATTCTTATTCTATAGACAGTCTATAGACGGAAGTTGTTAAGGCTTCCATTTCTTTTTGTCTACTCACATTCTATGGACGATCTACAGAAAAAAAAGTCGATAATATGTTCGTTTCTTTTTGTCTACTTCCCCTCTATTGACTATCCATAGACGAAAGTCAACACAGTCTCTATTTTTGTCCATTCTTTGTCTATAGACTGTCTATAGACGAGAGTTCATAAGGTGTTTATTTTTGTCTGCTCCCAGTTTTAGATTGTCTATAGAGAACAGTTGATAAGGTTTCTATTTCTTTTTGCCTACTCCCATTCTATAATCGGTCTATAGAAGAAAGTCAATATGACGCTTCTTTCTGTTTGTCTACTTCCGCCTTATAGATTACCTGTGGACAAAATTCGATACAGAGACAAGAGTCGATAAGATAAGATAAGACGCATGCATGCACGCACGCATAGTTGAAGAAACGAAGGAGCACACTTACGAAAATTGCATTTTTAATGTTTTAACGTTTCGGCCGTGGCATGGCCTTCGTCAGAATAAACACAGATACAAGCGCGCACCCGCTTTTATGGGCATGCGCACGTGGGCATAATCAGCAGTGTACATGCACGTGTACACTTGCAAATAATAACAGAAAAAGTGCAGCAGTAAGTATAACTTAAGCACGATAAATTATATATATATATATATATATATATATATATATATATATATATATATATATATATATATATATATATTGCTGCGCGACTGGCCGCTCAAGCGTGTAATCGCGGGCTTCTTCACGCTCGGAAAAACACTATTTTATGGAACATGTGTTGAGCAACACAAAGCTGTATCGGGAATTTCTCATGTTGCTCTACAATTTTGTCATTGAGACTTTCGTCTAGTTATATTAATTCAGAAGCTGATTAATTAAGACTAATGATCTAATCAGGGGGAATGAAAAAGTAACCTGAGTATCTCCAAGCGACGGCGAACAACATTACCTTGGTCCTCTCCAGCTACGTAGCATTTGCATATTTTACAGTCTGGCTCAAATTAACTGAAACACCCCGTATAATTTGCAATTCGAATTATTCTCCACGGTTTTCTATATGACCGCCGATGAAGGCCATAGGGTGAAACATCACCAAAGGTCATGCTAACTTGAGCGAACAGCTAGTCCCTAAACTGATTATGGTAAGGCGTGAGATGAACTAGAAAACAGCCGATACTGTAAAAGTCTTATCGCTCCAGGCTTACACGCCGTCTATAGATTGACTATAGACAAAAGTCGTTAATCTCGGCCGAACCCGTGTACGCTGTAACCTAGCGCAGATAGCGGTGAATAACACGGATATACGTTTGGTATAAGGCACTGAAGTTGTATACTGCTGAAATTGTTGCAGAGCCTACTTGTAGACGTTAGTATACACATAATGTATACCTCCGCATTTGTTGACCACATGATATGATCTACGTAGTTGCTCTCGGCAATACCAAGACAGTCTTCACAGTTGTCATAGCATGACGTTTGCGGCAGTAGAACAAAGAAAACAAGACGCCGATCCAATTGTGATAATAGATGTTATGAACAAATGTCTGCAGAATGTCTACAGATAAAAGGGTATAGGAATATACAGTTCTACTATTGTAGACTTAAACGGAAGCTGAAGAGTCTGTCGAATTCAATAAGACGCTCATATACGGATGCGGGAACCTTATTAAACATGCAGGTAAACTTTTGGGGGGGATTTTTCTCTTAGGAGCGACGCAATCGTCGGTTAAAATTGCGCTGTAGCTCCGCCCCCCGTCGAGTGCCGCGCGCTGCTGCTGACGCTGACGATGCGAGCGGAGACCGGAAACCGCGGCTTAGTGACGTCAACACTGGTGTTCCGCTCCTTCGCAGTTTCCGTGACCGTGCCTGACCGGGCTTATTTCTGCGTGCGTGCCGTCCTAATCTGCTTCGCTCGACCCTACATTCCTTTATTTGTGTGTATATAGGAGTGGTAGTTGACGTGCGCAGCATCAATTGAACTTGTAGGCCGATCATGCCGGCGTTCTGTGCAGCCTACGCTTGCACGAACACCAGCGGCCGCGACGATGTTCCGATGTTCCATTAGTTCCTGCAAGACAAGAAGCTTTCAGCTAAGTGGGAGGCTGCTGTGAAGCGAAACAACTTCAAGCGCTCAAGAACAAGTGTTGTGCTCTAACCACTTCCGTGACGATTACTACCGGAGTTTATCAATAATGCGTGCTTTGGGTTCTCCTAAAAAAAATATAGTTAGCACGCTGAACGGAAGGTGCATGTTTATCGCCCACCCTTGACGCAGGTTTCAGCGCCAAGCACCGCGAATTTTCTATTCGCACGTGTGTTGTGAAACAGCCTGCATGCAGCTACCATAACGCAGTGCAAGCGTAAAGTTTGCATGTGTTGGAAAACCTGCTCACGCCAAGACGCTGCGCTCCCCCTTCTCTCGCACACATAAGAAACCGACCATCTCACGTAGCCGACGGAATTCGCCGGTTACGAGTAGCGTGCGGATGGCGCGCTGATGAAGGTTCTATACTACACGTGCTACACCAGCCGGTAAACTTTTCCCGCGTTTAAACCGTCTGTGTAGATTGCCGACAGCTTTGGGACAGCGCACAAATGCTGAATATCGTATCACCGCTTACGTTCTACGAGGAGGCATGCAGGAACATAACACTACAGTTGTTTGCCCGGAAACGTACTCAATGGAACGCTGAATACAGCTTAGCAAAAAACATACTCGCCAAAGAACATTTCCAACACAAGGAGATGCTAACACTTCGCCTTCGTTCGCGTGGAAAGCAGTGCTTGCGCCAGAATTTTTTGCTTCTTGGAGAGGCCGGCTCTTCGCAATCGAATCGTACATGTAGTATGTACAAGTATGTACGTACGTGTAGTATGTACAAGTATAAGCCCCTTACAAGTGATCTTGCACGCGACAGCGACAGCGCTACAAGCGAGGCGATGGCTGTCGCGTTCACTCGTCGTCTGCAAGCCGAACTCCACGCGAGCGACGGCTTTGAGCGACGACTTCTCGGTATGAGGGCAGCAATATACGCGCCGAAACTAGCGTGACGCATGCTTTATCAATTTAAGTTGATATATTTTACTGAAGAAGGAGCATAAAATATTTCTGAAGGTCTTGCACTAGGTTCTTATTCTTGCACGTGTAAAATTCAATAGTTTGCGCGTTCCGTGCGACAAACAGCAGTATTTGAGTTATGTACATCCAGTTTCGGCTTCGCACAATTGGCTAGTCGCTCATAACATTTCCGGGCGACGAGCGGCGAGTTCTAGATTTCTAGAAACGAGCGATCGAGCGACAACACCGAGCGATTTGTTCGAGCGACGGCCCGTTTTGTCGCTCGAAGCGGTCGCCCGTCACCGTCGCGCGCAAAATCGCTCTCGTAGAGTTTGGACTTGACGCCGAACTCCTCAGAAAAACGCAAGCTCTCGAAAATTTCCATGACCGCCTCAGCAAAACACCACCAAACTACTTTGCACCGTGCTTCGTGTGTAGCGGCAGCAGTCGGTCCGGACGAACACTATTGTTGACGTCACGAGACGCCCGACCAATCACAGGCGGTAAACGAGACGCGCGAGGTGGGCGTGTCTGCTGCTGCATTTTTCGTCGAAATAAAATATGTTTGCGCTTTCTTTCGCTCAATTTCGATGCGCTATTCGAATTCAGAGGGTTGAAAGCCACGGCGTACTGCTCTTCACTCATTTTTTCTGGAAAGCTTTCAGCTTCCCTTTCAGTGTATAGAATGCCTATAGACATTTGCATATAGACATTTTATAGACTTCAGTCTGCAAACATAAAACTGTATATGGTTATATTCTTGTAGACTGAAGTCTATGGAATGTCCATCGACAGTCTATAGACATTTGCTTATAGACATTTTATAGATTTCTGTCTACAAAAGAAGAACTGCTGCATACAGTTATATTTTTGTAGACTGAAGCTTATGGAATGTCTATAGACAAATGTCTGTAGATGGTCTAATCAATGTTTTGCCTGTACAGATACCTGAACACTCTCCCAGCCCATTTACTTTCTTCCATATTCCTCAGCCGTTCTTCATACTCAATTTTACTGCGAGCTTCCCTCACTTCAAAACTAGTCCAGCCCATATACCCCTGCACAGCTTCATTTGTAGTCTTCCCGTGAGCGCCCAATGCGAGGCGACCTACTGACCTTTGGTTCCCGTCGAGTCCTGATTGTACCCCTGATTTAAAGCAAACAAGCGCATTTCCAAAAGTAAGTCCTGGAACCATTACCCCTTTCCACATACCTCGGAGGACCTCGTACCTATTGTATCCCCATAGCGCTCTGTGCTTCCATTATGGCTGCATTTCTCTTCCCCTTGACTGTTATGGTTTTTTTTCCTGTGTTTCCATATATCCATTGCCTTCGTTTATCCATATATCAAGGTATTTATATTCTGTTACCCGAGGTATTTCTTGGCCCTGTATCTCCACTGTCTGTTCGCTGTTTTCATTGAATACCATAACACCTGATTTTCTAACACTAAATTTCAAACGTAAATTGTTGCCTTCCTGTCCACAGATATCAGCCAGACGTTACAAATCACTTTGCTTGTTAGCTAGCAACACAATGTCGTCCGCATAAAATAAACCTGGCAGCTGCTGCTCTACTACTGTACCCGCCTGTTTGTATGAGATATTAAACTCGATATTACTTCCTTCTAGCGCCCTCTCCGTCCTCGCCATGTGCATCATAAACAGCAGTGGGGATAAAGGGCACCCCTGCCTCAGTCCCTTGTTGATATGAACTTTCTCCTCTCTCCTCGTTCCTTCCCATTCAACGCAAACGGTATTTTCTAGGTAAATTTCTCTCAAAAGCTGTAGACAATCGTCACCTAAGCCTTCCCCTTCCAGAATATCCCAAAAGATGTTGCGGTCCACGTTGTCATAGGCTCCTGTAAGGTCTGAAAAGGCCACATACAACGGTCTGCTTTCTACTTTTGATATTTCAATACACTGAGTAAGAACAAATCAGTTATCCTCTAAACGCCTACCTATTCTGAAGCCATTTTGAAGTTCTCCCAAAATGCCATCATCTCTGCCTGAGCTTGAAGCTTTAATTTGATTGCCTGCATTGCTAGCCTGTAATTACCGATGTAAAGGTCAACGGTCTATACGAGCGAAATCTGTCTTTGTCCCCCTTACCTTCATAAATTAAATTCATTCTACTTTGTCACCAACTGTCTAGTGTTCGTCTATCTTTTAACGATTTTTCCACTGCTTTCACCAGAGCTTCCTTACTTTTTGGTACAAGTTCATTAATCAGCCTAACGGGAACCTCGTCTAGCCCTGTGGCTGCGCGCTTAGGAATTTTCTCTTCGGCTTTCTTCCAGTTGAAATTTGTCAGCACCAGCTCCTTTTCCCACCTGGGTCCCTTTCATGCTCTTTTTTTTTTCTTCAAGTACAACCTCGTCATTGCCTTGAAAAGATTCGGAAGAAACATTCTAAAGCCCCTTTAGAAACATTTGAAATGTCAGCGCCACCTATCGCTGCAGTCGGGAGATAGCCTCAAGAACGGCATATGGCCTCTGAGATCCGCAAATCTTGTAGGGTAACTAAAACTGTTAGCAAATGTGCGCAACTTAGCGTACGCTGTACTATAGCGTATAGCGTACGTTATAGTTGTGTATGCTACACTCTGTCTATTATTCTTTACGGGAGTGCCGGGTTACGGCAAACGTAGACTTTCAGTCACAAGGCCGGTAGTGACATCTTGTGACACTTTGTCCAACAACACGTGGAACCTTTCTTTTTGTTACACACGTGCTCTTGTCTAAGCAATATATAAGAAAGGGACAGTTTGTTGTAAATTGCACCGCTGCCAGCACATTACACCAGCAAATAAGTAGAATTTAGTTAGTTCACGGCCTTTGAGATCACCCCCCCAGCGCAGAGGCAATCTTGGAGCCCATGCTTATATACTGCAATAAAAATTCTTTGTTACTAGGTGGCGCCACCAACTCAGTGTCTTTTTTTTTTTTCACGTTTCATTTTCTGTTTTCCTTTTAGATAATTTTCGCTTTTCTTTAACAATCTTTTTTTTTATTCGGCCTGAGTATACTCGCCTGCTGCGAAGGGTACAGCCACAAGTTCAGTTCAGCTCAAGTTTGTCTCCCGGTTAGAAGGGCTGTCTTAATGTGGTCTTAGGGCGTTATTCTGGAGTATAGTAACTCTATGATTCTGGACATTCCGCCATTTTCTTCGATGCGTGACGTAGACGCGACGCGAATAAAATTTTGCTTTCGTAACGTGACGCCAACTTGACGTTTTGCCTAAGAAACTGAAATGAAGGCGCTGAACGTAAGGTTCTCGTTGAGTTACTGTATATGCTACCGTAGGTAGCAGAGTTGCGCGTAGGTCCGCCATCTTGCCTGAGAAGCAACCAAGTCTATGCGGCGAAGCCGCACTCCGTTTTTGCAGGCGACATGCCTAGCGTATCGTCGATCGACCGTGGGCGCTTTTGCATCGCTGTGCACCGCTTTTCCGCCTAATCGCAAACAAAGCGCATCGAAACAGCTGACTGGATTAGATTGTGAAGAAAAAGGCGCTGCCCTTTTTTAGCGCGCGGCGTAAGATGCAGCGCGTATATTAGTTCTTTTTTTTTTTTTTGGAGTTGCATTCACCTGTGCACTTTCTCCGCCCTAATAACGTATGGGCACTCGCGTATCTAGAATAGATTGTGTATTCTATATACGCCGATCAGATGCAGCATTCGTGAACCGCGACGGTAACGATTAGATCGCACCGAATAAACTTAGGGAATATGGTGATGTTATTTTATAGATTCCGGAAATCCTACAAAATTTTCGTGCGAAAAAGCTACTTCACAAGGTATACGTATAAGGTTCGAAATAAGATAGCGTATTAAAACTGGACAAACTTTAGTAATTGAGGTAAACAATCAGATACTTTAATATTAGACTTTCCTTCGCTTGAATACTGCTTGGCACTCAGGTTTTGTTTCAACAGAGATAAATACGCTACTAAGAGCAGAGCAGTGCTCGTTTAGCATGTAAACAGTAACAAAAAGCACCGAGCCGCAACTACCTCTTTTTTTGGCAATAAAATCACAATCCGAATTTCAGAGAAAAAAACAAACACTAGTATATGCGCGTGCAAATATTTTGATATAGTGAGCTTTATCAAGTGGCGCTGTTTTACAAAGGGAACTGTACTAAATATAATGAGGCTCATACTTGCTTATGTGCCATAGCTCTCAACATGTAGCCAGTCTAAAATATTACTGGTGAATCAATGACGAACCATTGCTATTTCGACTCTGGTACCCCATTAGATCTTGTGTAGGAACATATCCATCTACCAGCAAGCAATGGATATCAGCTACACCTGCAAGTGTGATTTCATTATGTGCCTTTTCACTGCAGGGATTCCAAAAGTAGCCTTCTGTGGGAGTGTAGCGAAAGTTTTTCTCACAGGATTGACATAGCTACATTAAAGGGAATAATTCAAAACACAGTTAGGCCCTTACCGTATGTTAAATGACGACATTCATTCCTCTTGCATCCTGCTTCACATAAGCTGTAGTAGATAAAATATATTTACTTAGTAGTAACCTCTTTCATATTCAGAAACAACCCAAGCAGTGCACAATCATGAAAATGTGAGCTGGCTTTTTTACGACACTTCTGTGAAAGCAGTGTGGTGCATCACACGCAGAAAACTGGTAATTCCAGCTAAATCTTCTGTATAACTCTACGTGCTTCCATTATTTAAAAAAATCCAGACTTGCAGTAGCTTTTAATATTCCAGCTGTGAATTCTTTTAGCACAGCCCAAAAAGCACGTAGCTGTTAGTCAAGCAATTTCATCTCATACATACTTGACGCAATAGGCAGTTGGCTGAAAATTTGTTTGTTCAGGTGTCTTTACCTGAACACCCTTCACTAGTTTTACAAAAGAAGAAAAACAATTACTGCAGTAAGGTGTCACGAGGCAGGCCGACGAAACAAACGTGAGATGCGCTGCGCACGTTGCGTTGTTGCTACGCAGCTAGCACGCACGTGGATAGCGAACGGCAACATCGGCCGGATTGGATTTGAATTTGACTGGCGATAACTTGTGTCAATCCAGTTCGCTGCAGCGGCGGCGTCGGGAAATACAAAAATTGGCCCGAACATCTGCTTCTCCGCAATGCACGGTTGCTTGGCTACCACGTGATGACGTTCTGCCAATAGAGGCGCTAGCGGCGTGATAAAACAGACGCGCAACTCTGCTACCTGCGGTAGCACATACAGTAACTCTAGGTTCTCGGTAAAGCAAAACAGTTTTCCTCCGCAGTAAAAATAAAGCAGCTAGCTCAAAGCGCATGATTATTCCGTCGAAAACGCTTCTCCGTTTCGTCGTCTGCGGCTTACAAGCCGTCGTCTGCTTCAATAGCTAGGATGCGCGTCCCCGGGAAATGGAATGAGTCATCGTACATTGTCGCCAACACCCTTGTTTTCTACCTTGAGACAACAGTGGTGATGAGCACACGTTCTAAGCCACGTTATCGCTGTCTCGCGAAACGCAAGTGACTCAGCCCGACTCGGCTGGCTGAGGAACGGCCGAATATCACCGGTAGCGTTGCGCGCGCCAGAGATATCCACTAGCGCGACGCAAGCGCCGGCGCTGCCATCTGTTGTTCCCTTCGCTCCATGGCGGGAGGAAACTTCAAGGCACCGCCTTGCGTACATTTCTTTTTATAAATGAGAAAAACGCAGTTGTCATAACTTTTGATTGTGCGAAAAGGCATTAATCTTTATTACAATACAAACGCAGCAATGAAAAGTGGACAACATTGCAGAAATTTTTCTGTGTTCAACCAATATTATTTTGTATAAATGCGTTCTTTTAAAAAATGATGGCCCAATTAATACTTGATAGGCAGCTATCATGGGCACTCCACGTGAAAAAAACTCGAAAACGAGGTCAATGCGATAGTGACTCTACTTCGCAGACTTGTAGGGACATCATGTGGCGGCCGGATCAGTATCATCCATGCTGACTGTTTACAATGCGTTAATGCAACAAAAAATTGCGTATTCCGCGCCCGTCGTACACGGACTTTCCCATACGTCAGAAGAGCGACTTCAAAGACATTTAGCTAGAGGTCTACGCATATGTCTAGAGTTCCACGAGCGACTTCTAGCTATCTTGTAATAGCTGAGACTTGCCACTCACCGTTTTCAGTTGTGAGAACTACAGAAACATGCCAACATTATTTCCGTCTTCAAAGACAACATAAAACCACCCATTGATCATGAAACATAGAAGTTATGTCATAATTAAATCCGAGAAAATCTTCATATATTGCTAAGAAATGAATTTTGCAACTCAGACGTCGAATATCCTCCATGGCTGCATACACTTCCGAAAGATCGAATTGTCAGTAGACTGGACATTCAGAAAAAGAGACATGAATTCAAGCTGCTCAAGAACTAGCGCTTTACCAGATATATATGCGGTATTCAGGATACAGACACATCTATACAGATGACTCCAGTACAGTAACCTCTTCAACTTCAGCATTAATTATACCGCACCTTAACAAACAAGAATCATTTAAGTATTATCTCGTACGACTTCGTCCACAACGGCTGAACTGTTCGCAATCCTATGTGCGATAAAATTTATATTGTAAGTAAGAGATGCGCAAAAAATGGGTAATCTTCAGCGATTCACAGGCGGCTGTAACATCACTTTGCAGCACAAAAGGAAAAAACAATCAGTGATAGTATGATATATGAAACACTTAAAGACCTCACAAAGGCAGCCAAGCGAAGCATTAAATAGCATTCCATTCGATACCGCATTGTAGCATCCCTGGCAACACAGCACCTGATAAAGCAGCACGACAAGCACACCTCAAAGATGATGTGGTTCGGCTGCCAAAACCAAAGAATGAATTACGCTGCATTATAAGGACAACGTCTTTCAATATGTGTAGAAATACGTGGTTTGGCCAGGATTCTAAGGGCTCGGATTTGTATCATATTGATCCGTTTACTGAATTCAAATTTTCATTGTCACTAGAGAGAAATGTGGAAACCCTTATTCATCAACTAAGGCTAGGCACTGCCTACACAAAACATATCTTACACAGAATTGGCCGTGCGGAAACCCCCGAATGTGATTATGGATTTGTAAACGAAGGTATACATCGCCTCTTTCTAGATTGCCCACATCACCACATACCATGACGCCGACTTAAATCATCCCTAATTACATTAGACCGCAGTCCTTTCAGTTTAAAGAAACTTTCGGGTCCTTAGCCAACAACGTCCTTGCAGAAGAGCGCTTTAAAAGCACTAAAGACTTTTCTTGAAGACAGCGGCATTGTTGGCCGTTATTAAAGCTTTTATTATTCCTTTCATTTCAACGTCGCTGTAATCGTAACTTTAATTCGGTTTGCAAAAATACTGTTGCGCACGCGCGAACACGGCTGTCACGAGCGCCCTCTATATACATGGCTAAATACGATAAGCAGACGAGCAACCAACGCAGCCTAGCGTGCCTTGAGACGCCGGTTTGTGGTGGTTTTGATCGCGGCATTTTCGTGAAAAGGGCAGCCAGTTGTGTTGCATATTGTGCACGAATTGCTTCAATAGCAAACGGAGCGCGAGTTTATTGCGGTTTCCGTCCGAGAAGTGCTATTCGGAGAGGAAAGCAGCATGGATAAGCCACAGCTGGAGATTCCATCACAGCACACAACTTGCTCGCTCCTCGCAGAGCCGGTTTTCACCGCTCTACTTACGACTACTGAATTGTCATATGCCAGCGCCGCGAGGTTATTTCGGCCTGCAAGCTTCGGGACGCTCGTACGCTGCCGCATTTTGCCGGAATGTGGAAAGCTCAAGATGGACGAGGACGGACAGCGCTGGCGAAAGCGCAGTGGTGTCACTCAGTTGTCGCTGACATATAATAAATATTATAAAGTGATATCGAAAGTGCGCCTCATATGACAATCAGCGCCCAGCACTACGCCACTGAAGTGATCGAAACACACCATCCGAGGGCAGTTGGTGGCGCCGACGGGCAGCGCGGAGTAAGCGCGGAGCGACCACCGCGCTACGGAGTTCGCCTGGTTTGCCCTTTTCTGCCGACGATGTACAGATATCTAAATGTATTTTTTTCATTTAGCCTCATAATATTCATGCATCCGTTAAAGAGTTCGCAAAAAACTGTGCATTCAATTGCTAGCAGAAGCTTTTTCTTAACCGGCGACACCCACGGCCAGCGAGCAAGGCCTACGTACCGTCTTCATTGGTGGCAGTTAGTGCATACAGTCGAGAGAACGGCGCGCCGCTTGAAACCTTCCCGTATTTACCGTACGCAAAAAGGACCATCGTAATAAGACGAACAGCTCCGTGAAACCTTGCTGCGTTGCAGATGGGCCATATTAGTACGGTAAACTCGCCTACGCGGAGCATCACGCTCGGCGCCCCGACTTTGTCAACAGCCGCCGATCGCTCGAGCCGTAGGCCTAGCTCCCGGTTGTCGAAGCAGCAGCCGACGGCGCTCGCAATGAAAACGCCGTGAGTCATAACGCGTTTATTTTCATGAGCATTTTAGCGTCTGGACAATTACGTCGCGGTTAAATGAACATTGAGTTGGTTCTCTCTGTACTCTGTCCGCAGCAAAGAGCAAATAAGGAGAGCCGCCTTGCACGGTAGTCGCTGCGCACAGCCAGTCTGCGAAACCAAGTGTGGACACTCGGCGACACATCGGTAGTGTGTTTCGACGACGTGCACTCCGCTTCTGAATATACGATATTCTTAACGCAATCTTCTTCTTTCAGTGCCGAGCCTCGGTGAGCCTGGCGAATAGTACGTGGCAGTTATAAAAAGCAGATATTGCCACACGCGATCAATATGAAAGGTACGCTTCGAGAAGACGGAGGTCCATGATATGTACGAAGACTGGAACGGAGATATGGTGTCTTCAATTATTTTTGCCGCAGTCAACAGAAGCGGTTGCCGCAGCAGAGGCCAGACAGAAGCCGAGAAACGAAACTCGCTTTATAACCACATACTCTCGCATGCAAAGCGCTGCAGTTGTGCCTGTTGTGCGCCAGATGGCGCTGACTATTTTGCAAAAAGAAGCATAGTGTGGAACTATATCGATACTGGAAACAGCAGATCAGGGAGGAAGCGTTTTATGATAACTCAAGAGGCAGTGCCCTATACTCTTTGAAGCTAGATCGGGATGTCTTAGAACGCGGAGCTATAAAAAGAAATTTAACGAAGAAGAAGACACATGTACTGTGTGTGGTAAATATGTAGAAACAATGGAACACCTCATACCAAAATGTGATGGTATCAATCCCGATGTCGATGCGGCCAGAGTCAGCCTTCCTGAGGCCCTAGGGTTCAGAGATAATGATAGTCATGTAAATAAATATGCGGTGGAAATTAGCAAAAGGCGATTGGAGGATTGGTGGCTCAAAAGCAGGGAGGTGACATAAGGTTAAAAGGGTAGGAAGACGTATTTAAAGAAAATCGAGAAATTCAATAACACACAACACAGATAAAAATAAAAGGCAAAATAAAAATTGAGCATGGTGGCAACTGCCATCGCCCCGTTTCAAAGGGGACGCTCCTACCTTCCATCCATCCATCCACCTAGGGTGCCTCGATGCACACCCGTGGAGAGCGGGCGCACATCGAGGCACCCTATGCAAACCGTCCATTATCGGCGTTATTCTCGACACGCATGGCGGCTGCACGGCCGCCATTATTCGCCATGTTTACTCTCTGATTGGCTGTCGAGAGATCACGTGCTTTGAAATTTGTGCCAGGAAGCAGAAGTTTTGCAAAATGCAATTTTGCGTTTTCATCAAGATGACGAAACGTGACGTGGAGCTGCAAATTTTATGGACTAATACATTTTTTTGGTCCTAGGCAGCTATATTGCGACGTTAGCGCTTAAATAAGAACGCGAGCGGTAGCATACAGAAGTCAGGGCAATGCATCTGAAATTTTGCGAATATGTGGTTGCGATCCAAGATATGCGCCATGCCAGCTTGCTGATTGGCTGAAGGAATATCCCATGAGGAGCGTCACAGGAAGGGCTGCTTCGTAAACGTCATTTTGACGATGCGTGACGTTGCGCTGGGCCGCCATTGCTGAGATTTCCCGCCATAATTTGTGGTGAGACGAGCCGCGCAAATTATGCTAATGAGCAGCCATATGCAATAGCTGCCGAGAGGAATGCGTATCGCCACATTTTTCCTGTCGTTTGGCGCCATGAAAATATTTTGTTCATAACGCGTGCTCATAGTATCGCTCTCAGGTGGTGTTGGCCTTTGTGTTTTAATATGCCAAAAATCTATGCTGTGTGTGTGAGGGTGTCGTTCCAGATTAAGAGCGGAATTTTTTAACTGCCTCGAAGTGAAGTGCAATACAGCTGTCTTTGCGTGCGATAGAACCATTCCTCTCTCTCTCAAAAATTGGTTAACGATATTTATGCCGTCTTGCAGTGTCATCTGAAATAATTGAAGATTATACCCATATGTCCAAATACACGCATCATCAGCATACAGTGAAAACCTTAGCTGTAATGGAAGTATCTCTTAAATCAACCATGACGCAGTTAAAAGAAAGGGGCTGGGTACGCTTCCCTGTGGTACTCCCTGTTCGACATGTTCAGTGCTCTTTTCTTCACCCGTCTGAACAAGTATTTTGCGACCTGATAAAAATTCAGAAATCCATCGCAAGGACCTGCCAGACATTCCGAGTTCCAACGTACTTAGAAGAACATGAACGTGACTAGCAGTGTCAAATGCGCTCTTGATGTCTAGGAATACTGCTATTGTCATATTTACACGTGCACGCTCGTGTTCTACACATGTTACTATATCTAATATTGCATCCATTGTGCATCTCTGTTTTCTAAGACCTGCTAAGTAGCAGCACCTTCGTTTCATTACACCCCCATTGTATTCGCGCGTTAATCATCTTCTCCATTACTTTGCCTAAACAACTTGTCAAACTAACGGGGCGGAAGGATTCAAGGCACAAGGGCGTCTTACCCGGTTTTAAAATTGGGATGATTAGAGCGGCTTTCCAAGAGTCAGGTACAGTTTCTTCTACCATAGATTATTATAGATGTTGTATAAAACTAACGAGACGCGAAGAAACCAGACAAAGAGCTACTCATTGTTCCAACTTCTCTTCTCAGTGCCCGCCTGCCCCGTTTATTCGTCTTTTTCTACATAGTCCCGCCCCCCAGTAGCGTTGTCCAATTCAAGCTTGTATAATTTCTGCACTGGCCTCCTTATAAGCTTGCCATCTTGAGCTTTCGCACGGCAGGCTCGGATTCTGCCGTCTTGACCAGGGAAGACGTCCACGACTCGTCCCAGTGGCCAAATACCTCAATAGATGCTAGGTTCCTCGATGAGTACTATATCTACTTGTAGATTGCTACTAGTATGCGGTGGGTAGAGGTGAAGTGCCCGCAGCTCGACGAGGTATTCTTTCTTCCAGCGGATCCACAGGTGGTCCACGAGCTTCTGGCGGTTTCGCAACCTCTTGCTGACGTCACGTCGTGTAGCCTGTGCACTTCGAGCTTCGTCGTCACTGTTGGTTCGCTCTGGAGAGGCATGAAATGAGCTCCCGACCAGAAAATGAGCAGGACACGGAGAAGGCTCTCTAGCGTCCGTATGCGTATAGGTTAGGGGTATTGAATTGATAACCGCCTCTACCTCCAGCAGTACAGTCTCAGTTTGTTCGCTGTTGAGCTTGCTCTTTCCCAGCACTTTGCGTAAAGATGACTTGACTGACTGGATAAGCTAGTCTCTCCCACCAGCCGCCACACCAAGGCGTACCTGGCATCATAAATTTCCATTCTGTGCGATGCGTCAAGAGCAAAGATGCAAATGGAGAGCTCTTCATGGTGTTACAAATGTCCCACAGGTCTCGCGATGCCCTCTTAAATGGGAGAGCATTATCAGAGTACAGTGTTGCGGGCACTCCTCTACGAGCCAAAAACCTACGAAACGCTAGTAAGAAGGAGCTTGTAGAGATTCCACTCGCCAATTCAAGGTGTACAGCTCTCGTGATAGCACATGTGAACCACAGAATATGAGCTTTGTATGTAACTCCATCAGTCTCATGTTGTTTTACATATAGTGGGCCTGCAAAGCCTAATCTCACAACTTCAAACGGCCTTGATGTGAGAAGCCTGTCTTCAGTCATTGGCGCAAATTGCACCTTTACAGGTTTGCCGTTGTATTTTTTGCAGAGAAAGCAAGCATTGCATGTCGAGCAGGTATAACCCAGTAACGCTGTCGAATCTGCATCATAGTGCTTTCTACACTGCCATGAAAACTCTACAGTAAGCCTCAGTAACCGCTAAGGCCGTGAAGGGATGCCTTTGGGGTAGAATAACCGGGTGTTTTTCGTCATACGTAGCGTTCATTCTCCGTACTGGAGATACACTCCGTACTGGAGATCGCGTAGTACGGAGTGTTTCTGAACAGTGTCTCTAAGTCGAAGGTGTTCAATGTCATTCGTGAGTACTTCGAGCTGGATACGACAGATTCAGAACATTTCAGCCTTGTTTAGCTCCTCTGTCGAAATAGTTCCACCGAGCGACGTTTGAATACGACGACATCGATCCACAAATCGAAATACCCAGGCGATGACGCACAGGAGCTTCTGTAGATTGCCAAACTTCCTTAAGTCAATCAGGGTGTTCACTATTCTCGGCGCTTGAAGAAGTACATGTTGCGTGTCACACTCTGTCTCTTCGTAGATCGGTGTGCTCATGTCCGAGTCTGTAGGCCAGGTTGATCTTGGCTGGAATAACCATTCAGGTCCCCTCCACCAGCTGCGACATGTACGTAGAATCTTTAAGCATACGCCCCTAGTCAATAAATCTGACGGGTCGTCTTCTTCTGGGCAGTAACGCCATAGCAGTAGGTCAGCAAATGCTGCGATTTCAGTCACTCTGTGCTTTACAAACTGACCCAACTTGTTACGGTCACCCCGGATCCAGCTCAGTGTGATCGTTGAGTATGTCCACATGACGCAGGGAAAATGCGTTGAATCCCACGATGAGAGGACGTATTTTAATAATCTGGTTCCTACTACCGCAGCCATAAGCTCGAGCATCGGCAGTGTTAAAATCTCGGTAGGTGCTACTCGAGATTTCGCTACTATTAGTGATGTAGCTGTATTTCCGCCGTCATCAACTGTTCTCAAATAGGCACATGCTCCATAAGCCTTCAGGCTGGCGTCGACGAATATATGCAGCTCTGCCTTCTCGACCGCTCCATATAGTCCATCTCTCACGCAGCGCGGAATCTTGATGAAGCCAAGCTGGATTACGTCTACGCACCGTGCTGTCCATGTCGTCTTGATCTCCTCTGGTCATCCCAAGACTGGCCTAAAACCCACAGGCGTTGAAACAAAAGCTTTGCAGTGACGGTGAAAGGCGAGAGAATACCAAAAGGGTCGAAAATTTGGGAAGCAGCCTTGAGAAGTGCACGTTTTGTGTCCGGCTGAGCTGAGGCTAAGTATTTGGCTATAGATTTGGAAGAGAAATTGAAGTAATCAGTTTCGGTATCCCATTGCATTCCCAAAACTGTAGTTGATTCCCTTGATGCACCTTCCACTTGCTCCTCCTGGTTGTCGAAAATGTTCTGTAGTTGCTGGTTATTGGTCTTCCATTTTCTGAGACTCATGCCTGCATCTCGCATAATTGCCTTCCATCGGTCATAGATGCTCAGACCATCTTCGAATGTCTCTGCACCCACCAGTAAACCGTCTACATAAAAGGACTTCTTCAAAAAAGGAGCAAGCGCTTTGTCCTCACAAGCGTTGTCCAAGTGGTGATGAATAGCCGCCATGAGCAAGAAAGGGGTTGATGTTGATCCAAATGGTGCCCGGGTCATGCGCCATTCGACAATGTTACTGTTTTGGGTGACGGGAATGGCATCAGACCAGAGAAACCGGAATGCATCTCGGTCGGTCTCCTGTATCTCAATTTGTAAGAATGCCTTCTCGATATCCGAGTTGATGGCGACCGGAAACCACCGAAAGCGAAGCAGTACGTGTAGTAACTCTGGGTTGAGGTTCACCTCTTTATCCAGGCAGTCGTTGAGTGATGGAAAGCCTTGAGCGTGTGACGATGCGTCAAACACGACCCGGAGCTTGCTGGTCAGCGATTCCTCTCGTATAACTTCCAGATGTGGCATTTAATAGGTGGCCCGATCAATAGTAACTCTCTTAGGTACCACTTCAGCGTGTCCTAGCTCCAGGTATTGTCAGATGACTGCGTTGTATCGCTCCAATAATCCTTCATTAATTGATAGCCTCTTTGCTAGTGTTTGTAGACGTGCGAGCGCGGTATCACAGTTGCTTCCAAGTAGCTGTTTCTGATCTTCTTACCAAAGCAGCGCCACGGCGTATCTACCCATTTTCTTGCGAATTGTTCCTCGGAACCGTGCAATGGACTCAGGAGAGGGAGGTTCGCCAGAATATGTGATGTCCATTGCTTTGAGCTGCCAGAACGACTGTAGAATCTGCGAGGTTGTGTCATCGTAAGTAATCGTTTCCACTCGCAAAACGCATACCATAGCGTTAGCGTCGCAGTCAAGAAAGGCTTTTTGGCGACTCGGTCCTTGCAGTGTCCATCCGAATGTCGTGTTGATTGCGACCAGTCCTAGAATTTCTATGCTCCTTGCAACTTCTCCCGTCATGATTTCCCAAAGATGGTCTGCTCCAATCAACAAGTTGAGGCCGTTCTCAGTATCCGCTTCAAGAAAATTCTTGTCGTCAGCAAGAAATTTGCCCTCACATCGCAGCTTCCGAATGAAGTTGTTATCAGCTGTCGGCGCATCAATGTCGTGACAGATAACTGGAACTATAATTGCTTGAACAATATGGATGTCGGAACAGTGCTGACTACACAGTGGTATACTTCAAAAACCTTTCGTATTTCAGCAGAACTGGAGGATGCGTTGCCAAACGTGTTGAATGAAATTGTGGTTTCTCCCAGTACCTGCAGTTGTAGTTTTACAGCCAGATCTGTGATAAATGATATCTGACTGCGTACATCCATAATCCCTCTGATGTATCTGGACCTGTTATATTTAACGACAAAAGCGCGAAAAGCCTGCAGGTACACTTCTCTGTCCGTCTTTGCGCAAGCGTTTGTGGAATCTCTGTCGCAAAGCATTACTGATTGCGAGAAGGCTATCCCTGCTGTGCGACCTGAAGCCACCGCTGGTCACGAAGTTTGCGATGTAGTATCTTTCTTTCTGTATTTCGGGTCACACATACTCGAGGCCTGTCTTCCGTGACAAGCTGAACACGTGAGTTTGACATGGCAAGACCGTGCCTGATGACCTCGTGATGTACATCTATAACAGCGGTTATCCTTAGCTAGCTTCTCTTTTTTTGGAAACAAGAGATAGGTTGGCGTCGCAGGAGCGTGTACCGTGCTTCTCAGATCGACAGAAGAAACACCCGCTCCAGCTGTATGATGCACTGTGCAGTATGGAAGCGGTGCTGCTCCCTCGAGTTCTTTCAGCACGGTCATCGACAGATCGTTGTGACGATGTATTGCACTGCTCTCGGCTTTCTCGCTCAACACGTGTGAACATGAGTAGCTCTTTTAACTCCTCTTCCGATGTTGCACTTGCCAGTGCTGGCTCCGAGAGGTTCGTATCAGGCCCATGTTGACGTAAAGTCCGACTCCGCTTTCCTCGCGTATATGCAAGAACGATCTCGTATGGCAATGACTTCTGTAGAATATCTATCAGCATTGCAAAGAAACTGAGAGTGGGTACGTTTAGTGCCGTCAGACAGCGGATATTTAGTTGCGCGGCATCATACAGCTGCCTGAGGTCGCGTACGTAGCTTCCGGACTTTACATGAGGTAGATGGCGAAGCGCTGTCAGGTGGTACTGCACTATCCTTTGACGATCGCTAAAACGTTCTTTGAGAAGTTCTACGGCATCTGAGTAGCAAGCTTCAGAAGTCGGTAAACCGGCAATGGCCGCTGCCGCTTCCCCGGCAAGATAATGCCGTAAATAGAAAAGACGTCGTCGTTGTCGGTATAGCTCGAACTGCTCCCAGGAAGGTGCCCATTTGTGAATGGCGCCTTTAAATGTTGGCATATCAATATTCGGTGGCCTTGGGCCAATTCTGGGCATAGCGTCAGGAACTGTCGGGGTTGCATTCTGAGGAGCAGACTCCGCTGCACTGTCCACGCGTCTCAAAGCGTTGATCTTGCACCGAATCTCGGCAAGCATGCTGATAGCTTGATGGTTATATTGTGCAGCAGTTATGTATTCTGCTTCGAGCTCATCGTCGGCAATGTGCTCTTCGAGTGCATCGTTAAGTTTCGAGAGCTCGTTGTTGCTAGCAGATAGACGGTCAAAAATACCTGAAAGCTTGGGCTTGTCCACGATAGGATCTGTAAGCAGCAACTGTGCTTCCTGCAGAATCTTCGTATTCTGTGCTCGTCGAGCCGACGTTTGGTCTTGAGGCGATCCATCCGATTAGCTCTTGATGGATGTCTGGTCTCCACGCCGATCATGAACGATGCGTTATCCAGTCATTCCTCGCCGCTCGCAGCGCGAAGCGGTGGAGTAGAAGGTCCTGGGAGACGTGCGATGAAGGTAACGAGGCCGCACGGAGGTTTTCGGCACCAAAATGTATAAAACTAACAAGACGCGAAGAAACCAGACAAAGAGCTACTCATTGTTCTAACTTCTTCTCTTCGCAGTGCCCGCCTGCCCCGTTTATTGGTCTTTTTCTACAGATGTCTAAGAGAGAATTTGTACCGGTCGGCCCGAGGTTTCTTAGCATATTGTACGTAATACCGTCCGGCCTAGCAGCAGGCTTTTGGTGACATGATGAAATTGCACATTGAAGCTCGCTTAATGTGAAAACATGATCTAATTGAGGATGTTGTGCCCAATAGCAAGCAGTAATTTTCTGCTTAGCTAACACTACTGAATTACCAAATTCTGCACATTGTGAAGAAAAAGCAGGTCTGGAAATAAGCTCGCAAAATTCATCTGCAACTATTATCTCACACGTGTCCCGAGCTTCAGCCAGACCACGATAGGGGAAGCTATGTGTTAGAGGTCCGCTTAAGGGACGAATTACTAGAAAAATTCGTGGTACACATGTGCGAGGAGACTGAGGGCCTAAATTTTTCATGCGTCTGCGCATTATATTGTGAATTTTCTGAGCGTGTTTGTATGCTTCTAAACTTCCACTCCGTCGGTACGCTCTTTCGGATCGGCGTCTGATGGCTCTTAGATGTTCATACTCGCCGTCAAGTGCAGCATAATCTTTTGGAATTGAGACCTTCTTTGTGCATATGTTCACATTAGTCTGCAAAAATTCAGTAAATCTTTGCACCATTGTATGTTGATTAATTTGATCCATTAGGCGGTACCGAGAAGCTTTCCAGTTGGTTAGTCTGCTGTAACGCCTGATATCATAGTGCATGCTAGGGTGATTTACAAGGATGGGAAAATGATCACTTCTGCGCGTTTCCATGTCTGTTGTCCATCCCACACCATTCACTAGATCATGCGAACACAGAGTAACATCTATGCAGATTGAGTAATATTATATTCACGAAGAAATGTTGGCGGCCCATCGTTTAAAACAGTCAAGTTGCATTTATCTATGGCGCACTCAATAACGTTCCCGTCCATCACAATGATCACTTCCCCAGATAATGCTGTGTGCGTTGAAGTCTCCACATATAAATACATTAGAATGAGCTATTCTGAAAATATCCACTAGCGCTTCTACTGAAATCCGGTATGAAGGTTGTAGATATAGATTAATCACTGTTGTGCAGAGCTTACCAAAGGATACCTTACATGCGATGAATTCCGGAAAATCTGAATCATTTGACTGAATTTGATAAGATGGTAGTCCTTTCTGGCGCACAGGAGCACTCTGCTAACAGCACTTTGACGAGACGTCTTGTATATAAGATAATTCGAGAGGCGAAAATCGTCACTGATTCCCGCCTCTTGAATGCAAAGTATTAAAAAGTTGTATTGTACAAGCAGTTTACGAAAGCCATCACACTTCCTTTGAAGACTTGTTGGCATTCGACTGAAATATGGAGACATTTTTGTAGCGGTTATTCATGTACTGCTTGCCGCAGTTCTGGCCCGGATTGTTGGCGCAAAAGTGCTTCCAGAGGCAACAAGGCTTTCATTTCCGGTAGGTTGTTTGCTTCCGGCAGAGCAAATAGGATTGCCGTAAGAGTTGCGAAAAGCATTAGCCAAATCAGTTGCGTCACCGATGCGGCAGTGTGGTCGCTATTAACTGGCGTTACTTCTGCAGTAGGTGCGTAAGGTCGCTGAGAGTAATGTGTGCGAATATTGGAGCTTTCTGGTGCCTGTTGTCGTGTGGGTTTCCGTAGCATTGACGCATAAGAATGGGCGCTTGACCGTGATCCTCATGGCTGGTCTCTTTATTGCACTGTTGGCTGTTCTCTTGAGGAGAAATAGCTTGTTGGTTCTCTTGGCTGTGGTAGTTCCGGTACCCGCTGAGGTGGGTGACCTTGCACTGGAAGAACAATCTCAAGGTTTGGGAGGGGAGGTTCATTGCGTCGCGGTTGTCTTCCATGGATACGTTCATGCCGACGCATTTGTGCCGCTGCCTTGTTTCGAAGGCAGCCTGAGTAGGAGGCGGCATGGCTCCCCTCACAGCTCACACATTTAGGCTGAAGTCGTGACTTGCACCCCTTGTGGTCATGATCTTCTGAGCGGATTTTGCATCGACGGGTACTGCGGCAGTTTTTTGCCGTGTGCCCAAATCGCTGGCACTTGTAGCAGCGAAGTGATGGTCCTAGATATTCATCGACAGGATGACTGGTGAAACCTAAGCAAATTCTTCCTGGAATAGAGCGATCGTCTCTGAAAGTCAGAATTACTGTGTGAAGTGGATGTAACTTTACTGCTCCATCTTCCTGGCGGTAATACTTTATCTGTCTGCGTGCCGATGTAACTCCTGCATCTTTAAAGAAGTCCAGGAGTTGCCCGTCTGTATACTGCAGAGGCACATGCCATACTTTCCTAACGTTTCGCGTGTATAACTCTGAGATGAAGGGCTTGACTTCCAGGACGCCTACACATGACAGCATCAAAAGGCGTTTTGCAGATGCCAAGGAAGCAACGCTGACAGGGAAATTTCCATCTCTGTTCGTCCTGAAAGACTGTACTTTTTCTTTGGCAGCGGCAACTATTTCAGCAGACACTTGTTTTGGATTCACTTGCCAAAAAGTAGTATCTTCACTTGTTGGGCGAAAGATAACCGGAATGCTTTCTGCTCGTTTTTTTCTTATACGTGGCCAAAGTAAATAGTGCATCTTCACCCATCACTTCTTCACCACTTAGCTCATAATTCGACGTTGTATCATCATACTTGCTGGCCTCTAGACGAGGTTTCTTGTTGTCGGCTTCACCGTTATCCATTATTCCTGTAGTCGCCGAAGTTGATTCCTAGTTGTGGAAAACCAAACGTGCTTTATGCCGGCTTTATGAAGGTTTGTGACGCCTGCAAGGCCCCAGGCTTTTCATTGCTGCCTGTAGTATCATTCACATGGCTTGCTACACTTGGACGAGCATAAGGCTCGTGACGATGTTCTCGGCTTCGGACCACCGTAGTGGCAGGGTAATAGCCAAGTCCTCAAAATAGAAGCGTCGTACCTGTAAGGTGCCTGGCCCGCTGAAATTTCACCCTACGTCTTGCTAGTGTTTGGATCGCACCGCTGGCGCGAGTTGTTGTGGTCGCACCGCTGGTGCGATCGGTTGGGAACTCGGCGCTGACGCCCGTGGTTGTACCTGGGTCGCAAGCCCCAAGGGTAGCGTTGGCCTGGCGGCCTGGGGTACAACTGGAAGCATCCGAAGGTCCCGGCAAAGCATGAGTCGACTGGTAACAACAAAACAACTTGTTTATTTTAACATCGCAAAGAGTTGGCGGTCAGGTTGACCGAAGTAGAGAGACGGGAGAGCACTTTACTCAACAGAAGAAATCGGAGCCCTCCTTTTGGCGTCCGGGGGCAGCTGTTTTTATACTCTCGCAGTTGAGGGCAAGAAGGAACCCCTCAATAGACGAGCACGTGATTGTACAATGGGCTAAGGTGACGCACACTGTCGTAGCGCCGCCGGTCGGGCACAAAGACGGGGAGGAGAAGGTAACTTCGGCTCTCGTAGCGCCTCTGGTCGGGCACAATGACTGGAAGGAGAAGGTAACCTCGGCTCTCGTAGCGCCTCTGGTCGGGCACAATGACACATACACTCACACACGCACATGAAGACACGTGGCATCGGAACATGCCTGGAAACGCCTGGAAACGCCTGGCGGGGAGCGTAGCGGCGACGCCGAACGGGCCAAAATGTCTGCCGCTTTGTTGCAATCGCGCCGGCTAAACCGCGCGTCGTAGGCGAAACGTAACAGACCGCCCCGCCGGGGGAAGGAGATCCCGATGGACAGGGGACTGCATCCGCTGTCCGGAGGGATGTCGCTCGATGATGCTCATAACAGAAGTCGGGCGTCCCTCGACGTTTCTTGAGCGCAGCGCACAGAGAAGGCCTCGTTCTCTCGTTCAGGTTCGCACAGGACACTGCAAAGTGACTTCGGGAGAGTTCACATTCTTGTTCTCGTTCCCGGCAAGCGTTAGAACTACGCTGAAACTCAACCGCTCAGTCAGCAAGCACGGCACAACCCTCACTAAGCCCTGCCAGGCTCTTTCCCCTTTTTATACCACTGCCTAGTTCCTTACAGTAGTCTAGCATCACTCAGAACGCGTCCACAAATTGGAAAATTGCACTAGAAAGCATATCATCACTTTGAAACACTAAACAAAAGCAATATGTTAAAAAAAATCCTGCCTCAGGAAGAAAAACATCAGTAACAAACAATTTTGAGGCTGATTCCTACGTTAGGGGCTTCGACTTAAGCCATCGGCGTTACCGTTGAGACTCCCCTTTTTGTAACGCACCTCAAAGGAATATTGTTGCAAAGCGAGGCTCCAGCGCAGGAGGCGGCCATTTTTGGGAGAGGTGGTCTGCAGCCATTGGAGAGGGCAGTGATCCGTCTCAATGATAAACCTCGAGCCGGCTAGATAGCATGACAATTTCTGAACGGCCCACACGAGACATGCACACTCTTTCTCGGTGGCGCTATACGCCTGCTCACGACTGGTCAGCTTACGACTAGCATACAGGACGGGGTGTTCTATTTCTCCCTTTTCCCGTTGGCACAGTACAACGCCCATGCCTCGCTCACTAGCATCGCACTGAACAACGAACCCTTTTGTATAGTCTGGCGATCGTAGCACAGGCTGGCTTGTTAGGGCACTCTTTAGGGCGCTAAAAGCTCTTTCCTTTGTCTCGTCCCAGACGACTGTTTGAGGCTCTGACTTTCTTAGAGCATCCGTCAGGGGAGCCGCGATATCAGAGTACCTGGGGATGTACCTCTGATAGTAGCCGGCGACACCTAAGAACGACCGAATATCGGTCTTTGTGCGCGGTTGCGGAAAGTCTCGCACAGCGGCCACTTTTATTTCAGAGGGGCGGCGACGACCCTGACCAATCACGTGACCGAGGTAGACAACCTCGGCCTGTGCTAACTGGCACTTAGGAGCCTTTACTGTCAAGCCCGCTTCGCGCAGGCGGGTTAGCACTGCCCGCAAGTGTGCCATATGCTCAGACCAGGATGCGGAGAATATCGCTACGTCGTCTAGATACGGTAAAGCGAATTCTTGCTGTCCCCGCAACACTTTATCCATGAGGCTTGAAAAACAGTATGGCGCGTTCTTCAAACCAAAACTCAACACTTTAGGACGGAATGTTCCCATTGGTGAAATGAACGCCGCATACCTACTAGCCTCTTCTGTGAGTGGAACCTGCCAATAACCCCTGACAAGATCTAGGGTGGAAATAAACTGAGCGCTACTAACTTTCTCAAGGCGCTCCTCGATGTTAGGGATCGGATAAATTTGATCCTTAGTGATGGAATTAAGCCTGCGGTAGTCGACGCAAGGACGAGGTTCCTTGCCCGGTACCTCAACTAAAATCAAAGGGGAGGTATAATCACTCTCACCTGCCTCAATAACACCGAGCTGTAGCATTTTCTTTACCTCAGCCTCCATAATATCGCTCTGGCGGGGTGACACCCGATACGCCTTGGATCGTACTGGCTCTGGGGAGGTAAGTTCTATATCATGAGTAAGTACAGAAGTCCTACCAGGCCTCTCAGAGAACAGACCTTGAAACTCTTGTAAGAGCTGGTGTAGTTCGGTTTTCTGCTCAGGCGACAGCGGTGCTTTACTGATAAGGTCACTAATGACTTGACCGGTGTCTTCCCTGTTCGTCACTGAGCCTAGTCCCGGAAGCTCGACCGGAAGCTCTTCAGGAACGTTTACCATCATGCACACCACTGCTTCCCTTTGTCTATAAGGTTTGAGCAGATTACAGTGGTAAACTTGCTGTGCTTTCCGCTTTCCTGGCAGACTTACCACGTAGGTAACGTCCGACAGTTTCTGAACAATTCGTGCTGGGCCCTCCCACTGCACGTCTAGTTTGCTGTTTAGCGATGTGCGCAATATCATGACCTCATCGCCCACCTCAAAACGACGGGCCCTGGCGGTCCGATCATAATAAACCTTGGCCCTCTGCTGGGCCTTTGTCATTGCTTCACCTGACAACTCCTGTGCCCTTCTTAAGCGTTCGAGGAGCTTAAGCACGTACTCCACCACGACTGGGTCGTCGCCCCTGCCTTCCCATGATTCTCGAAGCATGCGAAGCGGAGACCGAAGCGAGCGACCGTACACCAGTTCAGCTGGCGAAAACCCCGTAGCCGCATGCGGCGCGGTCCTTAATGCAAACATCACCCCAGGCAGACACAGCTCCCAGTCAGTTTGATGTTCAAAACACAAGGCTCTCAACACGCGCTTCATGACGGAGTGGAGCTTCTCAACGGAATTCGACTGTGGGTGGTACACTGAGCTGTGTAGCAGCTTTACCCCACACCTTTCGAGAAAAGTTGTCGTCAAAGCGCTAGTAAACACTGTGCCCTGATCTGATTGGATTTCCGCAGGAAAACCAACCCGCGCAAATATGGACAGTAGTGCATTGACTATCTCAACTGAGCTGAGTTCTTTAAGCGGCACTGCTTCAGGGAACTTTGTCGCTGGGCAGATCACAGTCAAAATGTGTCTGTACCCCGTGGCTGTTACCGGCAGAGGTCCCACTGTATCAATAACGAGCCGTCTAAAAGGCTCCGTAATGATAGGTACCAATTTCAACGGCGCCCTCGATTTGTCCCCTGGTTTGCCCACCCGCTGACAGGTGTCACATGACCTCACGAAGTGGTCTGCGTCCCGAAAACACCCTGGCCAATAGTACTCTTGCAAGAGACGGTCCTTAGTTTTCTTAACTCCTAGGTGTCCGGACCACGAACCCCCATGCGTCAAGCGCAACAGATCCTGACGATAGCATTGAGGCACGATCAGCTGATCGAACTCCACTCCTCTGCGGTCTAGATACTTCCGGTACAGGACTCCACCTCTTTCCACAAAACGCGCATTTTTCCTGGCGATACCTTCCTTGACATTGCAGCGTATGTTTTCTAGGCTACCATCCTTCTTTTGCTCGGCTATCAAAGCCGACCGGCTGACTTTTAGCAACCTATCAAGTCCGTCTGACGTAGGCGCGATGAGCAAATCAGTAGATAGCTCTTCTAACTTTCCCGTGTCGGGCGTTTCCTCTCCAGTATCCGGCGCCTTCAACGCTACAGGCTCAATTTTATTCAGTTCAGGCGTGCTCTGAATATCAGCTTGCTGCGCCTCTGACCCTTTTTCGTTGTTTGATAACATCGGCCCCGCAACTACCGCCTTTGCAGCGAGCTCCCGAACCTTCGATCTGGTTAAGGCCTGAACGCTAGCCTCACCAAACAAAAGCCCCTTCTCGCGCAGGAGGTGATCGGACCTGTTTGAAAATAGGTACGGGTACTGGGGGGGCAGCATAGATGACACTGCCGCCTCCGTCTCAAGCGCTCCGAAAGGTCCTTCAATAAGCACCTTTGCTACTGGCAGACACACGCTATGAGCTTCCACGGTTTGCTTGATCCATACGCACTCGCCCGTGAACATATGGGGTTCTACGTAAGACGGGTGAACTACATCCATCGTAGCTGCGGAATCGCGAAGCACTCGGCACTCTTTCCCGTTCACGAGGAGGTCTCGCATGTAAGGCTCGAGAAGCTTCATGTTCTCGTCAGTGCTGCCTATTGAAAAAAACACAACTTTTGGTGTTGTCTCCGGACACTGCGCCGAAAAGTGACCCGGCTTCTGGCACGTATAACAAACGCGCGCTCGCCTCATCTCGAACCGCTTTCTGCGTTTGGCTGCCGCCGTCTCTTTACGTTTGGTCGGACTGCTTTCACTCGCATCCTCACTACGCGTGTCCCCCTTTAATCTCAAGGGCGTGAACTTCGGCCTCTCAAACTTCGAGCCAAATTCACCCTTTTGACCGTCCTTAGCTCCGCGAGCCCGACGCGTCACAAACTCATCGGCTAGCTCAGCGGCTTTAGCCACCGTACAAACGTCTGGCCTATCCAAGACCCAGTATCGCACGTTCTCCGGTAACCGACTATAAAACTGTTCTAGCCCGAAACACTGCAGAACTTTCTCGTGGTCACCAAACGCTTTCTCATCTTTGAGCCACTCCTGCATGTTTGACATTAGCCTGTACGCAAACTCTGTATATGACTCACTTTTGCTTTTCTCATTTTCCCGAAACTTCCGACGGAACGCCTCCGCAGACAGCCGGTACTTTTTTAGAAGACTCGATTTCACTGTGTCGAAATCCTCTGCCTCCTCTCTATCCAAGCGAGCGACTACGTCGGCCGCCTCGCCGGGTAACAAAGTGAGCAAGCGCTGTGGCCACGTTTCCCGAGAGAACCCCTGCTTCTCGCACGTTCGCTCAAAGTTAACCAGGAACAAACCAATGTCCTCTCCAAGCTTAAACGGCCGCATCAGGTCAGTCATTTTGAACAATACGCGTTCTCCTGCACCGTGTGCCTGACTTCCATTACGAGCGCGTTCCATCTCTACCTCAAGACGCTTCATTTCCAAAGCGTGTTGACGGTCGCGCTCTTCTTTTTCTTTCTATTTTTGTTCTTTAAGTTCGCGCTCCTGTCTTTTTGCAGTCTCCCTTTCCTCAATGGTCTCAAGTCATTCCGACAGCTCGTCATCCTCAGCCTCTAACTCAAGAATAGCCTTTAGCAGTTCTGGTTTTCTGAGTTTGTCCGAGACATCCAGACCCAACTCTCTTGCAAGCTCCAGCAATTTCGGTTTGCGCAACGACTTCAAATCCATGGCTGCTCTGAATGCTGCTTTCTCTACTGCTTACTATTGTCTTGCCGCAAACTAACCTGGCAGCAACGACAACCACAATTACCAGCTCTGTTTCTAACACTAACAAAAGCCTGGCAAAGCTCAGAAGAAGAAAGTCCCGCACTCACCAAACCTCGCAGCCAAGAGTCCAGCGCAGTCGTTCCGCTGCAGGCAACCAGTCATCACACAGGGCTCGTTGCACTGCTCCCGGATCGTCGTTGAGCTGCTCAGCATACAGTCAACTGCATCTCTTCGCTGCTGGCCTCCGTTGTCGCGATCTCACCGCTGGCAGACAGTTGTTTGGATCGCACCGCTGGCGCGAGTTGTTGTGGTCGCACCGCTGGTGCGATCGGTTGGGAACTCGGCGCTGACGCCCGTGGTTGTACCTGGGTCGCAAGCCCCAAGGGTAGCGTTGGCCTGGCTGCCTGGGGTACAACTGGAAGCATCCGAAGGTCCCGGCAAAGCATGAGTCGACTGGTAACAACAAAACAACTTGTTTATTTTAACATCGCAAAGAGTTGGCGGTCAGGTTGACCGAAGTAGAGAGACGGGAGAGCACTTTACTCAACAGAAGAAATCGGAGCCCTCCTTTTGGCGTCCGGGGGCAGCTGTTTTTATACTCTCGCAGTTGAGGGCAAGAAGGAACCCCTCAATAGACGAGCACGTGATTGTACAATGGGCTAAGGTGACGCACACTGTCGTAGCGCCGCCGGTCGGGCACAAAGACGGGGAGGAGAAGGTAACTTCGGCTCTCGTAGCGCCTCTGGTCGGGCACAATGACTGGAAGGAGAAGGTAACCTCGGCTCTCGTAGCGCCTCTGGTCGGGCACAATGACACATACACTCACACACGCACATGAAGACACGTGGCATCGGAACATGCCTGGAAACGCCTGGAAACGCCTGGCGGGGAGCGTAGCGGCGACGCCGAACGGGCCAAAATGTCTGCCGCTTTGTTGCAATCGCGCCGGCTAAACCGCGCGTCGTAGGCGAAACGTAACACTAGTCAGTCGTCGTCAATGCTGACCATAAAATTAAAAAAAGAAACAGCAAAAAACAGAGCACCGCACAAGTACAGCGACCAAACAGATGCCTTTGCTATTAATATGTCAGGCATCAGGATCGGGAGTAATTTTCCCTTACGAGCAATTATATAGGTATATTAGAAATCAGTACATATGCGCATGCGTACGGTGGCGCCCGTTACCTATATATATGTGTACCGCTTCGTGGAATAAAACAGTTGTTGGAAGTTAGCGCTGTGTCCGCGTCTTGCCACTGTCTCTCGTCCCTTTTCGTGCGCTAAAAAACCTCAGTTTTGATACGTTCACTACTAATAATAAATTCAGGTAGGCAAATACCAAATTTTTGTATACGAATTACATGCGTATACTAAATATCAAATATCTAACAGCCGATTGGCACATGCCCTTTCACTCTGTGATACGTAGTTTCGATACGTTCGAGTTAACTAATAAAATTAAATGGAGGTGGGCGAATACCACATTTTTGTACAAGAATCGAATGCGAATAATATGTATAAAATATCCAACAGCCAACCGATGCGTGACCTTGCTCTCTGTGATACGTAGTTTTGATACGTTCCCTACTAATAATAAATTGAGGTAGGCGAATACAACATTTTTGTATACGAATCAAATATGAATAGTAAATATCAAATATCCAACATCCAATAAAGACGTGCCCTTCCACTCTGTGATACGTATATTCGATAGGTTCACGTTCACTAATAACAATAAATCGAGGTGGACAAGTACCACATTTTCGTGTACGAATCGAATGCGTATTGTGGGCATCAAATATCCAACAGCCCACCGAACCGTGCCCTTCCACTCTGTGATAACTAGTTTCGATACGTTAACTAATAATAATAAATTGAGGTGTTCGAAAACCACATTTTCGTATACGAATCGAATGCGAATAATAAGGATCAAATATCCAAAAGCCAACCGATACGTGCCCTCCCACTCTGTGATACGTAGTTTCGAAACGTTCATGTTCACTAATAATAGTAAATTGAGCTACGCGAATACCACATCTTTGTATATGAATCGAATGCCAATAGTATCAAATATCCAACAGCCGACTGATACGTGCCCTTCCACTCTGTGATACGTAGTTTCGATACTTTCACGTTCACTAATAATAATAAATTGAGGTGGGCAAATACCACATCTTGGGATGCGAATGGAAAGGGAATAGTAAGTATCAAATATCCAACAGCCGACCGATACGTGCCCTTCCACTCTTTAATACCTAGTTTCGGTACGTTCACGTTTACTAATAAAAATAAATTGTAGTGGGCGAATACCACGTTCAGCCAACCGATACATGCCCTTCATCTCTGTGATAACTGGTTTCGATAGGTTCACTAATAATGATAAGTTGAGGTGAGCGAATAGCACATTTTTGTATACGAATCAAATGCGAATAGCATCAAATATCCAACAGCCGACCGATTCGTGCCCTTCCACTCTGTGATAAGTAGTTTCGATACGTTCACTAATAATGATAGATTGAGGTGGGCAAATACCACATTTTTGTATACGGACTGAATGCAGATAGTAAGCGTCAAATAACTAACAGTTGATGGATACGTACCCTTCCGCTCTGTGATACGTAGTTTCGATACGTTCACGTTCACTTACAATGATAAATTGAGGTGAGCGAATACCACATTCAGCCAACCAATATGTGCCCTTCCACTCTTTGATACGTAGTTTCGATACGTTCACGTTCACTAATAATAATAAATTGAGGTGTTCGAAAACCACATTTTCGTATACGAATCGAATGCGAATAATAAGGATCAAATATCCAAAAGCCAACCGATACGTGCCCTCCCACTCTGTGATACGTAGTTTCGAAACGTTCATGTTCACTAATAATAGTAAATTGAGCTACGCGAATACCACATCTTTGTATATGAATCGAATGCCAATAGTATCAAATATCCAACAGCCGACTGATACGTGCCCTTCCACTCTGTGATACGTAGTTTCGATACTTTCACGTTCACTAATAATAATAAATTGAGGTGGGCAAATACCACATCTTGGGATGCGAATGGAAAGGGAATAGTAAGTATCAAATATCCAACAGCCGACCGATACGTGCCCTTCCACTCTTTAATACCTAGTTTCGGTACGTTCACGTTTACTAATAAAAATAAATTGTAGTGGGCGAATACCACGTTCAGCCAACCGATACATGCCCTTCATCTCTGTGATAACTGGTTTCGATAGGTTCACTAATAATGATAAGTTGAGGTGAGCGAATAGCACATTTTTGTATACGAATCAAATGCGAATAGCATCAAATATCCAACAGCCGACCGATTCGTGCCCTTCCACTCTGTGATAAGTAGTTTCGATACGTTCACTAATAATGATAGATTGAGGTGGGCAAATACCACATTTTTGTATACGGACTGAATGCAGATAGTAAGCGTCAAATAACTAACAGTTGATGGATACGTACCCTTCCGCTCTGTGATACGTAGTTTCGATACGTTCACGTTCACTTACAATGATAAATTGAGGTGAGCGAATACCACATTCAGCCAACCAATATGTGCCCTTCCACTCTTTGATACGTAGTTTCGATACGTTCACGTTCACTAATAATAATAAATTGAGGTGGGCGAATACCACATTCAGCCAACCGATACGTGCCCTTCCACTCTGTGATAAATAGTTTCTATACGTTCTCTAATAATGATAAATTGAGGTGAGCGAATATCACATTTTTGGATACGAACCGAATGCAAATAGTAAGTATAATATAACCAACAGCCGACGGATGTGCCCTTTCGCTCTGTGATACGTAGTTTTGATACGTTCACTAATAATGATAAATTGAGGTGGGCGAATACCACCTTTTGGCTCATGTCAGAGTCAACGAAAGCAACCGTGAATGCAAATTTCCGCGAACACATAGCGGGGCTATAACGGTCATCGAAGCTTCGTCTAGCCCGTGGACCTCCCCTGTTGTTCCCGTGAAGGGCGGCAGCTGGCGTTACTGTGTTGATTTTCGGAGTTTGAACAAAGTAACTCATAAAGACGTCTACCCTTTGTCTCGCATCGATGACGTCCTCAACTGCCTTCATGAAGCCCAATATTTTTGTCCATCGAACTTCGGTCCGGCTATTGGCAAATTTCAGTGGACCCTATGGACCTCAAAAAAACTGCACTTATTACGCCAGATGGCCTGTACCAACACAAGGTCATGCCGTTCGTCATGCCTGTAAATTGCCCCAGCAAATTTCGAGTGTATGATATACTTTCTAGTGTGGGGATATAAGGGGTCCATCTGTTTATTCTATTTAGACGATGGCATTGTCTACTCACCTTCACAGCCACTTCACCGGTTTATCGGCCGTTCTTGCGGTGTTCCGTCGAGCTAATCTTCAAGCAGACACCGGCAAGGTGTGAGCAGTGCAACAATTTCCCGTGCCGTCACTGCTGTGCTCAGTCAAGGACGTCCGGAGTGTTGTTAGATTATGTTCCTACTTTCGTCGTTTTGTCCGGAACTTCGGGGACATCGCCCTCGTTCTCACTCAACTCTTGAAGAAGGACGTTCCTTTCGTTTGGGGACCCGAACAAGTGTCTTTATTTTCTGCCCTCATCCGTCTAGTTACTGCACCACCAATACTGGCCCATTTCGACCCCTCATCGCCTACAGATCCTCGCGCGGATGCCAATGGTCATGAAATTGGGGTTGTCCTTGGCCAAAAACAGCACGGCAAGGAACGTGCATGTCATCGCCTACGCAAGTCACCTTCTTTCATCGTCCGAACGGAACTTTACCATCACTGAACGTGAGTGCCTGGCGCTGTCACCTGTCTGGCGTGCCTGGCGCTGTGTGTGCGCTGTCACCAAATTTGGACCTTACTTGTTTTGGCAAACTTTTTCTTTGATTACAGATCATCATGCCCTCTGCTGACTCTCGTCGTTCAAGGATCCGTCTGGACGTCTAGATCAGCTGAGACTCCAAGAATGCTCGTCTGTTATGCTCTACAAATCTGGACGACTGCACCAAGACGCAGATTGCTTGTCATGCCACCCTGTCGATGCTCCCAACTTCATTGACCCTGACTCAGACGTCTGCGTACTGTTCATCCTTGCTTCGAATGATATCCCCACCGAACAGCGACGAGACACTTCTTTACGGCTGATCATCGACCATCTAACCGCTCCATCACCAGAATATTCTGTTCGCCTGTTTGAGCTACACGACAACGTTCTGTATCGTCGTAATCTCAGCTCAGATGGCCCAGAGCTTCTGCTTGTCTTACCTCGCCATCTATGCTCCAACGTTCTTCACCAGCTTCACGACGTACCAACTGCCGGT
This sequence comes from Dermacentor variabilis, assembly GCF_050947875.1. Classification (NCBI taxonomy): domain Eukaryota; kingdom Metazoa; phylum Arthropoda; class Arachnida; order Ixodida; family Ixodidae; genus Dermacentor; species Dermacentor variabilis. Next base: position 112,285,795 of record NC_134569.1, on the reverse strand, counting down.
CACCTATGTGCCTCGCGTACTTACGCCCGCATCCGAGGCGTCGGTTCTTCTGGCCTAGCATGTACCGTTCTCTGTGCCGCTACATCGCTGCTTGTGAACGTTGCCAACACCGCAAGCGTTCTTCAGCGCTGCTTGCAGGCCAGCTACAACCTAGTGTTGTCCCTGTAGAGCCATTCTTCCGCGTCGGCCTTGATCTTCTAGGCCCTTTCCCTGCGCAATCTCGGGAAATAAATGGGTTGCGGTCGCGACAGACTACACCACCCGCTTCACAAATTACCAGAGCATTTCCGACAAGCGGTTCTACAGACGTCGCTAACTTTCTCCTCTACGACGTAATTATACATCATGGCGCCCCTTGGCAGCTGCTCACCGATCGCGGGAGGTACTCCCTCTGACGAGTGGTAGATGACATCCTTCGTGCCACAGACGAATGGACTGACCGAGCGCTTGACCCAAACTCTAACTCAGATGCTGGCCATGTATTTTTCACCTGATCACCGTGACTGGGACAGCACCTTGCCATTTGTTACCTTCGCGTACAATTCGTCACGGCGTGACACCGCAGGATACTCACTGTTTTATTTACCGTTTGGTCGACATCCATGCATTGTCATTCGAGACTCTCTTTCCGTCGGCTCCTCACTCGCCTACTGAATACGCCAGTGACGTCGTTGCTTGAGTCCGTGCAGCTCGTCAACTTGCCCGCGACCGACTCTGTGCTTCGTAAGAATCTCAAAAGTCCCGTTACGACAGCCGGCACACAAGTGCCCACTTCACTTCTGGCTATCTGGTCCTCCTATGATCGTAATGTTGCCGCCTTGGCCTGTCAGAGAAGCTCCTCCCACGTTACACCGGGCCCCACAAGGTGCTGCGTCAACTCGGTGACGTCAATTACGAGATTATACCCTTGGCTCTGCTACTTCGACCTCCTCGCTACCAACTGATGTTGTTCGACGTTTTCCGGCTGAAGCCACACTACCCTTCTAGATCTTCACCTTCGTAGCAAGCGCTAGGACAGCGCTTCCGCCGCCGGAGGGTGATGTTACGGAGCGGTGGATACATGGGTGAACGCAAGGTTTGGCAGAGCGATGAAGACGATAAGAACACGTGCACGTGGGCCGGATCAGACATCTTCTCTTGCCCTAGCTTTATTTGTAAATATCCTGTATATATATACTCCGCCTACATTTCGCCTCCGTCATATTATCTGTGTCGGCCAGGAAAAGGGGACGACAATGGCAGCACTTTCCCGCACTTTACGTTTAGCGACACATGAAGATTATGAAGCCACCCCTCTAGAGCACATGCAGATATTCTTGCAAATACCGGTAAATGGGATTGATGCCTCTTGCTGCCGAGAGAAATGTGATATCGTCTGCATAGACATACGGTTCTACACATCCTGGCGCAGTGGAAGGGAACTCATTAGCAGGTTAAATAGTACAGGAGACAGAACAGCCCCTTGGGGCACACGGTCCTCTTGTATGCTTGTACTTTGTTGATGAAAACCGTTTTGAAAACAATTAAATTCTCTGCTTCTTAAAAATACTAATATCTATGCCCTTATATGTATCTATGAAAATTGTAGGACCGTAATGTGTCCAGCAGTAGTGGATACTTGACGCTATAATTTGTTTTCGCTAGGTCAAGCGTCACTAATGCACTAAATTCTTTCCTATCGCGAGCAAGTTGGAAACGGCTTTCCAAGTCTACATGCGCACACCAAATGGAGAGACCAGGCCGGCAAGCCTATTTGACTTGGACTCAGCAACGCATTTTCAGATATATATGATCCATCATGCGGCTACATAAAATTATTTCAATTAGTTTTACCATATTTGATGTAAGAGAAATAGGTCTAATATTGTCAAGACTGTAACCATGCTCCCTGTTTTTTCAGTAGCGGAATTATTTTTGGCTGTCTTCCTATCTGGATTCTTCTAGAATGCACGAGTCTTCGCCTCCAGCCGAATTTCTCTTTCTCCGGATTCCCCAATCTGCGACGATTTCAGCAGATATGACAAGTCGTTAAAGTTCAGTAGTAATTTCGGACGGTGCAATGACGTTGCTGATAGAAGAATTCCTAAGGAAATGTTTAACAGCGCCTAGAAAGACTGTCGATCAAATTGATCGATATTTATAGGCGCGCTAACGAAATAGTTAGGGAAGGTGACATAAAGAACCAGATGTCGGCGTAAATGCCTGGACGGTTGAGGGAGGGAGAGGGGAACGTTGCGTGTCCCCTTAAATATGTTTCCAGGTTGCCCAAGAAAGAATATGGGGACCATGCACACTTACTCCATCCCTAGTGGCCCGTGGGCGCAATGACCAATCCTGTCAGCTTCCCGGCATGCATTCATGGTGTACCTTGCAAATGTCCCGAGTAAATTTGGCTCATAGTCGCGATTGCACCCCCATTTCTGGCCGCTGTTCAGGTGTTATTCGTAGTAGGTTGGTTGGTTGGTTTGCCTCCACTTGTGGCTCATGCTCACTATGGGGGATAGGCCAAGAATCGGGTGAGTTAAGAAAATAGTCATTCCCGATATTTTATCTTTGAGGGCCTCTTCTCTAGGACATTATCATAGGGTTGTTGGTGCAACTGTTACAAGCTTTATAATTGAATCAGGACGATTCCCGTGCTAAATTATTAAATTTTTATCTTACTTCTTTTTTATCTATTCAAAATTTAGCATTAGTGTTTACTGTTAAAGTAGTTGCAGGTGCGACCAGCAGAACTTTCCGCTTTCTTTCTTTCTTTCTTTCTTTCTTTCTTTCTTTCTTTCTATCTTTCTTTCTTTCTTCCTTTCTTTCTTTCTTTCTGTCTTTCGACAATCACAAATAATCGTTTTGCAACAAGAATCAAACGCAGTCAAGCTGACGTCGACGTGCAGGTGTGGTGCTTCTTTTTTTTCGTGCGGCGGTCATTTCTCTCATTTCGGGTGGAGAGGGAGGGGGCAGAAGAGAAGTTTTGCCTGGGGACGAAGTGTGGGGAGGGGTTCACCCAAAGATTTCCGGTGGATCGAGGCCCCGCTACCGCCACGTGTATAGTGGGCGCCCATCGGTTCTGCCTGAATTTTTTTCTTTGTGTTTTTAATTTACTCTGCGTTCTTTCTTTTTAAATTCGGGACAAGTCGTTCATCTTATTGAATCTGTAACATTAGGTATGCGCTTTTTCGAAAATTGGCACAGTGGGAACGAGCCACGGGTCGAGGGGAAAACAAGAGCTACCTTCTATCGTCACAGGGCTGGTCTGGTGCCCTCCCCTCTGTGCCCAGTCTGTGGAGAAGATGAAACAATAGATCATTTTTTCATATTCTGCCGCTGTTTTACTTCTTTAAGAAAGAATATTCTAGAATCAAGATTTACACAGCTTGGTTTAAGCTTCTCAATTATATATATCCTTTCTCTAGGAGCCTCCTCTCTTGGAAAGTGCCACAGGGATATTTGCTCAACCGTGGAGGAATTTATAATTGCTACAAAGAGATTGTCTTGAATTCTTAAGCATTTTATTTTTGTTCATTACCTCCAGTTAGCTTTACCAATTTTAGTATTTCATAAAGATTGCCTAATTTCATCCAAATCTTGGCCAATCCCCCACAGTGGGTGTGTGCCATCGTATAAGGAATACCACACCATACCATACCATAGAGTGCGCGCCCGCGAGACGTCCCCTCGTCGAGGCAGCATAGCTCGCTCATCGCCATGCTGAACCTGTTCAGAAACAACCGCGGTGGCAACACTGCGGCGGGGCCCAGCGGCCTTCGAGTGCCGCTGGCGCCCGATCGGCGTGTGCGGGCGCAGCCTCGGTACAAGGCGGCCGCCTGGCTGCTCTTCCTGCAGATGGAGAAGACGCTGGGCCGCTTCCACAGGGTGCTCAACCTGCCCGGCCTGCAGGACTTCCCGGCGAGCTCCCCCGGCGGCTCGGCCGCGGTCATTAGCTTACCCTGGACCGGCCACAAGCAGGAGGCGGCGTGCCCGCTCGGAGACCGAGAGTTCCGCGCCTGCCTGGACGACGAAGGGCGACTGCTCAAGCCGCAGGAGCTGCGTCTTGCCGTCTACAAGGGCGGAGTCGAGCCATCCCTAAGAAAGGTCCGCTGAGTAACTTATCTGTACAGATACTCATACAGATATACAGATTATATGTCGGACACCACTGTGGAGAGCTCCAGAATAACATTTGCCAACCGGTATTCTTAAGGTGACCTGGTGCGAGCTGATCAGCTCTAGAGCCACCGTCTTATACCTTAAGAATGCCGGTTTGTTGCAGGTGGAGAGCACGTTCAGTGCTCTTCACTGTATATATAGATAACATACCCGTCCGCGTTCCGAATCGGAAGTTGCTAACGGGGAGACAGTCTCCGAATACGCTGCTGAGAAGTCGCTTACGTGCAACTAAATTCCGAGCAGGTCGTCTGGAAGCACATTCTGAACGTGTACCCAGAAGGCTTGACGGGCCGCGAGCGGTTGGCGTACATGCGCCGCAAGAGTGACCAGTACCTACAGCTACGCACCGCCTGGAAGGCGCTCGTGGAAAATCCCGGCTTCAGCGGCGACATCCAACTGGTCAGCAACATGGTGCGCAAGGACGCTTTCCGCACCGACCGCTCGCACCCGTTCTACGAGGGCGCAGACGACAATGCCAACGTCGTCTCGCTCTTCAACCTGCTCACCACGTTCGCGCTCAACCACCCGTCACTGTCCTACTGCCAGGTGAGGCGAAATTCGAAGCGAATAATATTAATAATAAAACGCACGCTCCGCACGTGAACAAGGAGACGCGTGGATCGCTTCGTTCTCGCGTCATATTGTGCAGTAGCCTTTTACAAGGAAGCGCAGTAACGCGCCGCGCACCCTTTTGACCCATTCGCACAGGGCATGAGCGACCTGGCGTCACCTCTGCTGGTGGTGATGCGCGACGAGCCGCAGGCATACGTGTGCTTCTGCGCGCTAATGCGCCGGCTGGGGCCGAACTTCAACGCGGACGGCGAAGCCATGACGCTCAAGTTCAAGCACCTGTCCGATCTGGTGGAGCACTTCGACTCTGCTTTCTTCAGGTACTCTTTGCCATTGCAATACCCGTGCTGCTGTAATGAGAAGCATTCTTCTCCGAGTCAAGCCAGTTTTTTTAGGCTGCCTCAATGCACACCTCTTCCCCCGTGCGAAGCTGGGGGCGAGGAGGGCATCGAGTCGTTTTGAGAGCCGGCGCCAGCTCGCGGTGATTATTTCATATGTCATCACCACTACGCTTCCGGCACTTCCTCGTTTCGGCTCCATCCGCCATGTTTATACACCAGCTGCGCGATGGGCGCACATGGTATTCAAGCGCCAACTGAAGCGCCGCAAAATAAACTGTGAACGTCAGGTACCGCAGGGAGATGGTAAATAAAGTTGAATAAACAAGATGAAACAAATTAAGGTGTGTGATAATGATCAGATCATAGAAAACTATACACTTTTTTAAAAATCATGTAGCGATCCTCGCCCTTACGCCTTTCGATCTACGACGCTATTTAGCATTTCTGAAGCTCTGGTTTATAATTGTCATGGCTAATTTCCATCGCTGTAGCGTATCGATGAGTTACCACGATCATCCGCCTGTCGTTGGCGGGTCCGGTCCGGTCCCATCATGCATGCGAGCTTGCCAAGTCCCGCACATCTTTCAAGCTTCAAAACACATTTTTTGTCGTACAGCCCTGTCATTCTTATAGCACCGCTGTCAAAGTCATGCATACCTTGCTGAGTGGAAGGCCTTAGTGTGCAAATGAGAACACTTGCGTATGTTTCACAGCACGAAAATAAAACTGTATATCGGACTCTCCGGGTGTCGATATGCCGCAGAAGTATGACAGTCGTAAATTTCAGCTATGCTCTGGCACCGAACCCGGCGCAAAATTGGGAAGCATATTTCGCGCCTCGTATTGTTGCGAAGCTCTGGCCGTACACCGCGGTAGCTCTAGAAGTATAGCCTGCGGTGAATCAAACGCAACAGCCGTTGAACGTTTAGGCGTGCTTACGGAACGAGGCGTAACCTTTTCTGCAACTAAAATATTTTATTACAAAACCTGCGCTCGTGTGGCGACCACTGCAAATGAACCTCGAAACCTCACACGTTTTTACACCGACACAGACACTAAAATGCAGTACAACTAAATCTTACAAGGCGGTATGTTCACGTTATACAAACCGCATCCAACCGACGCGCCCAAGTGCTCGGACTATAGTGTGATTCTGAGCCGATGCAGATCACGTTAAAATATTTGTGACAATATGGCCTTTCTTACCACCGAATGAACAAGTAGGGGAAAAGCGTTTCGGTCCTCCCCCCCCCCATATCCTGATTTGTACAAATGAAATTCCCTGCATCTGAAATCACGACCACTTTCATTGTAAATTGAATTGCGATCACAACAAAAGCTTGCGTGTCTTCGCCGTGAAGTGCTCGAAAACGTCGTCAAATGAAACTGATGTTGTGAATCTCCTGCTCTATAAAAGGTAGCATCACCCAAAAAGCCGCCCCCACGACGTGGTTGTAACTATCGCTTGGTCTTTACGTGCGTTAGCTTCGGAAATGTTATTTCGCAGCAGGAGCGCTGGCTACAGGAACAGCAGCGGGGGAAAAAAAAGAAATCAGCTGAAAAACGCGACAAAATTTCGTGCGTATACTGTTGTGTTCAAAGCGACTTCTCTGAGCGAGTGAAGCCATGGCATAGACGGTCATTCTATTTTCTCCTGTAATCCGAGATCTCAGGAGTCGAATTGCTGTCATCGTCTTTATCAAACAAGACGCAAGTAATTGACGTCTGCTCAACACTCACTGAGAGACTGAGGAGGCTCCTGCAGGGCACGCACGAGGTCAAAAGCCCCACGTGCGAACCTCGATTCTCCGGACAAAGGTTTCAAACATCGGAAAGAAAACGGCCGGGCGATACATATTGTAAGATTTGGAGTCGGGCTTGTAGGGCGATCGGAGGAACTTGGGGCGACAGGACTAGGCGAGCAGGAATTTATTTACATTTGAAACAAGTGATACATTTAAACAGTCCAGCGTGACTCCCAAATGGAGCCCTCAAAACGAAGCATACAGCAAACAAGCACACAGCTCACGAGTACATTGACGAGCACAGAGCACGACGACGAGCGCACTCTAGCCGCCGACAACAGCTGGTTAAATCCACTTCGTGTTCCCTAGATCCCTTGATGAGGCAAATCGTTCGACGGCATCGTAAACAAGCCGCCTCTCTGCGGGACGGTTTACAAACACACGTACGCACTTTCACTGCACTCGGAGCTGACCTTCGCAACGCGGCCGTTGTGTTGTCCATTGTCCTGCGTCCCCGTAGCCAGGTGGTCACGCCCGACCCCAGCCGGCGCCTCTAAATTCCAGGGCGGACCTCGCACAGTGGCCTCCGCCGCTGCCCATTGTCTGGCGTCTTCAAAGGCCCGTGAAAAGGCACCGCAAGGCATCTCCTTCCAGGAAATCCCCCTGCTTCAGTCGAACCGTGAAGGCGTTGGCGATTTCACTAACAATAGCTGATCGCGTTTAGTCATGCGGCGCCTAGGGGTCGTTGACGCAGCACCTCGCGGCCCCTACGAAACGAGTCACCGCGGCAGGTGTTGAAGGCTTCCATGGTATCTTCGGGGAAGCTCGCCACAATCGCAGCTGCAGCTGGCTGCGAAAACTTTCATGTTTCCACCTCGGCAGGCCATTCCTAACAATATGCTGCTCCTCTTTGGTCATGCAGAAATGTTCATTTATCTCGGTTGCGTTGATTCTATTAGACATCTTTCTTCTCCGGAATTGTCTCGCAGATAGAGCAAGCTTCTGAAAACCTTATTAAACCTTATTAAATGCTGTTGTGAGCTCAGCATTGAGCTCTTGAGGAGCCCAACTAACCTTCATAATAACCTGAAAAAAAAAAACAGGGTGACAACTTCCATGCAGCACGCACGGTTGAAGCTCTAGCTGCATCTCCGGGTGCCTCATTGAGTTCACAATCTCTACTAACTCACTCGGGATCTCTGCGCAGTTTTCACGAACGGCCTTCCCAGCTTCCGCGCGACAGTCGTGGAAAAAGACTTCAGAGCTCTAAGCTTTGTGTTGAAAACATGAAGATTTCTCTCAAAAAGTGCGTGGCGTACAACACCATTTGCAACGAAGTTTTAGACAAATTGCAGAGAGCTAAAAAAAATCTAACAGCATTTTGTTCTCTGCTTGTGATAAACAATCCGTCGACGAGCACCAGGTTCAGGTAGTGGGCATAACAGTGAAAATATACAAGCTTGCCGTTCTGTTCGCACTTCGCTTGGACACTGCAGGTACGTGACCAGATATGTTAGAAGCCCCATCTGAACCGACATCGATGCCAGAGAAAACAACTTGCAATGTTGCGAAGACAGACTTGCTGTCCATGTTTGTGAGCCTTTAAAGATCGAAAAACTCCTCAAATGGCCTATTTCCAACCCCTCCAAAAGTATCTATACAGTCGAACTCTGATATATTGAACCGAAACATAACGAATTATTGCGTAGAACGAACGGCTATAATATAACCTTGAAAATGCTTTTATAATATTGTTACGGTGAAGGGAAGGAAGAAGTTGAACTAGACTAGAGCTAGGAAGACGAAGTCTGGCAGTTGCCTAAACGCCATATACCTCAGTTGTAAATATACATTATCTTACACTCGTGGGCCTGGTTTCTTCCTGCAACATTTTTATTTTTATTCGATATATCGAATTACCTATATATCGAACCTTGTTTTGTAATCTCCTTCAGATTCGATTAATAAAGACAAACAGCTACTCTTTTCCCCTTGAAGCCGCCAGATAATTGATGAACCATGGCTGTGTACGGCAATCGTAAGGTTATTTTGCATTGTCTAACTCGCGTATACAAACGTTCTTCGACCCCGACTTTGAATGATCTCGCAAAATGGGGTCATACGTTTTCGGTAGCCTTTATAATTTCTAAATATTATCCAGTGTGCCTTCTGAACGGCCTTCCTTCTTCCGCTAGCAGCAGGACTACGACGCCAAAAACAACGTCGCGTTTTCGTTGGCGTCGTTCCTCTGTTTGGCAGTCTCGTCGAGCATCTAGAAGAAAAGCAGTTCATTTGTTCACATGGCCCTCAGGTTTTTTTCATGCTGGTTGAACGCTTGCATCGCGTTCTGTTGCAGACAGATAGCTCGAAAAAGGATGTCGCCAGTTTCGCTCACGCCCGCCATAAAAAAAGCGTTTACGAAGTCACAGGTGTCCCCTGTCTTCTTTCGTCTCTGTACGCGTGGCGCCTTTTTCGCGCCTCTTTCGTGCCCCGCGAGACGCTTGTCGTGTTCCTTGTGCCTTCTTCTTCTTCGTGATTTGGGAGAGGGAAAGTACGCTGAATTCTGCAGCCCATATGGGAGCACGGCGCAGCGTAATGGGGATGGTGGCGGGGGATGAAAGATGAGGGGATAGAGGGGGAAAGGGATGTAGGTTTCAGGCAGCATACGTCAGCATCATCCAGGGGCGATGGCCGTCGCGCGAGGCAGATGCCCATGGGAGGCCGAAGTCTAGTGGCGATCTAGGAGCCCGTTTGAGTACACATGTTCAAGCAGGCATGTCAGTGCCGGAAGCGGGCCGGGAAGAGTAGGTGTGTTTCTCAGTCTCTGCCACCTACCGTCGGTAGGTGGCAGAGACTGGAGCACGCTCCTGGGCTAATGCAGGACAGGTGCAAAGTAGGTGCTCGAGGGTCTCGGCGTCACCATACCTTCTGCAGGCCGGCGAGGCGATGCGTCCCTTGGCATGGAGCCTAGCTGCCGTCCACGCGCAGCCCGTGCGCATTCGAAGGAGTGTGGAACGGTCCCATCGCGAGAGACCGTTCTCAGGGAGGAGTTTTGGGGCTCGGTTGGTAGCTACCCTGTTATCCGGATGGCTGGAAGTGAGCAGCTGTTTTAGTCGCTGCCTGGAGAAGTCCGATGCTGCGACTGCTCTGGTGAGTGGAACAGTAGGGTGGTGGGCGGCCTTAGCAAGGACATCCGCCTCCTCGTTTCCGGCGATCCCTACGTCAGAAGGCACCCAGTGGAAGGAGATGGCTACCCCCACTGCAGAGAGGGCCGAGATTTTTGCTCTCAGGAGAGTCTCAGTGACTCCGTGCCGATGGTGATCTGAGAGTGCCTGGAGAGCCGGTCGCGAGTCACTTAGCACCGTCACTGATTTTGTCGGGAGGTCCTCCGACAGGAGGCCTGCAGCCGGGTGGAGTCCCGCCAGCTCAGCTGCTGTAGAGCTCGGGCGGAAAGGAAGTCGGCGCTGCCTGCTCCTGCTCTCAGATGGGATAGTGTAGGCCGCCGCTGCGGAACCATTGGAGAGCACGGAGCCATCCGTGAACATGAGCAGCCTGCCGTCCAGCTCTTCCAGGAGTTTGCCAGTAGCAGCCTGTTGTAGTGCTGCTGCTGGCGTCCGGCGCTTTGATGCTCCATTCAGGGACAAGTGCACCTCTGGAGGTTGCTCGTGTGGCGGAGATGTAACCATGGGCACTGGTCGCTGCACAATCAGCTCCTCGTAGAGCTGACAGAGCCCCCCCCCATGAGAGATAGCGGCTGGCTCCGCAGTCGGCAGAGCAGAGCCCCACCATCTGGAGCACGGTGCAGACGGTCAGTGTGCCCAAGGGCACGCTGGAGCATGTGCAGCGACAATGGCCATTCGCCAGCCTCAGCCAGTGTGGCAGCAATTCGGGAGTGCTTGGGGAGACCGAGGATGCTCCTTAATGCACTTCTGTGCAGTCTCACGAGCTGTTGCTTCCTGGCTGGAGATAATAGAACCAGCGGCAGGGCGTATAGCAGGATGGATGTGGCCGCAGCTTGGTTCATCCGCAGCGCCCACTTAACAAAATTTGCGCCCCTGTGCTCAACCCACAGGGAAGGAAAGGAGGGGGGTGGCTCTCTCGTGTGCACGCCTATGAGTATAGTGTCTAGTTGCCGCTGAACAACAAGTAAAACGGAGAATTAGCGGCAGTTTTGTGGCATGCAGCGTAATAAGCGAACGTTGCGTAGGGCGAAACAGTAGCCACCTAATCGTGGTGGCCGGGCGAAAAATATAGTTAGCATGTCGATGAGTGTGCGGTTCAGTCCCTTAGTGGTCCATTGGTCTGAAGATGACAGGAGGTGGTGAACGTCAGCGTGATAGAGCAATAGTGCAAGCTGTCGGCGATTACTTTGGAAAGTAATGTACTGCCACATTCCGCGAAGAGCTGTCGTGAGGTCACCGTGCACTAAGATAATATCGTGAAGGAGATCAGCAACGTAAAACGTTGCGCACTTGGTTGGAAATGCTGGAGTACGTGTCGGCGTATCGTGTCGCGTAATCGGTTGCCAATGCCATCCAGCTGTTTAAAATAATAGAGGTTTAATAGAGGTTTGAGGAGACCGAGGATGCTGGTAGGTCATAGTTGGTAGTTGGTAGTATAGTATAGTAGTTAGTATAGGCATAGGTAGTATAGTAGTTGGTAGTATAGTTAGCAGGTCATAATTAGCGAGAGCTATATATCACCACGGCGAGTGTCCATTGCTAAGGACACTCGCCGTGGTTGCTTAATGGCTATGGCGTTGGGCTGCGAAGCACGAGCTCGCGGAATCGAATTCCAGCCACGTGGTCGTAGGTGCGAGAGATCCAGGGATCCCCTGCACTTAGCGCGTCATGAAATTTGTGGAGAACAGCTTAGCGAATGTTTTGATAGAAGACAATAAAAAGGAAAGTGCCTTCAGGGTAAGAATTACGGTGGTACAAAACGTCATCCTGGCCGACGAACAGCCGTGGTGATAGGTCGCTAACCGGAGATTTCACTCTCTCAATGAGAGTGCGCAAGGCGGACGTAGCTCAATTTAAGAGGCCTAAATGCAGGCACAAGACTTGCACATACAAAATTTGAGCGCCAGTAAACCGAGGCTGTTTATAGCGTCGCTGTCGGAAATTTCGGTTATGTCTGCAGGATAACGGGACAAGCAGTCGCCATCGTTGGAATGTGTACTGCTCGCGTAAGCAATGCTGGCCGACTTAGTGCCGTACTTTTCACCGGCCTTGCCGTATATCCCCATGACCTGGTACTCGACCTTAACTTTATTTCCGCCCACTCTGGAGTTGTCGATCGGGACTCCCGCCTTTCTCTAATTCTTGATCCTGCTGCTCCGCCCGAGAGTCACTCTGGTCCTGCGGATTTTTCACGTGACGCCACAAATCGTCACATGCATCGAACAGTCGCCTTCACAATTTGTTCTGGACGCTACTACATCGTCATCCCTATCATACTGTATACTGTCGCCGACAGTGTCGAACGCACAACGCCACGATGGCCCTTTGTACGGTGCTGGCTTTTGCTGCCAACCGTACATGCCTTTCCGTGTTATATTTTGGTCTTAGCTAAGCAAGTCTAACCACAGGGAATATCACTGGTCACTATCGATGCCTTAGCAGATCACCCTGCTAGAATGTTAAATCAAATTATGGGCTTTACGTGCCAAAACCACTATCTGATTATGAGGTACGCCGTAGTGGGGGATTCTGGAAGTTTGGACCACCTGGGGTTATTTAACGTGCACCTAAGTCTAAGCACATGTGTGTTTTTGGATCTGCTAAAATGTTTGTCGTTGACGCTTCCTGTGGGAGCCTGAAGTCTGTTGATTGTCCTGATGACAACTTAAAGGGACACTAAATGTTAATATTAAGTCAACCTGGATTGTTGAAATACCATCCCAGAAACCCCGAAACGCTTGTTTCGTGCGAAGAAGAGACTTACTTTAAGAGGAAATGCGTTCCGAAGCGTCCGCGTACCTCTAGCGCAGTTCAAATCGCCCGCCCTCCGATGGAAGAGTGGCGACGTCATGGTCTCATGGTGACGTTGCGCCGTCGGCGAGTAAAACGGCGCCCGCAGACGGCGCTACGGCTTCGCAAAACGCAAACGCGCGACCAGAAACAGAGCCAAGACAGAGCCGACAGCAGCGCGAAAGCGGAACTATGGTGGCTAGCGGAAGGGAAAGCGCGCGACGATAAGCTGGTTCTTTATTTTATGACGCCAACTTCGACGCTCGTTGCAATAGATGACCCTGACAATGACACATTTGCTCGCGATGCTGGGCTCGACGTCAGCGATTTAAACACTGATGAACGTGACCTGCTGCTGAGGGCTTGCGCTGCCGGCGTCGTTGCGTACTACTACGACGGCGGCCTGCTTTGAAAGGCACTCCACACGACTTCAGTAAGTCGGCGTTGAACTCGTAATCCTCTGGACGAAAGTGCAGCGAGCACACTACGTGATTTTTCGGCTCTCTGCCAGCGCGCTGCGGCAGAGGTACGGCACTTAACCACATCGAACGGAGAGGTTTACTCGTTGGCACACAGTGATAAGTAACGTTGGATTCGCCGCTGCAACTGCCCCTGGCCAAGTTCCGCGGACCGTTCGTGCATCCCACGATATCACATGGATGTGGCATTCTCGCTGCTTGTTCCAAATGCAAGTTTCGCGAGCCAGCAGGACCACCGCAGCACGACGCGATAACGAAACAACTGAAACTCCAAAGCGCGCGCGGAACAAGGTCGAGCGCGCAGAGTCGAGCGAAAACGAAACCTTTCTATCACCCATACTACTCATGGGTAACGTCAAAATGTTTTTTTCCTAGAATCGAATAGAAGTAGACAAGTAGCATTTTCCTACGTCTTATAATCTAATGAAATGATATTTTAATACGAGTAGTTGAGTACTAGTGACATAAATGATGATGAGGAGTGCCTTCGTCATCGGGCTATAGTACCGGAATGTCGCTGGGGAGTCTGAAATCGTGTCATGCATTTACCTCAATTTCTCGGTTACGAAAGCTCTGTTCGCGATTATATTGACGCCTTAGACGTTCTAGAGCATTGCTTTATCACTTTAACTTGACTTCATAGTAACCTTTAGTGTCTTAGTGTCCCTTTAAACGAATGATTGCCACAGACCTACCACTCGAGTTGGCTGACGTTCTCTATTGTTGCGCTCTCGTATGACCAAATTATCACAGAAGTGTTTCCAAACCTTCCTGTTAGCCAAGTATCATCCGTGAACATGCGAGAATGGGGTAGAGTCACTGCATACAGCTCCGAAAATATGTATCCGCTAGAACTAGTCTTTTGCTAAAAACAGAGCTGTTTTGTACGCGACTCTCCTATAAAATAGATTGACTGCGCGACTCGGGCCACCGGGGATCTTGAAATCCGCTTACAGGTACCTTGAGAAATTCGGAGCCCACGACCTGCTCTTCTGCTACCGCTGGCTGCTGCTGGAGTTGAAGCGCGAGTTCGCCTTTGACGACGCACTGCGCATGCTCGAGGTGCAGTGGAGCTCACTTGCACCGATGCCACCAGACGGCGAGCTGCCCCTGTTCGAGCGGCCCTACCACATGGAAGGGGCCCTGCCATGTACGTTGCTGTCGACGCACGCCGATTCCAGCTCGCAGGGCAAGGCGCACGTCACTAGCCGACAGAGCCCGCCGCCGGCTGCAGAGGCCTCGCCGTCGGCGTCCACCATGTGCGGCGGCGGGTCAGCAAACGGTGACAAAGACGAGCAGTATGTCTGCAAGTCCGTCACCACGTCCGTCACACAAGAGCTGAGCACGGAGCTGAACAGCACGAGCCGGCGACCGGGCACATGGTGCGACGGCCATGGCGACAGCGCGGGCAAGCACGCCTCTGACACGGAAGACCCGCTCAAGCCGAACAGCACTGGCGACGAGCATCATGCGTTCCAGGAAGGCGGCGCTTCCTCTAGCGGGGCCTGTACGCCGGAATCGGGCGCTGTGCCGCGGACGAACGCTTCTATTTTCGCTAAGAAGGCCCGCCAACGATGTGCGGCCAATATGCGGCTGCCGCGGCCGCAGGAACTTGGCGGCGGCAACCCGTTTATGATGTTCCTATGCCTAGCGATACTCACGCAGCACCGCGACGTCATCATGCGCGAAGGTATGGACTACAACGAATTGGCCGTGCATTTCGATAAGCTGGTGCGCCAGCACGACTTGGCCAGCGTGCTCCAGCGGGCCAGGGCCTTGTACTCCGAGTACTTGCGCCTCGGATGGGACGAACCGTGGGAATAGCACCCACGTCTGTGAATCCGCGATTTCATATACTCAACTGCAGTGGAGGCTGGCTGTTCTGACGCGGTCGGGTATTCCATATAGGTCGGGGGCTGTCAGCTACAGGTGACGTGCTGCACGTGTCCTCAGTGCACATCAATCCTGCTGGCAGCCCAACGCCGTCCATTGCAGGTAGTCTTACTCCGCGCATCATATAGCGTTATGTGTCTGAGGTCCAACCCAGATGCACCCCGAATACTTGCTTTCAAAGCACTGCGCTTTCATATGAGTGCACTTCGTTAACGCCCGGTTAGATTTGAGATTGAATTTTGCGTCCCATATGACTTCTAGTGCTACAAACGTGCGTTTGTGTTGCCTTCATTTATACATGCTGGCTTACATCTTGAACCATGCAGCGATAAGCCCTGTTATCACCGTGACCGTTAAGAACAGTGTATGATTGAATGCAAGCGCCGCCGTCAGGCCACCATTATGATTGCAGCGAAACCAACGTTTCATTATTAGATTTCATTATGAGCTTGTCGAAAGCTGTAGCGCCGGAACAACCAATCTACCTTTCAGTAAAGGTTTACTTGGAATTCTTGAATGAAAGACGTTGGTGCCACAACCATCAGCATTTTCTGTTTTCTCCTTTATATGTGCTACCCGCCGTGGTTGCTCAGTGGCAATGGTGTTGGGCTGCTGAGTACGAGGTCGCGGGATTGAATCCCGGCCACGGCGGCCGCATTTCGATGGGGGCGAAATGCGAACCGCAGGTGGTCGAAATTTCCGGAGTCCTCCACTACGGCGTGCCTCATAATCAGAAAGTGGTTTTGGAACGTAAAACCCCATAATTTAATTTTTTCCCCTTATATGTGCTGCAGCAATTAACTTTATATTGCGGTTATCGTGATGACCGTTATTTTCGGCAGACATAGTCGTAGCTGTTCCACAGAACTTAAAAGAATGGCACAGGTATGACGCGTGCATTTTATGAAGAACCGAAGCACATGAGGTCTTAATCATGTTCGTTTTCTTGAGGGTTGGAAAAGTTGCGCGCAAGACGCGATAATAGACAGTAGAGAGTTTTAGAATAGGGGCCCCAAACGTTTTGGGGCCCCAAAGAAATAGCGTCGAAGCCACAGCGCATGCGCAAGACGCAAACTCCGTTTGGATTTTGCGTTGGGAACGCTATTTCACCGATTTAGCGGGAGCCCAAATAGCGGCCCCAAAAGCTTTGCGTCGGCAAACATGGCGGCACCCATCGAAGTGACGGCTCTAACCTAGCACAAAACTGGGTTCGATTCGCGGTAACGCGTGAAGCTCGCAAGCTAGGAGAAGTGAGTGCGGTTATCGCTTTCTCTCAACTAGCTTGTGTTATGAAGATTGACTCATTAGACGCGGCTAATTTTGAATTCGATTGTGGATTTTATGGCTCGTAGGCCTAACACGGCTCAGCTTGGCTGGTGAAGGCTAGTAAAGTTGGTTTGCTCAAAACTAAGCGCAACTAATTGTTTGCTGCTTACAGAGAATAACCTCTAAATTGTACTTAAACGCGAATACACGCAAGTAAAAATTATTATTCCTATCATAAAATGGTATATTTTATTTAATTATTTCTAATATAGTTTTTCTTTGACGCCGTAGTGGCGCTGTCAGCGCAAGACGCTATCCGCAAACGTCAAACCCTATTCTAAAACTTTTCACTCCTACGTGCCCCAACGCTAACACCCGCAAAGCTCTTTGGGGCCCCAAACTATTGGGGCCCCTATTCTAAAACTCCCTAGTTTTAGTATAGCGTACGCTATTCCATTGCGTACGCCAAAATATAGCGGGTCATCACTGCGCATGCGCTGAACGCTAAGCGAAATAGCGGGTATAGCGGGCGTACGCAACGCAAACGAGTTGGCGTTAGCGTTTTTGCGTGGTTTGCGGAGTTTGCGGGAAACATGGCGGCGGTCCCGTGTGCCCGCTTCGAATTGAATTTGGCGTTGCTTTTGTAAAATGCACTTCGTTCGTAGCAAATGGCTGTGTAAACGGCTTTCGCTTAGTCTCAGGCCGCTTCGACGACAGAGTATTATGGATAACTTCGTGGTGTTTTCGAGATCGCTTCTCGTTTCGAACGAGTCGAAGCCTAACGAAAGAAACGTTCGAGATGTCAGTGCCACCTATCGCTACAGGCGCGAAATAGCCACAACGCCGGCATGTAGCCTCAGAGATCCCAAGATATCGTCGGCCAACTAAAATTGTAGAAAACGTGCGCTGCTTAGCGTACGCTGTATTATAGCGTATAGCGTACGCTATAGTTGCGTACGCTAAACTAAAACTGTCTAATATCCTCGCTCTTCGTAACCGAGCGAACGAGCGCAGCGGGAGATAAAAGACTGCGGAAACGAAGAGAGCGTGAGGAGGAAAGCGGAGGTGGAGGGTGCAACGAAAGCATGAGCAGGGAAGCGGAGGAGGAGAGTATCACAAATAGGTGAGGAGGAAGGCGGAGTGCCGCACGCGACATGCTCAACGGCGGCGAGCGTTGTGGGAACAAAGCTGGCGTGGGCTTCGGATCCACTGCGCATGCGTTACTTCGTCGGCGGCGCCGCTAGAGAATGCGCTCCGTGCGCGCCACGCATTCTCGTGTTCGCGCTTTCTGAACAATGAGCGACACAACCGGTGGGAATGCTTTATCTGTCGCTGCTGCTAAACGAGCCGCCCGAGCAGAGGCTCAGCGCCGCCTCTGAGAGGACCCGGTCGTTCAGAATCAAATTCTTTGTCTCGGTATATCACGAATTCAAAAATACCTAGAACAGCCGCGCTCAAAATTAGCGTTAGGGAGTATCATAATCGTCGGTGAATATTTTTTTCAGGTATTTGACTATCCAGCATATTACCTGGGGTTCCGCAAACCATTACCAGACGAACCAAAGTGTTTGTGTAAATTGTGTAGTTGCGAGTTCGCGTTG
Source organism: Dermacentor variabilis (assembly GCF_050947875.1). Lineage (NCBI taxonomy): Eukaryota > Metazoa > Arthropoda > Arachnida > Ixodida > Ixodidae > Dermacentor > Dermacentor variabilis. The sequence continues at coordinate 112,267,764 of NC_134569.1, read as the reverse complement.
CGAGCACACGTGTGTGTGCCGACAGCACCACCACGTTGAAGACGGTCGCATGGCAGCTAACGTATATCTACGCCGGCCATTCGACTCGAGCTTACGACATGATGCTTCTTGGGTTCTGCATGGGCAGCGGACGAGCGTAAGCGACAGAAACGCGGATTGTGAAGCACGGATACAATCGTACGTACTACCTATGGCTATGTCATGTGGTGTATGTTAATACGACGACGGCCCTTGTACTCCGGTGAAGAAATGTTAATGCATGACTAACTTGGGCGATCATGAAGTTTGTACAACGTCGCAGCTATTGTTGCCTTCAAATAGCGGCAGATGATGCCACTATTGTATCAACCATGTTGCAATGAAACGTATTCAGATTCAATCCGACGAGAGGACGCAGGTGCTGCATATATACATAGTACCAAACAATACCTACAACCGAATTCCATGTCTAAGGACATTTTATTGATGCCACAGCGTCAAAGGGACCATTGAGCGAAAAAGACATCGACTGTCATCTGTAGGAGCGGAACGGCACCTAATTTCCCATTGGCTGCGACGCCACGTCACAAGCGCGCATCGACAGAGCAAAGCGGGCGAAAGGGTTCTCTGCTGCACGGCGCCAAGCCAACACTCTCTCTACTTCTGGCTGACCCTCTCCCCTTGAGCTACGTCACGCAAAAGAGGCCTACACAGAAGTTCCGTGCAGCGTGCTACGAAGCTACGAGCGGCGCACCTGTGTTGAAAATGAAGCGCGGAAGATATACAATGCTTAACCCCGGCTATTCGGAGAAGACAGAGGGGACGACGGCGGCGACAACAATTCGATTAGTTCCAGGAGCCCTGCCGCACCTAGAATAGCTTCGGGGTTAAGTAAGTCCCAGCATGCTGGGCCATGCTGTTGCATGCTTCCGAACGCACATTTTTTTGTAGACGTGACCAGTGTATGTAGCCTCAACAGTTGCGCTGTGTTTGCGATTGTGTGTACCGCGAGTCGTCATTGCCCCGGAATATGGAGTGCCATGCCAAGATATATGCCTAATAAGTGCTGCGTTCCCAATTGCCGGATCAATTACATGTACAAATCGGGGCAGAAGAATCATGTCTTCAAGTTTCCGGAAGATGAAGCCCAGAGTGCCTGGATTAGGGCGCTACCACGTGCAGACTTCATTGTATGGCCGCATTCCAGAGTAAGATGTTGAGAACTTCTTTAAATAGTTACTTTTGAACAATACGGAAAGGTTAATTGCTCAATTACATAAAGTACCATTACAGAAAGTGATGATTCCTCAGAGTTCGACGCCTGCGAGGATGGACACAAATGTGAGTGTGTGTTAAGGCACCTTTTGTGGTGTAGAACGAATATTTTATTGAAGAACTACTTCTTCAAGATGAATGACAAAATATTGGATGCCAATGCATGCTAAGGCAAGGAAGAGAAAAGCTGAAACTCTGCGCAATAATTAAGGCAGCTGTTTCCTTGTAAATAGCTGTACGAATGTATTATATCCCATTTCTAAACTTATTTGAGTTGTAAGTTAGTGGACTGCGGTAATTAGTGCGTCGAAAGCGAAATTATTCGTTTAATTGAGCGCCCAATGCAAGGTGACCCACTGACCTTTGGTTCCCGTCGAGTCCTGCATGATTGTACCCCTGATTTAAAGCAAACAACCGCATTTCCAAAAGTAAGTCCTGGAACCATTACCCCTTTCCACATACCTCGGAGGACCTCCTACCTATTGTATCCCCATAGCGCTCTGTGCTTCCGTTATGGCTGCATTTCTCTTCCCCTTGACTGTTATGGTTTTTTCCTGTGTTTCCACATATCCATTGCCTTCGTTTATCCATATACCAAGGTATTTATATTCTGTTACCCGAGGTATTTCTTGGCCCTGTATCTCCACTGTCTGTTCGCTGTTTTCATTGAATACCATAACACCTGATTTTCTAACACTAAATTTCAAACCTAAATTGTTGCCTTCCTGTCCACAGATATTAGCCACTGTGTTAGCGAGCAACACAATGTCGTTTGTATATAATAAACCTGGGAGTTGCTGCTCTATTACTGTACCTGCCTGTTTGTATGAGAGATTAAACCCGATATTACTTCCTTCTAGCGCCCACTCCATCCTCACCATGTACATCATAAACAGCAGCGGGGATAAAGGGCACCCCTGCCTCAGTCCCTTGTTGATATGAACTTTCTCCGCGCTCATCATCCCTTCCCATTCAACGCAAACGGTATTTTCTAGGTAAATCTCTCTCAAAAGCTGTAGACAATCGTTACCTAAGCCTTCCCCTTCCATACAGGCTAGAGTTACTGTATATGCTACCGTAGGTACAGTAACTCTAATACATACAGTAACTCTAATACAGGCGCCACTGATAGCCACCTAGCGGGCGGTTCGAAAACTGCGCTCGGGAGCAGTAGCAGACGACAGCCCTTTGCGGCAATGATGGCTGAAGTTCGCGGCTGCGATTTCTCCTTTGTTCGGGTGCTAGACTGCTTCTTCTGCGGTGTTAGCTGCAGGAAAGACGCTAGCATCTATGGGCGCGGACACAAACACGATGTTACCGGTGTTTGGGACAACCCGGTCCACACACGTGCCAGGTGTGTCCCGCAGACAAGCGCATGTCTGCGGGAGCCCATGTGGAAGCGGAGCCCATGTTAACTAGCCGCTTGGTTTTGTTGATTCATGCGATTTCGCGATCGTTTTTTTTTTCTTTTGTTCTACCCTTGCCGTAATACTGCTTCTGTATACCTCAATAATAGGCACATGTCGTTAGTGCAGACTTACATCTCAAACAAATCCTGAAGGCGCGATGTCTGCCCACGTCGTAGTAATCTTTCTGGGGATGAATACATACATGTAACATTGCCGAGTAGGTGCCGTCAAAGTCGTCTCAAGAAGAGTCATTGCGAATTTATTGATGGAAATGCGTACACTAGTCAACGAAATCACCAAGGCACGGTTTAATTAGAGCGCGAATTAGCGCTGCATCGCCGATGCAATTATGCTGCATACGCCGACGAACTGCCGTTTCCGCGGCAGTTTTCGCAATTTGAAATTTCCTTAGGAATCTGCTTGGAAACGTACAAAGCTAAAGTCCGACAAACTTTTCAGTGTTTTTTTTTTTTCTCGAATGTTGCTGGAGAGAGATGTCCCATGATCTATTTCAAGGCAAAGCAACGTCAACCGAAGTAGATGGGCACTGGCGGCATTTAAGTCCTCTGCGGCATGCGCAATAAGAAAGAATTCAGTTGAGTACAAAGTGCACATGCAGAAATACACCAACATTGTGAAACAAATCAAATCAGTCGGCGTGGTGCTGAGATTGTCAGCATGTCCCAAGTTCCGTGAGCTCCATCTCACCGCTGACTACCACCAGCTGTGGAGAAATCGGGGGGTCCGTGCGAGCAACGAAGTTTCCATTGGTGGTGCCGTGCCAGGTGTCGGGAGAAAGGGTTTCGAGCAACGTCGTTTTAAGAAAATGAAGAAAAAGAAATATATTCAAAAAGGTACATAGTTGAAATTACAAAACGGCTCCAACTATCGGAGCACACTATGGTAGCGTCTTAGCGTGTCCGAGTCACGCTGTTTCCGAGCGTCCTCGCCTCAGCCATCCGGATCCGCTTTTTATGCCTGCGTCCTGGTTGCCACCAACCCGGCGTAAGGAGACTGATGGCGTCAGGAGAGCAATCCCGGCGTCGGTGAGCTGGTTGCCTCTTTCGGTGCGCCCGGTCGGAAACGCACACTCTCCCTGGGCATCAAGAAGGAACGCAAGCTGACTCTGATCCCCGGCGTGGCCATGCCAATTTGGGCTGCTGACAGGCGTGTAATGTTGTAGCCTTGCACCGACCTTCACTCCGGCGTGGACAGGCCAATTTGGGCTGCTGACAGGTGTGTCGGATGGAGGCGTGGCAACCGCATGCCGCAGGTACAGTGTACTAGTACACTGTACCTGTACCTGTACACTGTACAGTGTACTAGTACACTGTACCGCAGGTGTGGCATCTCCCCCGATCTGGAGGGCCGCCGGGCACAACAGTGGTAAGTCTACTCAGACAGCATCGATGTGTAAAAAGTTCGCAAACATGACGCGAACTTTTCAGTGAATATTGAACAGAAATACGCTATATGTAGCAGCTATTAGCAATTCTTGCCCTGAACTACCTATTTTCTAAACACATTTCCAGTAGAAACCACAATATCCAAGGTGTCCTCGGACGAAAAGAATAAAGCTTTTAAAGAAGCACTTGCCTGTTATAATTCCATTAAGACATAGCGTGATTTAGGCCCTTTAAAAACGAGTCAAGGTGAAAACCTTAAGAAGACGAAGGCAAATGTAACTGGAAGGAATGATTTTGAGAGGAAATCGGTAGAAATAAACACGTACTGGAGATTACACTGCAGGACCATTGTAGGATGTCTTCCCTGGAACGAAAACTTTAAATAACTTTTCCCAAAATCCTCATCTTTGGTGACACAAGAAACATTTTCTCAGCAGCCACTAAATATTTTAAAAATATCTTATACGATATCGTTTCCGAATTTCTGTCGCACCTTCTGTACCAAAACAAACACGTTCGCTTCAGGAATTGTATGCTCATTGATAAATTTGCCTAAGGAAGCTTGCCGAAATATGAACCTACTGATTGGAAGCTTTTTTCAAGTGGTTGATCACCTCCTAAATTATTGTTTTTGTTCAGGAGAAAGCCCATTATAACTAATATATATAACTAGTAGAACACATTTCTGCTATGTAAGTAAAAACAGAATTCTATAAAATTTTCTTTAATCAAAGCAAATAATTTCTTTAAACCTACTAAATGTCCACAAACTTTTAAAGAAAAGAATAGGAGAAGTTCGAGTTTCCGGCTGGGGCGGTTGACGTGGAAAGGGCCTTCTTTCTGTTGTTTGGTTGCATGTTTGTAGCTTTCACAGAAAATCTGAAGTTAGAGCACTTTGAAAAAACGGGAACAGTAATATTTGTTTAAAGGAGTGGGACTTATCTATCAAAAATGAAGCGATACTGACCGCGTAAACATTACATCCGATCAAGGCATCCGATATTAGGCCGCAACACCACTGCCGAAACGAGAGCTCTACTTTATGGCGGCAGCGCGTAGAGATAGTCATCACTGACCGTCGGTAATGGCCGCAATGGCTGCGCGCTGCGAGTTTCGCGATATGTGTAGTGTTTCTTTTGCGTGTGGTGAAATGTCAGACTCCTGACCCATGTCTGATGCTGCGACAACGGGTCAGAACGCACTGTGCACCTGACGAGTGAACCGAAGAGCACGGATCTCTTGAAATGTGAGGGCCACTCCCTCTTGTTTACTGGAGCGCATCGGGCGTCTGATCATGCGCGCCTTGGGAGTGATTGTGGCGGTCATCCCGCTCAGTGGAAACGTCCGGCATCTGTTCTAGCTGCCGGCGTGCGGTTGGTTGTGCTAGTACAGAACACGATAAGCGCCGTCAACGTAGGGCTGTGAGATCGTCCGCGTTGCGACACCTGCAAGCCGTCGCGTATACGTGCTGAAGTGACGCATGCAGTTCAGTTTCTGGTTTCCTTGGGAGGGCGCGGATGTTTCAAGACATTGTGTTCAACGCAGCTTGTACGCTTAATTGATCACCGCCTCATACGTCGCCGCATTCCTTACTCGTTGTAGGCTGCCGCGAGCGCCCTTTGTGGGTGCATGAGCTACGATTTTGCTGTAACATGTTGTTTCGCCTTCAGTTTCTCATGTGGCCTTTCTGTTTGCAGCGTTCGTTGCCGGCCAAGTGGGGAGAGAATTCGTCGTGACCGTCATGATCTGCGCCGGTTGACATGACTTCAGACGTAGCGCCGAGACTTGTCCGCGCAATCCACAATTTCAAGGGGAAAAACAATGATGAGGTGAGGTACACGAGGGTCTGCTACCTTTACTGGCTTCGCTAATGGAATCCTCGACAAACTGCATAGGTGCGCATCGGGGCGCCCTGGCGCGAGGATGATTATATGAGAGCAACGTATGTATAAATTATCTATGAACCTTGGGTGACACGGCGCACCAGGGCACACCGGTGCGGTTCGTCGAGCATGCCATAAGTCATCTTATTTTTCAAAGCAGGTGCACTTCTCGTGAAAAATTACAAAGTGCTTTTCGCGATGGCATACTAATGGTGCTAAAGCGCATTGGCCACGCTTTCCGTATTTACGTCCAGTTTACGTAGGAACTGAAGAAGTCGGTGTATTGTACAAATGTAGGTTTCACTTCGTGCTGCCTGTGTTGACAGCACGAAGATTTTTTTTTTTTTTTTTACAGTGATAGACGGGCTTACACTGCTTAGGAGCAGATATAATAATACCTAAAAGATGGAAGAAATTCCTGCCATGCACAGACTGTCAAAATATTTTGCATACAGGCGGTCTGCTAGTATGTTCTGGGTTGTTTTAACCTTTATTAAATGTCATTATTGCGTCTGTGTGGTTATACGTTAGTAGTCACGTGATCCCACATAAATTCCATGTGTGCATCAGGTGCCATGCCTCGGGGATGGCAAAAGGTGGAACCAGAACTTAAAATTAAATAGTTGGACTTTTAGCTTAAAAATGAGATTTCCAAAAGTGACAGGAATAGAAGAGCATTACATGATAACCACGAATGAATTTCTGCAGTTTACTGAGGTGTATACCTTCTGATAGTTATTCAAACAAATTCATTTGTCTTTTATTGCCATGTGCCGTTGCCAGTAAGTGTCGTGGATGTTAAACCTGCTGAGCTTTATTTTCCCTGTTGTGTTGGCTAGCCACAACTTGCATGAAACTTTCGCATGCCACAGTGTCTACAAAGTGTGCTACTTAAAATTTTGATTTACCTATTTCAGACTCCTGTTATTTTATAACAATAAGGAGCTGTAGCTCTGCTGGCATTGCTATACTGGCCGTTTGGATAACATGGTAATCCACTGCTGTTTCAGTATGGGGCAAGTACTGTGTGTGCTATGCTTGTCCAGCTCAAAGGATTTAGTACACAGCCAGGTGCATTTTGTACCGCAATACAGCTTAGCTGACACTACAGTAGCTTGCTGAAGTGAAATAAAGCAAGCAAAACTAAGAAGAAATGAAAATTATTGTTACAAAACATGGCTTCTAGGATCTTTTTGACTTTGAAGAAAAATATTGTTGATTGTTTGATGTCTTGATGTACTTACCTACTCCTGCTATGTCTAAAATCTGAGACAGCAGTATTTGTAAATAAATAAATAAAATAAAATATTCTTAAATGTTTCTCTGATGCAAGGTGGAATTGAACCTGCATCATTTTTAGGAGCTGTGGCTCCTTTGGTGGTGTGTAATGCCTTTGGTAGAGTGCGAAGGAGAGGAAGCATTATCCCACATGGTTAGAAAATGCTTTGCTGTTCAAGGTGTGCATTGTGACAGAGATTTAAAGCAGTTGAGCAGTCGCCCTTTTCACAGAGATCCAGGGCCAAAGTCCTTTCTTCGCTTTATTGTATGTTAAGATGTTTCCATCAACACAAGCCCAATGTCTGGGAATTCATGATTTGCATTTTGCATCACACTTACAGAGTGGCTGCTTTACTATAGACTTAACATCAGAGTTAGTTATTAAATGAAGTCTTTTAAGATAAGGAACCTGGTTACAAACGGTGCCTGCATTTGTGGCAGGAGTGTGAGTGATTGTGCACGTTTTTTGCAACATAAGATAGAATGACAGAGAGTGACAGGAAATGAGGGTCCTGATTATGTTTGTTTCCAGCTGTGCTTCAAGAAAGGTGACATCCTGACGGTGACGCAGGCCTTGGATGGGGGCTGGTGGGAAGGCACCCTCCAAGGCAACACTGGCTGGTTTCCTAGCAACTATGTCAAAGACCACAAGCTCCAAGGTATGCGATCACACATTATGTGATCACACAGATTTTATATGTTTGTGTGTGTGTAGGGGGGGGGGGCATGTGTGCGTGCACGTGTGTGTGTGTGTGTGCACATTAATCAGGTTTAAAAAAGGTGCTTATTTTACAATCTGCTGTGATTACAAAGTTGCAAGCAGTGCTCCTGCAAGTTATGACTTGATGTTGAGAACTCAAAGTGAGATACTAATTATTCAAGAGAACAACAAGAACACGTTGTCATTGCACAACTGGAAGGAACTGTTGTTGTGAAGGCTCTCTGTATCATTGACTGACAATGCTGGGGCAAGCTGCTGGAAGCTTAAAGTAGCACCTTGAGCCTTCTTGCATGCTGTTGCATAGCTTGCATAGTTGTTTCCATAAACCAGCAAAAAAATGTTCTATAATCCCAGCCTGGATGCCAGAATAACAATTCACTCACCATAACATCACCGTAATTTGAAACTTGCACAGGATGAAAGAAATGAGAACATCACTTACATGACATATGCTTTGAAATGCAATGCAGCATTGCTAAATAACTGGTTATTTAGTGCAGCCCCAGTGCCAACAGTGACGTCATATGGATATTCTATGGACATCACTGCCAGGGCATGGATATTCTATGGGTGTGTCGACCACATCCTGCGGACGTTTCTCACATGACCATTTGGCTGCACTTTCCATGTCCTGCGGACATCTCTTGCACATCCGCGACGGACACGATATGGGGACATGAAGCGTACATGTTGCAACATGCCAGGGTCTTTTTCACAGTGTTCGCACACTGTGTGATAGATGCCACAGACAGCGCGCCCGTGCATCAAGAACAGATACATCGTGTGTGCACGTATGTATGTGAAAGTGCAGACTACTCATTCTTCTAGGCCTTCTGCCAAGTGCAAGTGGGTCGTTGAACTGTAGTTTTCAATGTAAATTGCATCAGAAAACTTGTATACGACATACACACGAGTCGCAGACATGATAGCTTTGGATTGTAAATTGAACATGCGAGAAAACATAATTCTATTACGAGGAAACTCAAAGGCAAAGCCTCGTTTGGAGGACAAATATTCACATGTACCTCAAAAAAGTCAATTTGTGGTAGGATATCTGAAACATATCAATGTGTGATATCCTTAGGACAGCGGTGGTAGGATATCCTAAACTGAACGTCTGGCGGATGTCCTATTTGTGACCGAAATAACGCATAGACATTGGGACCAGATTCAGATGTTCTATAGACGGAGTGTTTTCTTTGGGGTGTAGCCGCATCTCTTTTTGAACATCAAAATGACACTATACAAAGTCTATTTGCCATCTTGGTAAAAGTCTTGTTCATGAATAAGCAATTTTGTTAGCTTTCATTACAATGGTTAACACAAATGTTAACAAACTAGTCTTATGTCATCAAGAAAAGGCATCACAATAATAAGGGAGAAAGAGCTCTACTTGCATTTTGTTACAAGCACAAGTGATATGCTTAAATATTTCACAATATGTTGTAGTTCCTTTGGTTATCTAGTTAAGCTGGTGCATTTTGTAGTGATTAAAATAAAAACTAGCTAACACAAAATTTTTTTTCCCTATACTGCCTTGTCTGGGCGACCCCGAACATGTGTTGGTGAGGCCTATTGTGTGCTTTACCAGTTGCATGGCCGCGTTTCAAAAATGTTTAATTTAATAAAGTTGCCCATAAGAGATGCTGCAGAAGCTTGGGGTGGGGGGAAAGGTGGTGTTGAGGTGCAGTGTTTTTAAGTCTTTAACATTTGGCCAACTCCAAGTTCACAGCTTCTGTGGAATTCCCATTGCAGAATGCAGCTGCCATGGCTGAAAATCAAGCCTGCACCCTCATGTCTACCATCAGAACAGTGGGGTTGGGAAAAAGAACTTATGAGAGGCAGAGAAGTCTGCCTAAGCTATTGTGTTCTACCCTGTTACTTTGCACAAGGGAAGAAGGAAAAGGGGCAAAAATGAGTGACGACAAATAATGATAAGAAGCAGGGAATATAATTCTGTACATACAAAAGCTATGCACTTAGTATCTCAAGATTGAGTGGCGGTGGTAATTTTATGAGCATGTAATATGTCTTTCTCTCGAAAGCTGGTGATGCGTCTCGGGTTACTGGAGTCCAGGTCAGGGCGCTTGACCACTCGCTCAGCTCAAGGCATCGGAACATGGTAAGAAGTGCACACTGGCTTGTTGTCTTTGTTGCAGGCTAGCAGTGTGTATAGAGTTCAGTGCAATTCTCTCATTGTTTGGGCAATGCAGAGCAGAGCAAAACAAGCAAGCTCTGAGCAGCTCTTGGTGTGCTTTATGTATGGAGCTCATCACTTGGCGCATTCCAGGGGAACGTCATCACTTTCTTGTCTGTTGACATGTGATGAAGAGAGGATATCTCTGAGATTTGGTTGTGTTGAATTATATTTAATGTCAAAGCAAATATAAGATGTAAGCTTTTGAACCTCTAGTTTAGGTAGATATTGTGCTTCAACAATGTAACCGCAGAGAAATTGTGACAGTAAGTAGAAAATTTCTTCAATCTGCAAGTATACCATTGTCATTAAGTAGACAGGAGCACCTGCAAAAAAAACATTGACAACATGGTTCATCATAGGCAGTAGACCAAATTAGTTTAGTTGCCATTGATCTCAGGAGTCGCAAAGGTCCCTATGCCTTGTATAAAAAAAAAATGCCAGGCTGCTCTTATGGGGCAAAAGAGTTGTAAAATGTTGATTAGTTTAGGGATGTGCCCTTTTTACCCCTTGCCTGGGCACACTAAAGAGTGACTTGGAGCCTGCACATACCCTGCATATGGCCCAGTGCCTTAAACAAGTTTGATATCTGCCATTCTTAGTCAAACAAAGGCCTTTGTTCGTGTCAGCTGTTTGGGGGCACAGTGTTACACTCCAGTTAGACATGCACTTTCATTGCCCATTGAAACCAACTGCGGCAGGGAACTACAAGCTTCATTGGCTCCTCTCCATTGTCACTTCAGCAAAGTGGATCTGATGGAGCTCATAGATTCCAACAGCCATAGGCTTCAGTGGCTGATGTTAGTGTTCGTGAGGTGGCTATTAAAATAGTTATAAACCTGTGTGTTTTTGTGTACAGGTGTTCAAGGACATCCTGGACACAGAGGCAAGCCATGTGCATGAGCTGCGGACCCTGATGAGCAGCTACCTGCAGCCCCTTGAGCAATCTGGCTTGTGAGTTCCTGTCAGTGCAGTGTGCGTAGCATTGGACCGAACTGTTTGCTGGTAGTTAAATCTCACTTAGTGGTCACACTCAAGTTGTGCTGCTCACTCCTTCATTGCTATTTAGCTGCGAGCTGCGAAGGTGAACCCGGTTGAGCAGTTGCATAGAGTTGGTTCTGCACAAACAAAACAACGGAGCCTGGGTAAGCACTAGTGTAGCATCTGTAGCAAAACGTTTCAAAAGTGTAGGAGAGCAAGCCAAAACCACAATGAAAAATTTTGGTTAGCTGGGCACAGGTTTTACATAGAAGAACAGAATTTCATTGTGTGACTCCAAATTTGCTTAATTAGAAGTCATTAATGCGAAAAGTGCAGTTATTGGATTTTGTGGTCAACTCAGAGAGGGAAGAAAACCATTACTGGTTTGCCAGCCTACATCAATGCAGCTGTTGTAAACTGGTTACACTTTAGCAAATAGTTACCAGTGAAGTTTGCACATGTGCAAGTTGCCTCAGTAAAATTTCTCGGTTATAGCATGGCTACTATATTTGTTCTGTGGAGGAGTTGTGTGAACTTCTTTTTTCAGGCCCCTTGAAAAAATATTTTTTTCTTGACCAGCATGCTGGCTTTTGTCATTACTGTGATGTTGTAACAGCAGGGGTTCGTTTCATGCTCGTTTGTCCTCTTTCTGGCAGGTTGAGTGACCAGGACCTGCGGCAACTGATGGGCAACCTTCCTGCTGTGCTGGAGGTGCACACGGAGTTGCTGGAGGCATTGGAGGGCGTCAGAGAGTGAGTGATAGTGCCGCGGGACAGAAAATGGGAACAAATTGAAAGGGTCTTGCATCACAGAGCTATGCGGTGGGCTATTATGGATGCTTTAGTGGAGGGATCTGGATTGATTTTTACCACCTGATGTCTTTTTTACATACTCCTGAATCTAATAGGCTTTTCTGCCTATTTCCCATGCCGAAATTTGGCTACCTTGGCTGGGAATATAACATAACTTCACTGTCTCCACGCTACAGTGACTTGTAACAGATGCAAATTTGAGCATGTTGAGAGTTTATAACAGAAGAGCGATAGTTGCGCAAGTTGGTGTTATAACATACTGAGGTACACAGTGCAAAGATGACAACAAAGAAGGAAAAAAGCAACAGGACGGGCACTGTCCTGTCGCTTTTGTAAAATGTAATGAAGGGGTATTACATTTTACGTATGTGTTGTAGTACTTATGTATTCATGTAGGTCTGTTGTGTTTATATGTGTTGCCAATTACCAACAGGGGACGCAGACCTAGCCAAGCTGAATTAGTGGCTTTCTGTCTGTATATGCCCCTATTATCTGTATGTTGTACGGATGCCAATATAAAGTTCAAGTTCATGCCTCTTCTATTCATGTTTATCCATCTACATTGTTATCAGCATTCTTATCTTATAAGTTAGCCAGAAATGAGTATCTTTATGATAAAATTCTCAAATCCAATATGACTATGATAATGAACACTATTCAATTCAGATTTGAAATTTCAATTACAGTCGAAGTGCGTTATCATGAACATGGGTATAGTGAAGTAAATATGAAATGTGGGGCGCTAACACTAACAGCTTTTAATGAATATATCTGTATAATAAATATTGGCGGTAATGAAGGTATTTTCATGTCAGGTGTGGCTTTATTATAAGAAGTTCAGACTGCATGCACACACACCCAAATATAGTCGCTTAAAGTGACTCGGTAGCTGCACACCCACAGCAATGCTTGCTTGTGTCTTTGGTTTGCAGGCAGCCAAGCCGAGAACAGCGGGTCGGCGGTGCCTTCCTGCAAATTGCAGCACGGATGAAGGCCAGCCAGCTGATCTACTGTGCCAACCATCCACGTGCCATTCAGCTTCTGGACAAGCTCAAGTGGGTATCATGCAGATTGGACACCGTTGTTGCTTCACTGCACTGTGCTATACAGCGTGGATTTGCAGCTTGATGTGTCACTATAGTGCATGTGCTGCATCGTGCTGCACACGCGAGCACTTATCCGCTGTGTGCCCAGCAGCAAAAGTTTATAGACCAAGGCAGCTGTGAAAAAACAATTTTTGTGCAGCTGAGGAGCATAGTCCTTAATTAGCTAGAACACTTTATTGCTCACGTAGCCAATCATCGGGTGCATAAGTCAGCTCCTATCCTCACACCTAGGCTGATAGGAGATTATTGTTATTATTATTACTTTCCTTCTTTTTTTTCACCTACTGTTTATTGATATTGCTTTTCTCTTCTTATCTTTCATCTTTCTTTCTATGGTTCTTATTCTCTTTATATCTCAGTTGCTGTGTTCCTACAATTTAACCTGCTAAGCCTGTTAATGTACTAGGTGCATATTAGGAATTTCCAGAGTAGTACTTACTATGCACTGCAATTTTTGCCTGACTTTTGCACTTTCAACGCGGTTTATGCTGCCCAAAGGCTGGATGTCTGAGAAGTTGTGACATGTTCAAACATGTGGTTTTTAAAGAGAGTGCCTTCTTGAACAGGACATCATGCTGTCTTGTCCTTAAAATAAATTCTGGCTAGCTGAGTTTTCTTAATAAAACTTCATCTGGGCACAATGCACTGAAACTTAAGGCTGACGACTCTGCATGACAATCTCTGGAACCACTGTGAGTCATTCAAGTTGTGCGTTTCCACTACGGTGCGGAAAATGTGCAGGAGTGCAAGGCTGTTTCCATGGTTACCCAGTGTTACTAGTGTATCAGATCAAACTTTTAAACTTTGAATTGACTGTTGATATTCATACGAGAAATGTTCTGTGTAACCGAAACAAAAGCTAACATGCACAATAACAGATATGACATTATTACATTGTCTAGAACTGCACCTGATATTATATCTTGGGAGGTATCTGACACGGATAAATATGATTTGCAAGGAGTGCCCAGAGGGCTTCCTCAGGCAACGTTTTGTGATCAAATCTGTGCTTGGTCATGTTGGTAATTTGTCATAGCCAGTTAGAGCACAATTAGACACAGTGATGGAAAGAAAGACAGACAGGCAGCTGAAGTGCCTTGTTCGTGCCATTTTTCCATCCGAACTTGCTATCTACAGTGTTCAGCGGTTTTACAGAGGCCATCTTTCGATCACTTCTTGTGCAGAGACATTCTGGGTCCCTGGCTAGAGCAGCTTTCGCCACCTGGCGCCACCCTTCTAACTCTGACCACAGGGCTAAGCCGGCCATTCCGTCGCCTCGACAAGTACCCGGCCCTGCTCACTGAGCTCCAGCGGCACACTGAGGTAGGCACCACCTGTCCTGCTCTGATGTTAGCACGCTTGATGGCAATTCGTTTCTGTTCCTGGAATGAAAATGAACAAATCTGTCAAAACCATGGTGGGATGGGCTGTTTAAATTTTGTAAAAGGTCAGCCCTTCTTAATTACAGTTGACTCGCATTTATTCAAGCTTCTGGGGACCACAGATGCTTCTAATTTCAACCGCTCCAAAATTTCGTGAGATATGCTGCAATGCAGAACTTGGGGTTACGGCTACACATGGGCAGAAAACACTGTAAAAGAGAGTTACTGGGCACAGCCATGCTCCACAGAAAAGAGGGTCCCATGCGCACACATGAGGATATCACCACTGATGATGCACAGATACCACTGAATGTAAGTTCACAAGTACCACAGGTGGTACCCTTGTGGTACCTGTGAATTTATGCATTAAGTTGAATTTTAAGTTTGTGGCACGCTTTTATTGTTAATGCTTTGTGAAAGTCTAGCAGATTTCACACCTGGGAAGCCAAAAATTTCGCATTTTCCGTAAGTCTTGTATGAATGAATTGTCATTCAGCATTAACCGAGTTTGAATGATTGCGCGTCAACTTATATTGGAAAGCTTGTCTCTCTGTGTTCTTCATAGCACCCGAGGGCAACATTTATTTGCGTGTCATAGTTTGCAGAGGTCAGAGATGTGTTTTGACAAGCGCACTTTTTCAGACTCCCTAGTGAGAACAATGGGCCCCTGTTGAGCATTTAAGTATACCAAGGATCTACATAAAGGTAAAGAAAAATGTGCATTGAGACATACTGTACATGTAAATTTGTACAGTTATCAATTACTTGAACTTACTCCAGTGACAAGTTGCTGAAGAAGTTGTACTGGTTGTTCCATGTTTTGTGCAGAGCTGTTAACACTCGGCGACGTATATACTGAGTTGAAAGTGCCCAAACGCATCGTTTGTCAGTTGTGGTAGTGCTGTTGAGAACACTGTTGACCTGTCGTCTTTCCGACCCTTGTTGCTTTATCCTTTTAGGAGAGTCACATAGACCGTGGGGACACACAAAGAAGCGTCTTCGTCTACAAGGAGATGGCAGTACGTATACAACCTTCTATTCACGCGGTAGTTCTGCTCCCCGAGCCGTTATGCCGAGATCCGGTTGCATGTTTGTGCAGGCGAGCTGTTCTACCATGCGGCGCCAAAAGGAGCTGGAATTGGAGGTCCTCGCTGGCACTGTGGATGGTTGTGAGGGAGAGGTGAGCACTCTCTGGCACAGTTCTTCCCACAAGTGCTGCTGTGAGTGTCCTGTAACAGCCACCATTTTACAGTATGTTGCAAGAGTTGTCGCAGCAGGTTACTATAGTCCAACCTTGATTTGGTGAAATACTTCCGGTTCCCTGACATGTATTCATAGAGCCTAATATGCTGAAAACCTTGAAGCAATGTACTGTAGCAAACGCTTCACCCAATTTAACAAAGTATTAGAGAAAATATGGGGAAACAGGCAGGTTACAGCAAACCTGTTGCTACACTAGATACATTACGATTCTTGTTTGATGTTCCTTTTACGAACCACATTGACTTGGTTAAGAAATTTGCTAGCCCCTTTAAAGGAACCGAAGACGAGCTCAATGGGTATGGCCACTATCCTTTATGACATGTTGTCCGTCAAACACCATGTATTTTGTACCCTAATATAACGAAGTCTGCTTATACACGATTTCAATATAATGAAATTTCACTGCTACAGCAGTGCAGTGCTGAGGCAATATAAATGGAAACAGCCATGGGCGCAGATGGCCAAATGACTGAATTGCATGTGGTTGCTTGTGAAGGCACCTCTCAAATCGTGTGCTGCCCAACATAGAGTGGCCGCCAAAGCGGAGCAGTGTCTGATGAATGTCAGTGGTTTCACTACTAAATGCAAGGCCCTCTTGCCATTATGTTCCATATAAAGTCCAAGTGTGATGGAATTCTGTTGCACTCGCACGTATCATGTGGATTCGAGGGAAAGCATGCGAGGATTAACTGTTGCATGCGATGCACCCAAGTGATTGTTGTTTAATGTGCGCCATCTTCCTGCGCATGCAAGCAAGAGGGAGTGCAAAATAACGTGATCAAGTGTGCACGGCCATGGCTGCGTTCAGTACAGGAGGATGCATAATCTCAAATTTTGAAGACGTTGGAAAAGCACTAAAAGCAGTAACTTACCTCTCTTTATACTCTTCATCACACCAGCATTGTGGTAGCAAGCGTTCACGGTCATCGAGTAAATTATGTTCATGTTTGTATGTACGTATGTTACACCATGCTTGCTAATTATCATATTTACCCGGTTAAAATGTGCCCCCAAATCTAACGCGCACATAATTTTCATGGGCTTAAAGTAAGAAAATAAAGGTGCGCCTGAATGTGACACCACTGTCACACGGGCACTTTCAATCGCAATTGAGCCCAATCTAAATTCTCGACCGCAATTGGCTCCCTCCCGTAGCTTGAACAAAGGGGCCAGTCGCGACTGAAAAATTCGATCCTGATCGAGCTCCATCGCAATCAAAAGTGCGCCATGTGACATTCGTATAGCATTCCACTGATTCAGAAAAGAAAGGTATACCATTCCCCCCACTTTTGCAATCACAAGGGACAACATGTACAAAATTTACCTTCACAGACTGAAAATTCTTTTTTGCATGAGCTTTCATAATGACAGCGGCTCATCATCATCGCAATTTGTGAGTCGTTGGCCCCATATATCAAGAACACAACGGTGATATTCTCGAGCAATCACTTTAGATACTGCTATCACTTTTGCAAGACTCTGCATCAGACTTGTCGAAGTACGCAGCTGACATTGTTCCTGGCACTTTCCACAGATAGTGAGTTTCGCACAGCACCAGAAACACTAGTGGCCGTTTACACTAATGCATTTGGTACCAAGTCGCATGAAATCTCAAGAAAGTGATAGTATCTCTGAGAGGTAGTCACTGAGAATACCACTCCAGATCGTAACCAAGCACAAACTGAACCAACAGCAACCTTCCCAAAAGTGTGTTCTATCGCCATTTTGTGATGGCAATTACGCTGCATCTGACAACTCTGGTGGTAGGCTGTTGCCAACACCGCGAACCTGTTTTTGGTTTCATATTCGATCGTAAAGCAGTAGCAGTAGCAGTATGTTTATTTGGCCATATTATATACAATATGCCCTCGAGGTGAGGCTAAAGGAGGTAGACCAAGCATACCTCCTGACAAGGCCTACACCCCGATCACACATCAGGCAATTTTCAGATCCACTTTTTTGAAAAAAAGATGCGTGTTAGTTAGGGTAGATACGGTAATAAGTGAATATTTTCTTCAACTTATTTGGTCGATATAACTGAATGTTGCTTTGTGTAGTTGTGTAATACTTTGCTATCACCATCAATCCTTTGCCTTTCAGGAGAAAATGCAACTTTTTTGTGATTGAATTTTTTTCATTTTTCAATAATTCAAAGTTTTACATTCTGGATAAGAACAATTTGTTAGCAACTGTACTTATTTGCTAAAAGGACAAATTTTAATAGAACGAAATTTCAATATAATGAAGAAAAGTGCCGATTATACCAACTTCGTTATATCAAGGTTTAACTGCATTCCTGCTACTGACAGCGCTCATGCAGTCAAAAACTACATCTTTCTTCACTCTTAAATAAAAATTATGTTATTCGCGCGAGTGATTTAAGTGTTTTCAACTTAATCAAATTCTTTACAAGATTAAATATCTCTGGAGTGCCGTTGGCTTTGTTAAATTCTAGTTCAACTGTACCAAAAAACATCAAAATCAAACAGTATCTTTTACAATACGTAAGAGACAAGCAATCCAGTGGGTCTATAATTTTACTGTTCCTTGATCTCATATGTCTTGTTTGACTTGTAACCATTCTTGAAACCCGGATGCCACAGGAGCTCCAGTGCTTGGGCGAGCTGCTGCACGTGGGGCCTGTGGTACTGTTGAGTGGGGAAGAGCGACGTGACCTTTACCTGGCACTGTTCTCCAGCTGCCTGGTGCAGCTGTCTCTTTCCAATGGGCGTTTCTCTTACCAGGTGAGTCCATTCTGCATCATCCTTCCCTCTGTTCCATTGCACATGTTGGAGGAGTGCTTGAATGCGACAGGAGTGCGACAGGACCGGCGCCGGTCCTGTCGTTTGTGTTCTTCTTCTTGAGTCCCGGTCTTCTGCGCCTTGCCTTTACTAATTCAGGTATGAACCGACTAGCCCAAGCAGGACTTTTACTGGAGGAGTGCACTGCACGTTTACAACACTCCTTGCACAAGGACTCGCCCAAAACCTTGTACAAATCCCTGTAAATGCGTGCTGCACATTTGCAAGCTGCACATGGATTGTGGTGTCACACAGTGTCGCATGCGTTGCCTCATTTCCTAGCTGCCTGGCAGCACCAAGCATTAAGTAAATATAGTTTGTAGTGTGCTTTGTACACTGTTACAACTTGTGTAGGAAATCCCTGTGCATTCAGGACTTTAGCGTTGAAGAGCTTCAGGCTACTTATTGTGCATAACTTGAGTTTTCTACTTCAGAAAAAAATTGTAAATTTTGCAAGATTTCTTGTTTTGTGGCCAGCAGAGTTTGCTGGATTTTCATTTATAAATAAAATACCACTTGAAATAGCCACCTTTGCAACTCGTGCAAACGAATCCGTTGTTCCTGAGCCACCCAACTGCATGTGTAACATTTTAGGGCAAGCTCCAGACTTGTGTCCTTTGCAGGGTCGCTTCCCTTTATTGGGCTTGACAGTCACGAACTCCCAGGATCCAGCTGATGGCTGTGCCTTCGACATTCAAGGTAATATCAACCCTCCCCCTTTTTTTTTATTTGTTTGTTAGCAAGTGAAAAATTAGACATCTACGTACGACTCTAAACTTGGTGCAAACGCAATATAGTGCTTCACTTGTCTCGACATATTCATTTTTTTTTTCTTTTCTTCTCTATCCAGAGAACTGGTATTCCGCAGTATTTCTCTACAAAATTTGAGCTTTAAGGTACGACTGTGCGTGGTTGGGTGGCCTCGTTTGTTTTCAAGGTGGAAGTTATGACAAGTGCCATTGCTGTCCTTAAAGTATGACATACTCCTTCTGCTCCTCCTCGCTTTCCTTGTTGATTGTGTCCTGTTTTCCCTTCTTGGTCATTGTCACAATTGCCATCTTCCTTATGGCTACCTTGTTTACTCGTTCTTCCTCCTCTGACATGTCCTTAGCTTTGCGGTAAGCAGTTTGCTCCTCTGAGATCATGATGCACTGGTGGGCTTATTGGTGCAGTTAAGTATGGGCCTCGGAATTAAGTGGCACAGTAGTTCAGCCCATGCCACAGGATCTTCTTGGCTTTGCTTTACTGCCCAAAGGCTGGCAACAGACAAGTGGTTGACAGGTTTAGGCGAGATAAGCAATGTTTTGCAAGATGAACGTCAGTACAAAGACTGAGAAGTGAGAAATCCAGCACCTAGAAGTTCATATAAAAAGCACATTTCATACAACCGGGCCAAAAATCAAGTTAAAGCTTGAGGCAAAGTTGAGTGCTTTATGGAAAAAAGTTGGTGGGTCAGTAGGAAAATTGAGATTTGTATAGGGACATTTGCTGTTGAAGTGGTAAAGTGCTGCTGTTCGAGTGGCCGTCTGTGTCCTATACTGCCTGCCTACCTCTGTGGGGTGCTTGGGTAATGTTCTCACAGTTACTCAGAGGCATGAATCCTTTTAGAGATAGGTTAGAACAACCTAGTTCATGCGAATTCAATACCTTCTGTGTGCTTATCGTAAGTAGTGGGCCACTACCAGCTCTTAGGTATCCATTCCTGGGTTGAGCATTGACATCTCTCGGTGTAATTGCGTGAACGTGCTCATGCCACTGCTCGCACATTCGTCATCGTCTTCTTCCACAGCTGGCTCCAATGCTGCTCATCATGCCAGCGTTCCCATACTGCCCTTCACGTTTGTGCCACTGCTCATGCATTCGTTGTCGTCATCTTCCATAGCTGGCTCCGATGCCATTCATCATGCCAGCATTCTCATACCACCCCTCCCTCTACGGAGGCGCTGATGGCACTGGCCCACTGCCAGTCGGTGCGGTGATTTCGGTCTCAAATTCTTTGCCTCAATACTACATCGCGAAATGAAAACACATATCAAGCTGCGCTCCAGTTTCGCATTAGGGAGTATTGTAATCGTTGGACACTTTTTCAGTCTTTTGTTTTCATACCTTTAGGGAGGATTAGTAGGACGGTTACTAGGTGTTCTGGGGCTGAAGGGGGTAAAAAAGTGCTTGTTCGGTGTACACACCTGACACAGTTTTATTGATTGGCGGCTGTGTGGGTCGTTTGGTCATAGTAGCTAGAGCTTGTTATTAAGCTAACTGCTACTTCTACTCGCAGGTCCTTCAGTGCCACGCATGACAGTGCTCTGTCGGAGCGCAGAAGAGGCATCCCAGTGGAAGGCCAAGCTGAACTGCTCACCCATACCGCCGCCTGCACCCAGCCCGCTCCGACGGGTGGTGGCGCAAGTGAACACCCCTACACCAGCACTCACTGTCACTGTGGTCCGGTCAATGGAAACTCCTGTGCCACAGCGCTCCTTGGTGAGTTTTCCAATGAAAAAAGCTTGAATGCCTGAAAAGAAGCTCGTAGCTGTAGACCTATCCTGCTCAACATGACTTGCGCAACCTAGTTCATGCGAATTCAATGCCTTCTGTGTGCTTATCATAAGTAGTGGGCTGCTACCACTACAAGGCACGAGGCACGTATAGTAGAACCTCGTTAATGTGTGCTTGCTTAAAACGTATGAGCAGTTAAAGGTGCCCTGAACCACTTTTTACCGAAGAGGAGAAATGCATTCGAGGTTAAAATGGGCTACTTCAGAAATACTTTGCTACAAAAATTACTTCAATTTGCTTAGCAGAAGTGGAGTTATTGGCAATCAAACACGGCCTTCGCAGTGCTTCCGTTCCTTCTTCATTGCCTTGCACTGCGAAGGCTATGGCGGAGCAGGGCATGCCCACATGTCTTCTAAATGTCACCGTGACATGCAGTTCAGATTTCATTTTGGATGTTAACGTAGATGCCAGTACTTCCGATTATGGAGGCTAGACGCGCCAGACGCAAGTCAAGCGCAATTGTCTTCAGCAAGCTGCAGCACGCTTAGCCAGTGGACTTGTCGTGGTACCTTGAGCTGGCCATGGTGTCTACGCTACGTAGCAGGCCGCAGCTACATTCAAAGGTAGTGCATATGCGCGGCGTTTGCTTTGCGCACGACAGGACTTGAGTACATGCTCGCGCTCATATGCTACAGTCTGACCATGCTACATGGTGCGGACTGCCTTTGTCCTTCACCAGCTTTACCTACGGATAGCAGCCACATCGAACTTGCGCATTTTTGAAGCGCTGTCAATTAGTTTGCCAAGCTGTCTAACCAAAAGTGGCCAGCAGTGAGCGCATACTGGCAAGTGTGCATGTGGTCTGACCTTACGTTTAACTTTAACATGGTTCAAGGCTATTTAAGGGACACTAAAGGCAAATACTAAGTCGACATGTGCTGTTTAAGTACCATTCCAGAAACCTCGCAACGCTTGTTTCACGCCGAGGAAAGACTTAGTTTACGAGAAAATTGCATCTGAAGGTTCAGATGCCTTTTTTTAAATTCAAATCTCCCACCACCCAACCGGGAGAGGGGTGATGTTGCATATGTCGTCACTACCGTTTGCTGCCATCGGTGAGTAAAACAGCGCCCGACAGGCGATGGTACCGAACCAAGATTCGCCGCTGCAGCTGCTTTTTGGTCGAGTGGCGTAGACCGTTCGGGCATCCCGCAACATCACATGGAAGTTGAATTCTCTGCTACTTGCAGTTTGTGTGAGTTTCGCGAGCCAGCAAAACCAGCGCAGCACTACACAATCTGCTGAAAGTGCTGAAATGCGAAAGCATGGGTGGTGCAGAGTTGAGCGAAAACGAAACCTTTCGATCGCCTGCGTCGTCAATGGTTATTTCAATGAGTTCTTCCTTCTAAAGATGAAATATAACTGGACAAGTAGCATTTTATTTCATCTTATAATACAATACAAGGATGTTTTTTGCAACGAGTAGTTGAGTACTAGTGACAGAATTTAACTGAGGAGTGCTTTCGTCATTGGGCAAGTGTTTGAATGTCCCATGGGAGTCTCAAATCATGTTCTGCATTTACCTCAGTTTCTCGATTATTAAGGCTCTGTTTGCAAAAATATTGACATCTTAGAGACTTAACATTTGCCTTTAGTGTGCCTTTGAGTGTTAAAAAATAAGCAAAATTAGTGAGACCCGCAGGATAGCCAAAGCAGGGTGGCCAAAGTTTAATTCCTACGTAGGCATCTGCTGCCAAGTGTGAGCAGATGATAGTCTGCTTCTTCCGAAAGTATGTAATTATTATCGAAATTCAAAAGAACATCTTACTTCAGCCTGTTTATTGTGCTTCGTCAGTATATATACGCAGTAACAGTACGAAAAAGCACACTGATCCAAACATCCATCTTGATTGCCAATCTGCCAATAGCAGTCGCGTGTGGGAATCTGCTTCTTTTTTTATTAAGGCATCCAAAAAAGAGTGAGGAACAGGCTTCTTTTAAAGAGAGAGCATTTGAGAGAAATGTAAATTTTCGCTCCGCTTGCGAGCTTTACGCGCCACTTGTGACAGCAAAACTTGGCTGAGATGCTCACAGCAGCATATGCCGTCCGCCGACTATGCTTTTTCACCAAGCCCGAGGGGTGGTTCAGGACCCCTGTAAAATGTAGCAGCAACAAATCTTTGACCTTGAATTGGCTGACTGCCTAAGCCATAATGGCTTGACCTTCAGGACCAACAGGTGAGTGACCCCACAGACATCGCTCTGTCTCATCCCAGGTGTTAAGGGAAAGGACCAGAAACAGCAGAACAGTCGAATGCCTGCACAGCAGTGATGAGGCACGCCTCAATCACGTGGTGATTTTTGTGATTGGTAGCATGTCAGCTTAATAATATGTGAATGTTGCAGCCTGTGGTGCTAGGCCCATCCACTGAGAGGACAGCCGTGCCAGAGAGCTCATCAACCTCACAGAGTGGTGGTTGGTGCCTGCGACCGCATCCACCTCTGCGTCCCCGGCCAGCAGCTAGCCGTGCCCCAAACCGGCACCATAAGCAGCAGCGGCGAGCTGGTGAGATGTTTTGATTGCAGGCTCATAAGAATATGCAATATACTTTTTTAATTTTCGCTAAAATATTATGTTCTTTGATATTCACTTTGGCTCATATTTCAGTATTCAAAATAAACGAATATAAATCTAAAAAAAAATTACGACTGAGAGTTTTGGTTTTGGTGAGCAATTTTCATTACCATAATATAGCTTATAGCCAAGACAAGCCAAAGACGGGGAATTTGTTAACAGTTGCCGAGTGACTTTCGCAACCTTCTCTCTTGAACCAGTGTAGTATGTCGGCAACCGAAACTTCGAACTGTTTTTGACACTGGAAGCTGTCTGGCTCAAATTTTTGGACATGATTTGCGCGCACGATGTCGTTAAAGAACTGTTGCCAAGAAGAAAACTTGCGCAGTTAAAATTGTCTCCCATACACTTGCTTTTGCTGCTGAGATGGTATCTTGGCTTTCCAAGAGCCGTATGACCACTGCCAATGGATTTGCGCTAACCCGGCACAAAACCTTAACTTTGGTCGCTGACACCTGGTGAAGGTGAAGCAGTGCTGGTTAGGCCTAATAGCCTAGGCTGGCATGGTGTTTAGGTGGCAAACCGCTACAGCAAGCGATTTTTCACTGTGTTTGACAGTAGATTGTAAATTTCCGGCTGCACACAGTGCAGTAATATTTGGCTCACATGTTCACAGCAGCCTCTACGACAGATTGGGAATGTTTCTTTTACTATGTTAAAAAAGGGTTTCAGGGCCCCTTTAATTGTCTGTTCTTTCTCTACTCTGAGAGGAAGAAATGTGGTCACAGCTATGTAAATACTAACTACTTAAGTGTGAAGAAACAAAATTTGTCTGAGCTTTGTGAAAAGTTAGGAACAGCCTGCAACTATTGTTATAACTTCTTCACAACGAAAGTTGTTCTTTAGGGGATGTACTGCTAAATAGTCGACAGTTTTAGTTTAACGTATGCTATAAAATAGCGGGTCGTCACTGCACATGCGCATACCCGCCGTGGTTGCTCAGTGGCTATGGTGTTGGGCTGCTGAGCACGAGGTCGCGGGATCGAATCCCGGCCACGGCGGCCGCATTTCGATGGGGGCGAAATGCGAAAACACCCGTGTGCTTAGATTTAGGTGCACGTTAAAGAACCCCAGGTGGTCAAAATTTCTGGAGTCCTCCACTACGGCGTGCCTCATAATCAGAAAGTGGTTTTGGCACGTAAAACCCCAAATATTATTATTATTACTGCACATGCGCAGAACGCTAAACGACCCATAGCATATGGTGTACGCACGCTATTTCTCAGATTTAGCGTTAGCGTCCTTGCGTGGTTTGCAAAGTTTGCATGAAGTATGGCGGTGGTCGCGACTGCCCGCTTTGAATTGAATTTGGTGTTGCTTTTGTGAAATGCACTTCGTTCGTAGCAAAACTAAAACTGTCAAAACCGTGCGCTGCTTAGTGTACACTATACTATAGCGTATAGCGTACGCTATAGTTGTGTACGCTAAACTAAAACTGCCTAGTATTTAATTCAGCCTATTTACATAATGTGATCTACACATTCATTGTAGCTTTGCAACTTCGTGCTACATTCGGGTGGATGACAGTTTTCCCTTTCATGAACCTTTCTCCACCTTGTGGAATTCTTCTGAAATGATCTGCCATTGAACATTTAGTTAACTGAAAAGGGTGCCATCACCTTTCACAAAGTAGGTGACCTTTCTTACTGCTCCAGCAAAATTTGCCTACGCTTTCTTCTTTGATAGAGCGTTAGTCTCCCTTTTGTATAGAAGGCAGAAGTAGAGGCAAAAAAGTGAGCTATATGCTGTGCGTTACGCTTACCTGTTTGTTATCGGTTAAGTGAAGTCAGATGACATCACTTTAATGCAGTCCTTATCAACATGGTGCAGGCAAGGCATGTTGTGATGTATGGCTGGGCGGCGCCTGTGCAGGTCCTGCTGAAGACAGGGCTCCGCATGTGGACGACATGCAGCTGCTGCAAGTCATTGAGGCCTACTGTGGCAGCAGTTGTCGAGCGAGGCACACAGTGAACTCAGGTAGGCCTTACATGCTGTGCAGAATTTCAGATTACAGTAGTATCCCTTCAAAACTGGCACTAAAGACAAATGATTGCACCAATCTAGAATGTTACACTACTTCTCTAGAAATGTCACATTTCTTTTTTACCATAAGGTGAACCACACATGGTGCTAGAGGCCTAGTGAGGTGACTCATGTCGTCACCTTTCACCTCAGCGCCATGACAATTTTACGCATATACCATTGTCAAATAAACACATTGTCATTGTCATCAGTTGCAATGTACATCATTTCTATAGGAGCTTCTTATTCCGTCATTATTCCGTCATTCAAGTCACCAGTGACGAATTAGCTTTGTTGGGTAGCTATGCTGACGACCTTGGTGGCGATGCTCCATTGGGTACCACTGTTTACTTCAAGCCAGTCACCAGCATAGAGAATCCCTTGCACTGTTGCAACTAGTGCCATCAAAGTTCATCTGTAGAAACATCTGATAAAATTGGCCAAGGTGCTCTTCCTTTCATGTTAAAATGCGTCAAATTTAACATTTTCATTACCAGTGAGTTACCAGTTACAAATGAGGCAGTATCATGGGAGGCAGTGCCATATTTCCTCAGTGGTGGAGCCAGTCCTGTTCTCTGTTTATGTCATTTGCTCGCTTACGCAAGCTGTGTTCTCAGTAAAAGTGATGCTTCGGACACGGAGCACTTGTGTATCTCCTTAAAGGGCTCCTCACCAGGTCTGGCAATGTTGAGCTGACAAGCACAAAGCATACAATGTGCCAACGATAGTTTTTACAAAGAATTACAGCGCTACGTGCCGCGGAAAGGCCTGAAATTTAAATCTAATCGCAGTTTTCCTCTTCACTCGCAGCGAATCCACCCAGAGAGGGAACAGTGACATAGTCGGGCTCCTGCGCCTATGTAATCGTGTCCGCAGTGTGACGTAGCTCGTGGAGACACGTGACTTCGAGAATTATTCAAGGCAACATCTTTCATTTGTGTGGTCTGTTGCTTGAATTGACGAATTGAGGTTTAGAGAAATAATAGAACACACAATAGGAATGTCTGCATGTTTTTTTGTTTTACTTCGCACCGAAGCAAGAGCGATGTACTTCCGTTTCGTCTGCTTGTTCCCACGGTCGTGCAGTCACGTGCGCAAGTGTCGAAACTATGCCATTTTTTACCGTGTTCCAGCACGTGATCATGCTCTACGATCAGCTTGTTCTGTCTCAGTATTCGTGTAGCACTGAATTATACCGCTAGTCATGTGTCCTTGTGCACAGTGCACAAAATCACGCGCTGCGTGAAACAGTAATAGCTTGCACGCAACGCCGCCAGCGGATAAACCAGCGAAAGTGCACATCGCCGAAAAAAAAGAAAGCGAGAAGAAAAAAAAAGTGAAGGTGGGCCCGTGACGTATGTGTCACGCGATCCTCAAGGTCCGACATGGGAAGACGCAGGGAAGGATTTTCGCTTGCGAACGCTAGACGGGGAAAGTGGAGAGGGAGTCTCGCTATGCAGCGGAGCCCACCTGCTGAACTCACGGGTTCGCGGCACTGAAATATTTCTATCTCGGCTATTATGTTATGCTCCCTAGAGGACACGTGACAACTTACAGCGTATAATCAAAATTTGTTATGGGGCCTGGTGAGGGGCCCTTTAACTTGGCTTAACATTTGCCTTTAGTGTTTCTAAACTTGAAATACCGCGGAAATCTGGTCGCCCTAACAGAAGCCTGGCTTAATAGAGGGGTTCAGAATCAGTGGGACACTAAACAACGGGCCTTGGAACTGTTAAGCTTCTCGTGGGAACGCAGTATAGCGTTATAAAAAGAATCTGCAGTATTTTGTGTACTTTCATCAATTGACGTGCTGTCCCTAATGTAAGGCATTCACTGACCTGGGTGCCACTTCTCTTTACAGCATTGATGAACTGCCCACAAGTCTTAGTAGCGGAGGACGAGAAAATTATTGTTGAAGACAACAAAGGCATGGAGGAGAGGTAAACATGTTTGGTTCTGTCCACGAATAGCAAATTATCCTCTTGCAGCGTGAAAAAGCATGTGACAATTGCTTTTGCTTGTTTAACATTTGTGAAAGACATCTGGCAACTTGCTTCTTTGCTTTCTTTTCCAAGTAATACACAAAATATTCCATGAGGTCTCGGAACACTCCAGACCGTTTTTGTGTCCTTATGAGCCTTTTTAGAAGGTGCTTTACACTGGTCATCCTGCCAGCATGATCTTGACACCACATTTTGTTTGGTTTGGTTCACAGAAGCCTTGTTGACACTGTCTATGCCCTGAGAGACCAGGTCAAGGAACTGCGAACTGTAAGTACGGTGCTGTCGGTTGTTGACTTTTACTTTACCAATAAAATGATATGCTTTGTACAGATTGGGCGATCCAACAAGTTCATTCAGTAAAATTTGGATAAGAGGCAACTTGCTTGCCATGCTTAATTGAAGACAGCCTACTTAAAGGGACCCTGAAACAATTTTGATGATTTTGTACAGATGTATTGAGCAAATAAGGAAGGACCTTCTGATAATTAAATGATGCATCTAAGTGCTCCGCCTAAAGTGTGTATTATAAGGTTTTAAAAATGTACATCGCTACTGATCGCAGCACGCTACTTGGCTGCGACATAATGTCTCTCTGCAGAGGCAGCAGATGAGCAAAGTGGCTGCAGCCACTTTCGGACTGTTGGTATCGATGTTGGTTCGGATCGGACTGTTGGTATCCGATCGGCACTGGGCTTTGCGTGTTTGTGGCCGTCACTTTACGACGGAGGATTACTACCACAATAGTGTTTTATGTGTCCAGTAGTCAGGTAAATGCAAACTCAAGAGAACAGCCTGGGAGTTCACTGTAGCTTGGGCATTTCACGAGATGAGCGGAAGTGCAGATGTGAATGGTCTGCACGGTGCAGCCAGCTGGTGGCACAGAGCTCAACCAAACACAGAATTAATATAGCAGTAATGAAGTGTATTCTACTTTGCTGCTGATATAAATTTTTGGAAGGAGCGAAATCATGAAAACATTTTTCTAAATGATCAAAAGGTTTACACTTGGTTAGAGCAATATTAGCTCTTTGTTTGGCTGGTTATGCTCTGCTCCACCAGCTGGCTGTACCATGCAGACCAATTAGCCAGCTCATGTACGTCTGCGTTAAAGCTCCTTCATAACAGCAGTAGTGGTATAGAGGGGCTTTAGTTTACGCCTCCACCTATCGGTCGAAATTCCCAGCTCGCCTGTGGTTACCGGAATACGAGATATGCTCGGCTCTGCGACAGAATGCTTTGACAGCTCTCGCTTGGGATCGACTGCCAGGCAGCTGGTGGAGAGGTTGGAGAGGCTTTGTGCGCTGGCTCCAAGACAACGGAAGTAGACAACATGACGTCTCATCATAATGAAGAGCTAGTAAAGGCGGAGCTTAGCCCGATCACTCAGCAAATGAGCTGAAGAGAAAATGCATAGCTATGGAGGAGGGCAACTTGCAATCATCCATAGCTCTCTTAATATGATATGCTTCACACAAATTGCGCTGCGAATTATTTACTGTAGCTGTAACCTATGAGTCTACAAAATTTGTTTTTAAAGAGCCCCTGAAATGGTTCGTACAAATTTTGTAGACGCGTAGGGTACAGCTTAAGTAGAACATTCGCACCACAATTTAAGTGAAGCGTTACGTATTAATGGAGCTACAAGCGATTACAAGTTACCCTCCTCCCTAGCCATGCTTTTCCTCAACTCGTTCGCCGAGCGAACGAGGCTAAGCTCCGCCTTCAGTGGTTCTGCGTCACAATGCGATGTCACACCATCCACTTCCGGTTGTTTTGGAGCCCGCTCGCGCGAAACCTCTCGGCCAGCTGCTTGGCCGTCGACCCCAAGCGAGAGCTATCGAAGCAGAGTGCGTTGCGAGCATTCTGTCTTAGCGCTGAACGTGTCTGGTATTCTGGTAATCACACATTAGCTGAACATTTCAACGGAACGGTGGAGGCATAAACTCAAGCTGATGAAGGAACTTTAGCATAAATGTATGTGAGCTGCCTGATCGGTCTCCACGGGCCAGCCACCCGTTGGCACAGAGCTTAACCAGCCAAAGAAAGAGCTAATATTGCTGTAACCAAGTGTAAAACATTTTAAACATTCACAAAAGCAATGTGTTAACAGTTACACACCTGTGAAAACTTTACACCAGCAGCAAAGAAGAATACATTTTGTTACTGCTACTGTGTGTGGTTGAGCTCTATGCCACCACATGGCTGCACCGTGCAGACCATTGACATTTACGCTTCTGTTCATCCCCTGAAACAACACGCAAGAGGTCACGGCCAGGCCCTGTCTCCTTGCGCTTGCGTTTACCCTAATACCAGGCTCACGAAACGCTATTGCGTTAGTAATCTTCCGGTGTAAAGTGACGGCCGCAATCGCGCCAATCCTCCCCGCAGGGGCGTCTGCGTAAGCAGGCGTTTGGTGTGTTGCGACACCACGTACCTGAGCACACGAGGGTTGGACCCTCCCGCGTGTAGCCGTGCGCGGCTTAGCCGTGTCTGGGGAAAAGGGGATCCTGGAGGTTGAGCCGATGCTGGGTGTCTGGACCTTTAAGGCCCCCCGGCGAAGGCAACACACCTCTTCGGCCTCGGCTTCACATAGACGGCACCTCCAGGCTGAACCACCTGGAGGACATCGGCAGTCGCCTTTTCCTGTCTCTCCCTCCTCGAATCTTCGTCTTTATCTCTCACTTTTTGACCTTTCCTGTCTCCTTCTCTCTTCTTTTTACTTCCTTTCTCCTGGCGGCAAGGGTTAACCCTGTGTGGCTATCCAACCTTGGGTACACCATATTCGGTTATAGTGACGGCGTACGACTGGCGTCGTGCAGACTTGTACTCAAGCTCTGCCGCATCCCCTCGTTGGGCTCCGTGGTGGGCGGTCGGCGCTGTTGCCGAATGCATACATTTTTTCATGTAAACTTCTTTCCCCTCCCTTACTGATCGCCCTCAGAAACGAGGGCGCACCGAAGATGTCTTCAAGTTTTTTGGATGCGAAACCCAGAACTTTCCCCACTTCCATGTTATTCCATCCGAAAAGCCAAACAAAGCAGTGCGAAACATCTCACCATTCCTTGTTTCAAAGTCCCTAACTGATATTTTTGGTCCAGGTTACAAGGTGTCGAGGATGGCAAGCGGCGACCTCCTCATGGAGCTCCGTGATGTAAAACAGTATGAGAAACTACTGCAACTAGTGTCATTTGGAGAGACCCCCATAACAGTAACCCCGCACCGTACAATGAACACCACCCGTGGTGTTGTGTCAGATGATGATTTGCTTGAGCTGACTGAAGCGGAACTACTGGAGGGCTTCAGTGAACAAAATGTGATCAATGTCAGAAGAATTAAGATGAGGCGGGATGGAAAAGAGATTCAGACGAAGCACCTAATAATTACTTTTGGATCAAGTATCTTGCCCGAATCAATCGAGGCCGGGTACATCAAGCTCCGTGTCAGGCCGTACGTACCAAACCCATTCCGATGTTTAAAATGCCAGCGCTTCGGCCACAGCTCGCAGAGCTGCCGAGGCCGCCAGACATGTGCAAAATGCAGTGCCCACGAACACACATCTGAAGCTTGTGAGAATGCTCTCCACTGTGTAAACTGTGATGGGGAGCACGCCGCGTACTCGCAGGCGTGCCCATCCTGGAAAAAAGAAAAGGAAATTGTAACAGTTAAAGTAAAGGAAAATGTAAGTTTCAAGGAGGCACGCAGGCGGGTATCGTACCTGCCCAAGAAAACCTTTGCCTATGTCGCGCGTCAGGGGGCAGCGTCACAACGGCCTCCGGCGGCTGTCCGACCCACAGGCAGTGAGTCGGCAGTTACGCCATCTGCCCCCGCGGCGGTTGCAGCTAGTGCTGCTCCGTCGACCCAGAATGAGGGACCATCGACCCCGAAGGTGGCCGCCGCCGAGGCTGTCCCAACCTCCCCGGCCCCTTCCAGCGCTGGCAACAGCCGGCGCAGCCAAATCCCGCAGGGTGCCCCATCGACCTCTGGGCTGGTGGGCGCAGGGGTCTTGCCCTCCAAGGCAGGACTCTCTCTTGTAACTTCTCGCTCGCAAGAGCACGTGTCCGGCGCCTCACAAGAGGCAATGGACACAACACCTATCCTCAAGGCGCACCAAGCGCCTAAGGAGCGGCGAGGCTCCCTCGAACGCTTCAAAAAGGGCAGAACTCCCGTTACAGGGCCTCAAAAGAGCTCTGTAACCTAAGACATCACCACCATTTCCGTAAACACAGCACCAATTTTTTCTTTAATATGGATACACAAATCATTCAATGGAATGTCAGAGATCTTCTTAGGAATCTCGATGATCTACAAGAACTCATCTACCAACACAATCCAAAAGTGCTGTGTTTACAGGAAACACACTTAAAACCAAAACACACAAATTTTCTTCGACAACACGTTACTTTTCGCAAAGACCGCGATGATGCTCTCGCATCATCGGGTGGCGTTGCCATTGTAATTCAAAAAAGCATAGCGTGTCAACGTTTGCAGCTACGAACGGCCCTCGAAGCAGTGGCGGTTCGAGTTGTCCTGCTAAACAAACTCATCACTATTTGCTCACTTTACATACCCCCACATTACAAACTAAACAAACCTGAATTTCAGTCCTTCATAGATGAATTGCCAGAACCTTATGTTGTTCTTGGCGATTTCAATGCGCACAGCTCCCTGTGGGGCGACTCTCGTACAGACGCGCGAGGTCGTCTCGTTGAACAGTTCCTTTTTTCTTCAGGTGCGTGCCTTCTAAATAAGAAAGAACCCACATACTACTCTCTTGCAAACAGAACCTTTTCGTCAATAGATCTTAGTATAGTTTCCGCGTCTATACTGCCCGAACTCGAATGGGAAGTTATGAGCAATCCTTACGGGAGCGATCACTTCCCCGTACTGCTAAGAACATCCAAAGAAAATGAATTTCCTCCACAAGCTCCTAGGTGGAAGATAGATACAGCCGACTGGGAGAAATTTCGAAATCTATCTAGCATCTCATGGGCTGATACGTCTTCTCTAGAAATTGATGCCGCTGTGGAGTATTTTACAGCGTTCATAATAGATGCCGCATATAAATGCATATCTGAAGGAAGTGGTTTGGCATGCAGACGGCGTGTCCCGTGGTGGAACGACGAATGTAGGATTGCTTGTAAGAAACAGAACAAAGCGTGGGGGTTGCTACGCGATTCCCCCACTGCAGAGAATCTTATTAACTTTAAGAAAGTAAAATCTCAAGGCAGGAGAACCCGCAGGCAGGCCAGAAGAGAAAGCTGGCAGAAGTATTTATCGAGTATTAACTCGTTTAGAGATGAGGCCAAAGCCTGGAACAGGGTGAATAGGATTAGAGGGCGCCAAACATATTCACTCCCTCTGGTAAACACACAGGGCGATACACTGAAAGACCAGGCAGACTCACTTGGGGAGTATTTTGAGAGCGTGTCAAGTCTAACAAATTATTCGCAATCCTTTCTAAAATACAAACAAATAGAAGAATGTAAGCCACTCATAGGAAAATGTCGAAAGAATGAACCATACAACTGTCCATTTAGTATTGCCGAGTTCAGAGCTGCCTTGAGATCATGCAAGAGCTCCGCACCGGGTTCTGACAGAATTATGTATGAAATGATCAAAAACCTACACAATGACACCGAAGTTACACTACTCACAATTTTCAACATTATTTGGGCTGCGGGATACTTTCCAACTGCATGGAAAGAAGCAATTGTGGTCCCTGTTTTGAAGCAGGGGAAAGACCCATCCATGGCAGCAAGCTATCGCCCAATAGCTCTTACAAGCTGCCTGTGTAAGGTTTTTGAAAAAATGATTAATCGCAGACTCATACACTTCCTTGAACTCAATAATATACTTGATCCCTATCAGTGTGGCTTCAGAGAAGGCCGGTCGACAACAGATCACCTTGTGCGCATTGAAGGATATATTCGGGACGCATTTGTACATAAGCAGTTTTTCATGTCAATATTCCTTGACATGGAGAAGGCATATGACACAACATGGCACTACAGCATCTTGCGAGACTTGTCGGAAATGGGCATCTGTGGCAATATGCTGAAAATTATTGACAGCTATTTGTTGAATCGAATCTTCCGAGTGAAAATCGGCAACATATTGTCGCGACCTTTCACACAAGAAACAGGTGTACCACAGGGAGGCGTGCTGAGTTGTATGCTCTTCATTGTGAAGATGAACACGCTTCGTGCTTCGCTACCACCTGCCATTCTTTATTCTGTCTACGTTGACGACATTCAAATCGGCTTCAAATCCTGTAACCTCTCAGTATGCGAGAGACAGGTGCAACAGGGCTTGAACAAGATTTCCAAGTGGGCAGACAAAAACGGATTTAAAATCAAGCCCCACAAAAGCTCTTGCGTTCTTTTTACAAGAAAGAGAGGCCTGTTTCCGGATCCTTCCTTAGAACTGTGTGGACACCAAATACCTGTCAACAAAGAGCACAAATTTCTGGGTATTATACTTGATTACAGACTCACTTTCATTCCACACATTAAATATCTGAAAGAAAAATGTCTAAAAACAATGAACTTAATGAAACTTCTATCCCAGACTACATGGGGTAGTGACAGGAAGTGTTTAATGAACCTATACAAGAGCCTAATTCGGTCTCGATTGGATTATGGTGCTGTAATATATAACTCTGCCGCCCCGAGCGCGCTAAAGATGCTAGACCCTGTTCACCATCTAGGTATCCGCTTAGCTATGGGCGCTTTCAGAACAAGCCCGATTCAAAGCTTATATGCCGAATCGAATGAATGGTCTCTCCACCTACAGAGATCATACATTAGCTTTACATATTTCCTTAAAGTACGCTCCAATCCTGAACATCCATGTTTTCATACCGTTACCGATATGATGTGCGCTACACTTTTCAGCAATCGCCCCTCCATAAGACAGCCTTTCTCGCTGCGTGTGAAGGAGATTAGCGATGAAATGCGTGTCCCACTCCTCGAGCATCGCTTAATGCACCTAACCAAGCTCTTACCTCCTTGGGAGTGGCAGGTGATACAATGTGACATATCCTTTATAAATATTACAAAGCACGCTCCTGAGGCCGAAATTAGAATGCATTTCCTCGAACTGCAGTACAAACACTCCTGCGCAGCGTACTACACAGACGCTTCGAAGTCAAATGCCGGGGTATCCTATGCAGCCGTCGGCCCATCCTTCTCGGAATCCGATGTACTGCATCCGGAAACAAGCATCTTTACGGCCGAGGCCTACGCATTACTCTCTGCTGTGAAGCATATAAGAAGATCAAAACTTCCAAAAGCAGCGATCTATACAGACTCTCTAAGCGTCGTGAAGGCCCTAATGTGACTCTACAAACATAAAAATCCCGTATTCAATGAACTGTATTCGGTATTGTGTAAAGCGTACTCATCTAACCAGAACATCATAATATGCTGGGTCCCTGGCCATAGGGGAATCGAAGGTAACGTTCTCACGGACGAGATGGCCACGTCAATCACATCGCAAGCTGTTAACCCTACCGCTGATGTGCCTGTCACAGATCTGAGGCCTTTCTTACGAAATAAACTGCGACATCACTGGCAGTGCACGTGGGACGCGCAAACAAATAACAAACTGCACGTTATAAAGCCCCAGTTAGGTTTTTGGCCCTCCCCAACAAAATCTCGGCGAACAGATGTCCTATTCTGTCGCTTCAGAATAGGACACACATTTGGCACCCATAGTTACCTGCTTACTGAAAGTGAACCTCCAACCTGTGGCAGATGCGGTGAGAGGCTTACCGTCCTCCATGTGCTCCTGGAGTGTCGGGAAGCCGAAACGGAGAGAAAGAAACATTTTCCGCTTGCTTACCATTATAACATCCCTCTACACCCGGCTATGTTTCTCGGCAAGGAACCGCTTTTTGACACCAAGGCAATCCTCAACTATTTAAATGATGTCGTACTACACGTTATATGCCCATTAAATTCGTAGAGCATCCTCGCTCCAGAGGATGCCACTGCGATAACAGTTTTGCATAGCACATGCCTCCAGGCCCTTGTTCTTCAAGGGCTCTAAGGAGGCAACAGTGCTCTAGCATATCTTATAACCATATATATTTTTACACATCGTATCATTCTTTTTAAATGCACCTTAAATGTTCATAGTACACGTCATAAGACATCGCCATAATCTTATTGTACAGATTTTGCGCACTTTAGCGCGAACATTTTTAAGGCCCCTCTACAGCCACGTCACACCAACTTCATCGAACTCATGATTTCATTGCAAACTCATTAACATGGACATGGCGCTCTTTGGCCATAACTGGCCCTTGCGCCATTAAAAACCACATATCATCAATCGCGCAAATCCTGGCGCCGATCGGATAGCGGCAGTCCGATGCGCTGCAGCCAGTCCGCTCGTCTACTGGCTTGCAGAGAGACACGATGTCGCAGCTTGACATATTGCCAGTCGCTGTGTTTGCAGTCCACTACGCAACAAAGTCGAATCATAGCGCTCGCGAAAAGACAGACCAACACTGACGGCGGAGCTCTCGTCAAAGACGGAGAACGTTGTAACACAAGCAGATGACACTTGCTGTGTGCCGGAAGTGCTTAAGTGTACTGAAAAATTGTTCTTGTGCATACTCCTTATGTTACTTTCTTTTTATAAAAACAAATTAACTAACATACATTCCAACTATTACGAACATCATTTGTTTACCATAAAGTTGGAAAAATTATCGATCACGTGCCCTGGTCAACCAATCGGATAGCTTGCCCCACTGACGTCATATGGGTGACTTCTGCCATATGGGTAGAGGCAGCTTAATATTCCGCTGAGCAGTGTGCTGCGATCGGCAGCGATATGCATTTTTAAAAGCTTAAAATAAATTACACGTTTTACGCGGAGCACTTAGATGTGTCAATTAATGCTCAGAAGGACCTACTCTAACGACTCAGTGCGTTTGTAGAAATCATCAAAATCGTTTCAGGGTCCCTTTAGGTATTTGATTGGTGACAGCAAGGCAGGCTGTTTTTAGTCACTGAGTTGTAGTTTGTTTTAGTTTGGCTAATACTACCAGCATTTGGAATCTTCATTAAAGACTTTGTTAGCTTGCTGTGTACCATTAGCAAGTGTTTGCTTTGACATACATGATGTACACTGATGATGATGGCTGATGTTGCAGGAGACCAGCCAGCTGTCGCGTGCACTTGAGGAAGAGCGACAAGCACGAATGCGACTGGAGGCTTTACTACAGCAGCACTTACTGCTAAGCTCTTGTGACCAGCCCCTGCTCATCACAGAGTCCTGACCAGCATGCTATGAGGCCACCATCGGCTGGCCGTACACAAAGTTCTTTGTTGCTCTTGTGTGGTGTGTGCGTCCAAAGGACACTGCAGTGCAGCCAGTTGCTGCGGTGCTTCTCCATCCACTTGTTCTCTGAGCATGCGGTAGCTATCTCTTGGGCATGGCACGGTGGCAAAAGGCGGGCCTATCAACTGTCGTGTCATGCCTCGACGTCGTGCGCTGTTGCAGCAATGCCCCCACTCCAAAGCTCATGTCTGGGCAGCTGGATGCAAGTATTGAGATGTGGGTACGGAGAGCCAACTGGACCAGCATTGTCATTCTCCTCATTGATATGCTCATGCCATTGGCACTGCCACTGCAGCAAGGAACAGAAGTTTCACCCTTTCCCTGAACTGTTCAGAATGGTAGGACGTGATGATGGTGGTGCTGTTCTGACCGGTGTGAAGATGGCAAAAGGACAATGGCTGAGGCAGTAAACCCTTGTTATGACGTAAACACTGTATTTTTTCAGTCCTGCAGTACTGCCAGATAATGCTTGATGACCAAAAAGGAGCTTGAGATGATTTCAATGGCTGTGCACCGATGTATTGATTATGTATGGGAGGTTCTTGTGAACATTAAGGGTAGATTTTAAGTGTGCGTGAAAACACACTTGTTCAAGAAAAATGGGAGTAGACAACCCTCGTGTCACGAAACAAT
Organism: Dermacentor variabilis; assembly: GCF_050947875.1. NCBI lineage: Eukaryota > Metazoa > Arthropoda > Arachnida > Ixodida > Ixodidae > Dermacentor > Dermacentor variabilis. The sequence continues at coordinate 112,230,131 of NC_134569.1, read as the reverse complement.
GTTGTGTCCAAGTAGATGGTATGTAGCCATTGATGCATGGAAGTTGAGTTGAGGAGGAAGGCCATAACCTGAGAAGAAAGCAGTTTTAATCATGCAACAACCTTTTTAATAGTGTTTGCTGGTAAAATTTGTAGCTCTTTTAATGTCTACATTCGATCAAATTTCTGTGGGAAACTTTTGCTTGAGAGGTACTGTCCTTGCTTAAACGATTCTCTTAGGTATGGGAAAAAAAATGTAAGAATTGTTCCAGGGATGCATTGTTAAAGCAGCAGCCACATGGAATGCTTCTTTTTTTGCCAAAATTTTCACACAGGTCCTTCTTGGTGTGTGGACCATTTGCATGTCACAGTACCTACGAGGCCAATATAACATATAATATACAGTAATAAGCTGACTTGTGCAATGCCTGCATTTAAATTTTAGTCAAGATGTATTCCATGGAGCTGCTGCTGAGAGATGTGCCAAGAAGCATTATGGCTGTTCTGTTGGGTATTTGCTGTTCTGTAGGCTTGTTTGAAGGATTGTGTTGTGTTAACCACTGTGTTATGTCCAATTCTACTGGTTGTTTTAGAGAAACAACCTGAACCCTTGAGCAAGAACTTGGACAATTCTCAGATTTTGCAAATTAAAATCGGCTGGAGAAAAACATACTGTTCCATACTGTATAACAATAGAAGTTGTCATGCAAAGCTGGCAGAAGTGACACTACATAGCACAGAGCTTCCAGACAAATTCATTTATTGGCAGCAGAGCAAGAGAGAGTGATATGTCATAGAGTGACTTGGTTCAAAATGACCAGTGGAACAGAGAACACATGAGCAACAAAACCTGCTCCAGATTTACGAGCAGGCATTACTGTTAGAAAAATCAAATGTTTACATTTAGAAGCGTTTTTATGTTGTGTACTATGTAGGCCTTTTTTGAAGCCCAAATACGTATGGTGTGGGGAAGCTCTCTTAAAGTTTTGGCATATCTCAGTTCTGTCCAAAAAAGCTGAATGTAGGCAGAAATATCTGTAGAGCCGCCCACTCTGCAAACTCAAATGCACACTCTTTCTGAAACTGTGTCTTTCTACGTAGCTACCACTGTAGCACATGGTGCAGTATGTATTTTCCGGCGTATAAGTCGCACCCCCCCTCAAAACGGCACTTTTTCAGAATAAAAGCGTATATAAGTCGCACCGGTGTATAAGACGTGCCTGTTCACTAAAAAAAAAAGTACAGTGACGTTTCACTTCGTGAATGCAGGTCATGCGCAAGCAATGATATGGACACTCCAGGGCATTTGTGTCTTTGTGGTCGCCACATGTACCACATAAAGTCCAAGGCCAATAACATCGTCCCCGCATGCTGTATATGCTGCATGTGCGAGTGAAAGCGTATGATGATGAGTCGAATCGTGCACCAGGGTGGAAAGCGAGAAGGCAGCGCGGGAGGGAGGGGGGACGGCTTTTACTTTGGTATCAACTGCGTAGTTTGTGCGGCAGCGCGCACCGTATCTTGAAAACCATCTGCAGATGCGATGACTTTGTAGTCGGTCGACTTGCGGCCTGCCACCGCTTGCATTTCTGCTCCATCCTTCTCACACTACGCTTGCGCAACTCGATCACGAGAGAAACCCGGTACATACATAGTGTGCACACGACTTGTAGCGGTTGCCAGAAGAAGTCAACCCAGGGCATTTCACGTGGCCATAGCATCCAAGCCGATTTTGATGGCAGCTTTCTCCAAAAAAGAAAAAGCCGTATGCAAGTCGAATCGGTGTATAAAACGCACAAACAAAAATTTCCGGAAAGAAACGAGAGTTATACACCGGAAAATACTATATATGCATTCAATTCTAAGAGAAGGGATAGAAACAGAACAATGTTTCTTTCTAAAAAATTTTTTATTTGGGCATCTATGTCACTTTTTGTCATTAACAGACTGTTTCCCGTCACTGCTGTTGTATTTTAGCATCAAAATGTGCAGGCCACCTATCCCACTTTTACGTGCCACACTTGTTACAAAAGAGCTCAGTCATCACAGTTGGTTTCGTGCACAAGTCATTGTTATCCACCATCCACACAGGCATTCTTAGTGGTGTCCTTTGGTCGGTTCTTTGAGTGCGCTTCGCACAGATTTACCATGAGAATGTATTGTATAAACGTGGCATTCAATTCATGAAGCGATGCTGTGTAAATGCGTCCTTGATCACGTACAATTGAAAACCATCCATGTGCCATCCAGATTGTGCTGTAAAAATAAGATGTTAAAATCTGTTATCTGGCTGTTTTCACTCTGCAGGTACTTTATGAGAACAGCCAAACCCTTACGAGGAGCTATGAGGCAGGGTGAGACTGACTTCCAAAGTGTGTAGTGCTTTGTTGTGGGTTTCCTTGTACTACATACAAAGACCATGAGCATATAAATTCTAAGCCATTTTAATGCTCATTGAGTTTTTCGTTGTGTTTAACTGCTTGCTGTTTCAAACTTTTCTAAGAGGCAGAAAGGTGCACGTAGTAGTACAATAGAACATATAGCTTGCTTACGAACTTGCTGCCTTCGGTGTGACCAGCTATTGTTACAATGCCTTTTTTTTCCATTGAACCATGAATGAGGCAAGATGTTGTCTCTGTATTTACCATCATGATCATAGAAGAGTTGGTTTTTGCATTACTAAGGTCTGTAGCTCTTTTACGTGAAACTACTGCGTTGCCAAGGCTTTTGTGCAGTTACCTGTGAAACATGTAGTGTGCAAATGAGTTGCACTTCCATATGTGAGAAAGCGAAGCACTACAGGACAATGCTTCTTTAGTCGTTCTGTGAGACATAACGAAAAGCAGACATTGGTGCAAATCAAACATTTTAAGCAAGGGGACATAAACGAGCTCTTTGTAGCCATTTCTTACCGACATATATTTTTGGAGCTGTAGAAACTATACCACATGCTGCTTGCATGTGAAAGTATAACAGCTGGCACGAAGGTTAGGAAACATTTTAATTTGGTACTAAAGTTGGTCTCGTGATGCTAGACCTCGTGTCATCACAACTGTAGTGCGATGACACTAAGCGAAATTTGCTGATGTTGTGTGGTAGTATGACTAGGTATGATGATGTCAGTCATTAAAAAAATATTCACAAGAACACCACACACTTTTCTTCAGGATGTGCTCACGTTTAGCAGCCACGGCTATCACAGGAATTGAAGTGAGTTCATGTATTGTGACGACATGATGCATTCACCTCTGCTCCTGGATGCAGAAACTCATGTGAACAAGTAAATTACTTAAAGTGTTCTGACACTTGTGAGTATTTCTTACAGGGTTTAGAAGATTTGAAGCTTCATTGAATGCAAAAAAAAAGTTGCAAGTAAAAAATGTCATATCAGTATACCCCTTTACCGAAAAGTTTTCACAGTACTCTAGTAAAGCTATATCCAGAGAGAGTGGAACCTGAAAGCTAACCAACAGCAGTGTCGCAGGAGCCATGTGTACAACTATGCTCACGGACAACTTCCTGTGGCAATGAAGGGAAAGTTGTGGAGGCAAAGGGCGCGCAAATAAGAGCTCTTCTGAAAAAAAAATCTTGCATTTTCATCTGTGTCAATTTAAGCTGGGGAAGGCAGAACATAAACAGCCCGTTTACGACAGCAAATTAAGTTAAAACACACTACTGAGTGCTAAATTTGACTTATGTTTTTCTTTTCGCTTCTGCATCAGTGCAAATGTAAAACCATTGTGTGAGCTATGCAGATTTAGTATCTGCAAAGCGAAAATGCTGCCAGACTACTTGGTGCAATGAGACATGTGCAGAAGTGCCGCCCCCATGGCTTTTCCTTCACTGCCACAGAAAGTTGTCTACGAGTTTAGAGTTTCATACTTGCCAAACAAGCTTCAGAATGCCAGGATCTCTGTCCACTTGTGTGCCATGCTAAGCCATCCAGAGGGACAGTTATGATAGTGTGCACATTTGTGCAGAATTTCTATAGCTTTACCTTCGGTTCTACGACGCAGCACACGATGTGTAAAAATGGGTGCAGCTGGAGTGGAGGGGGTACACTAAGCATGTGCCTGCCACCACCGAAATCTCTGTGCACAAGGATACCTGGCATAATAATGTGTGACAACCCCCCTTCACCGGTCAAGCCTGAAAGAATTCCTGGATTTGCCACTCTGTATGAACATCTACATTTCTTGGTACAGTCTGCTGTATTGCTAGAGTTGTTACTTAAGGCAAATAAGCACAGATGAAAATGCATGTTGAAGAGGCCCTCGTGGTAGGCAACCCACTGTCTGGGCTCAGTGGTGATGGTGTTCTGGCAAGCACTTCTTCACAGGTTCAATTCCCAGCTGTAGCCACTGTATTTTGGTCAGGGTAAAACGTAAAAAACTTTGTGCGCTTATAATCAAGTGCACTTTAAAGATCTTCAGATGGTCAAAATTAATCCAGATTCCTACACTACGATATTCTTTGTACCGCCACTGTTGCTTTGGGGTGTTAAACTCAATCAATCAATCAGTCAATCATGTTAGGCATGTGTTATGTAAATTTGTTGATACGGGCTTCATGGCACTGTTGCTCAACTTGCTTTACAATGCTGAGGTCGTAATAGTACACGTATTTAGTGTTTTAAATGCCCCCTTACTTTGCATACGCTTCTCTACACGGCAAATACGCTTTATAACACAGTCTGTATGTTTCGCTGCATAACACAACTGTACTGTGTCAAAGCTGACAGCAATTTTTGGTAGATTTGAATATTTTTAACAGTAAAAGTGTCTATCGAATACTAACCGACTCGAATCGAATATTCGCAAACCGCTAGTTCAAATTCAAGTTCATTTGCACAAACGGTTTGATTTTGCATCAACCTTGTTTTTTCTCTACTGTGGAGTCTTTTTTTCCAGTTCTACAAGTTTCTTTTTGGGTTGTGCAGACGAATGATTGGGCTGCAGGATAAACATGTTACATCATCTGCTAGCTGTTGTGTAGAGGACTGTCTACCAGACCACCTATGACTAGCATTGTTAAACGAGTGAATGGCACAAGTACGATTACATCAATGCCGATGCATTGTTTAATGATGCTTCAGGCATTTTAACACAGTATCCTCTCTTTTTACTAAGCGAGCCTTGGAAAGAAAAACAGCAGCCACGAGTCCGACTGCACTAGGCAGCTCCAATGCCATGCATGCCCTAACACAACCCAGTAATTTACGTTGCTCTGAAGACCCCTTTTGGGTACATGCATAGATGCAAGTTTCTTGTGCACCTATTTATCTTGTTTCATGCTAGTTCACTTTTCGCCTGCTTGATGGTGCTTGTAATTGACAAGCATAGCACATTAGTTGAACTGCACTCTTGTGGCTTGGTTTGAATCGCCAAAGGAATTTCATATTTGGTAATGTTAACTTTAATGTTGACCAATCAAAACCATTCGGTGAAACAGGAAAGTAAGGCTATATAGCGCAACTTTTTCTTTTGTAACCAATGTAATGAGGTTGTAGAGAGTTGAAGATTGCCCTTATCAGTCTTGGTTTGAGCTGGTGGTGATCCTTGGCCATAGCATGTTCCCACAAACAGGGATAGACCAAAAATTGGGCAGTTAGATGTAGAATTCTAGAATTAATTATCCAAAGAAATGAAAAATGTAGGTATAGAAAAACAACAATATTATTAAACTGGGCAGTCAGACTTTCACAATTATGAAATGGGTATTAATGAAGGAGAGATTAAAAGACCACATTAGTGAAGAATGTGGAGACACAATTTCATTGAATAGTGGGCAGAAAAGAAGCAAAAGAGTAAAGACAAAAATGAGATGAGCATGGTAATCATTTTGTTTCGCTCATAAAATCAAATCCAGCGCAATGAACGTACCAGTGGCTATATCCTATTGTTGAGGCCCCGAATGTTAGTACAATAGGAATACTTAAATCCAGTCCAATATGGCAAAGCTAGTAACTCCTTTCTCTGACAATGTCAAACATTCGTTGAAGCAGTCCAGGGTGACATTACACAGACAGCCGAATTCCAAGGCCACAACTGCATAGTGCTGGAAAATTACATTCTAGCCAAGTCATACCATCGGTTGAAGTTCTTTAGTAAGCCTTGTAGAGGGGCGGCTGTTCAATGAGAAGAATACACTTTGCTGCTTGGCGGCGGCAATCGTGAACACTGTTACACCGCTGCTGAAAATTTACACCCAAAGCAAAATAGAACACACTTGTTTACTGCAACATTAGCTCTGTGTTTGTCTGGTTGAGCTCTGCATCATCAAGTGGCTGCACTATGTAGGCCACTCATGTTTGCGCCTCCGCCCACCCGGCAAAACACCCAGTCTGCCTGTGTTTAGTGGAATACCACTCATGCTAAAACTACGGTATTTATTGTTACAATCATGTACTGATGTGGACAAATTTCATGTAGTTTTAAAACACAGAAGAGAGTGCGTAGTCATAAGTGCAATATAGTCTTCAGTTACCCTAGTACACAGAGTAAGACATTTAGGTGGTGAAACTCCCGTCAGCGCGAGCGAGCGCGGGCGACCAGATGTATGCGATGACGGGGCTGTATACAGTGGCGGCGCCATGCGGCGCGTCGTAGAAGCCGCAGCGAAAAAAAAAAAAAAATGCAGCGCCCAGGCAGGTGGCTCCGATGCGCTCTCAACGGCGGTAATTTTTTTCCAGGCCGCCAGCACGATAACGGCTCCGTGGGCTTGTGACCTTTTCTGGTCGCCGCAAACAGCGGAGTTTCCACTTCTAAATATTTCTTGCTCCGTGCCCTAGTAATAAAGCTAGAGGCTTTAAGCATTTGCTCAAAGGCACTAAATGGTTAACTTCAATGCTCATGACTATTCTTAGATAAGCTCAATGAGATTTGTGGCAGGAGGATCACAAACTTGCATCTTCTGAAGGTTCTGATATGTCTGATATGTCATGCAGTGATCTGCTTGCATTTCTGGCCTGTGTCAAAGCTAGCTGGCATGATTGAATGTGTCTGATTTGCATGGAAGTTGAAGAAACTGTAGGCTACTGCTGGTTTGCAATATGTTTTGTTCAGGCTGGTTGAGTGTGTTCATCTTGGAACAGAAAGCCTATAATCATTTGAATGGATACTGTTTTTCACAGTGTTATGCAACCTTATTTCAGAAACATCCTTTGGCCAACAGTTTGGCCAACTAAAGAACTACCAAAGGACCACTGTCAACTGTCTGCGTTGTACCTGTCATGAATGAAACATCATGCAAAGCTTGCACGCACGGCTGTGGTGGAGGGTGCTTGAACATTGTGAAGCACCATATGCTGCTCAAGTAGCGCAGCAAACCATTTGTATTGTGCAAAATTTCCAAAGAAATGTCATAGAAGTTGCGCATTCTGTTGCTATCCAGGCCTGCTGAGCTGCTGTGTAAGAATTGTTGCTGCAGTCCTGACATGGATAGTCAACAGGTGCATGGTTTACACACGTTGCAATATGTCACAGTGAGAGATTGCAACATGTTGTGAGACAGGGCCTTGTGCCTTCAAAATAGTTTTTCTCAGAAATTAAATGCTCATATGTTGAGAAAATTTCTGTGGTTTTCTTTTGTGCTGAATATGTGACAATAATGTGAAGATGCCATAGTTTTTGCTCTTTTGTTCTAATTCACGAGTGGGTGAAGCACTGAAACCTTGAAGAAGCATTCATCAGTATCGTTCATTCGAAACATGCACTCAGCACAGCTGGGCTGGTTCAGTTGTTGGTGTAGACAGTAACTAAAAGCATTTCATGAATGGAGTGCAGAGTACACCAAGTTTTTACCCTTATTTCATGACACTGGAAATATGTTCCGACTACCTGCAGTATTTGTGCCTTTCAGTTAAGTTAGCATCACATAAAGTCAGCAAGTTGCATAAGGCAGGAAGCCGGTGCTTAAATATTGTTGTGTCCTTGCACACTTATAAACAACACAGAAAGCGTCAACAATACAGTCGAAAACCAAAATGCAATAGTTACTTTTTAAAGGTTCGTGTCACCACATAAAATGCATGATATCACAGTCACAAAACATACAGTTCTGCTCTGGTTAGAGTAAAAAAATGCAGATGGGCACTTGTGGCAACTTGCAGCACTACAATACAACAATGTGAGTATGGCTTTTACATCCCCTACAAGGACCTGTCATGACTTGTCGTCGCAGATGCCCGCAGCACCCTGTCCAGTGCTCTGCGCAGCAGGCGGGAGGCTGCAAAGCGGTTGTCTTTGGCATTGCTTGGCTGGTCACAGATGGCTAGCAGCTTGGACAAGCCGTACTGCTCGTCGACGTCCTTTGGAATATCATGCATCAGGCCCCCATAGGATGAGTAGAAGGCACGGGGTGCAAGCAAACCACTGCACACAGCGTAGAAGTTGTGGTCACTTGTGTCATGCGAGCACAGGTCCTCCACATTGAAGCTGAGGCAGTCGTGGCACATCTCTTCCCGGTGTTCGAGCCATTGCTTCCAACCTGGCCTCCTTTCTGCAACACAAAGTGAAGCATTTTAGCCTACTATATCTTTCCTAAGAGAAACGCCTCACAAGTATTAAAGCAGTCATAGCAGCATACATTTGGCACAAGTAGCTGCCAATATATTTTTCATTTAAATATATACATTTATTTTAAGTTGTCACGTCTGTTGCCCTTGACAGGCCCCTAAACCACTCAAATATAAAAAAAATTTGCTATATGGTGGCAGCTGTGCACCCATCTGCAACGAACTAGCAGCTGCAGTATTTTTCAAAGTGATGTTATAATAGCAATGTCACAGGCATCTGAAGAATTACCTTGTGGCGCACACAGTTTCTCACTCGCCTTTACTGTCCTACCCATGGTGTTCTCTCCTTTTCACTCGTCAACTTATGGCAGTGCAGGAAAAGATGTGGGTAGCATCAGAAAACCAGAAGAAAATCCTCTATATAAGCCCCACAGAAGGATCAATGGTGCACAAGGATTAAATCCCCCTTCCTTTTAGAACATACAGCCAGCTCTCGTCACATTGTTGCTCTCGCTTCCCAACCAGTCGACAGCTTCTACTAAGGTGCACATGCATGCACATACATGCAAGCACATGCGTGTGACTCTGCTGTTGTCACAATGCTCAAAGAAGGTGAAGAGGAGCACAGGATTGCTTTTAATTTGTGGCTTGCCAACAAAGCATACCATTGCCATGCTTGCCGAAGATGATCATCATGGCATTCTGTACATTATATGCATGGTTATATACATGCATTCAATATTCCAGAGGTGCTTTAAGGGTGCTTTAAAGCAAATGATTTACTGAGGCCAGACTTGTTTGAATAATAGTATGCAGTCCTTATACCCCCCCCTCTTTCCTGAAAGTGGATGTCCTGTACGTTTGCACACCATTGGCTTCCGCAAACAAACATTAGGCATACAGACCGTAATTGACAAATGAAAATAAAATGCAGCTATGCAACATATATTTAGCATTCACCACAATGCAGAATTCATCAGTTTCAGACTGCACATTTAGACCACAGAGAATTTTTGCCATAAATGCAGTTCCCCTACTTTCTCTTGTGGGTGTATGGTACATGTACTAAATAACCATTGCTGCCAGTGGCATCATAAAGAGAAGACAGACGGAGGATGTCCCCGTCCCCAATTTCTCGGACCTGTTGCCATGTAGAAAGAAAAGAGTGGCCGACCAATGGAGTAATGACTTTATCCGTCCTTATTGTTCTGGCACATCTTGCACCAGGCATTTGAGATGTCCTTCACAGCCACATTACCATCATGCCAAGATCTAGCTGGAAGTTGCAGCACTGGTGACTGTGTCTGCTGAGGTCATGTTCAACCAAAACAAATGTGTTCCAATGTTACCATGTTTTAACAACTCTCATTGGCAGAAAATTTAGAGAGCCTAGGGGTGTGCGAATAGTGATTTTTGAGACCGAATCGGATAGTGCAATAAGCAAATCGAATTGAATACCTTTCGCATAGTTTTCAAATCATGACCAGCTGTTACCACAATTATTTTAAATGTTCACATCCCAGTATTCTTAAAGTTAGCAGGTTTCTGTCACTGCATAGTATGTTATGAAGCATTGTTTATTAAAAGCACAAATAGAGCATTAGGAGAGAATAAGTAGTTTCTATGCAAGCACAAGGACCTTCAAAAAGTACAAATGATCGCTGCACAGCCTGTAAAGTATGGCTACCGAAGTGATGCAGCCTGCTCCATAATGCAAGTTCTCATGTTTTATGGGGGTGATAATTTACCGTACTTTTGCCCCAATCTTATGTTTCTTTGGGTACAGTTGATGTTCTGAAATATTTATAAAGTATTTAAAAGATATTGGCATTTACAAATAGTGACTATTCAATTTGGTCTTCGAATAAAATAGGATGCCATTCTATTTGTTATTCGAAAATTTCAAATATTCGCACACCCCTAGAAGAGCCAAACATATATCAACATCATACCACTATAAAGCCTCTGTGCAATCAGTTGTGTAAACACAGTTGCGTACTGGAATACATGTCCTGTAAGTTTTGGCTAAAAGTATCTTTTTCATAACTCGCTACTGGTGTAATGTGAATGTTTCTACACTTCACATCCACCCAAATAGGGTGGACCTGTGCTAAAACAGCACCTATAATCATTCTACAACTCACCTGCCCGAACCTGCACGCGGTCCACCACAACTATATTTTCCAAGTCGACAAGCCTCACTTCACCTTGATCGTTGACAGCAAAGTTGTCCATGCTTACATCAGTCATATACAGTGCATACTGAGTTGGGTTCTCAGTCATCAAATCGGCCATGTCGAGCAGCTGCAGAGAGATGTTGGCTCGCACAGTCCAGCTGGCCTGCTCAAAGTGTGAGAGAGGCTCTCCCTCATACGTCTCCACCACTGTGCGACCGCAGCTGCCCAGCAATGTTGGGAATGGCCAGTCATCCATGCGTGGAAATGTCTGCGTGGAGTTGTGCGGCAAAGGTTGGATTAACCAACGACCACCGTAGCACTAGTAGACTAGGAGCCAGTGGCTGGTAAAACATGCAAAAAGGCTTTTTATGTAGCCTATACAGGTAAGCTTAGTTATAACAAAAAAATACTCTCATTATATCCAACATCCGTTCATAAGCATGTATTTGTTACGTGCTCACATTGCGAGATACATTTTAGATTTACTTCGTTATATCCGTGTTCAATATAATATCGAAGTTCAGCTGTATTCCAAAACTGTTCTAAATGCTATATGTCGCCCTGCTTCTATTCAGAGGCAGAACCATCCCCATCTAACACACCTGCAAAAGCAGTGGCTCGGCATTGACGGTGACGGTATAAGCAAACACATCGGCCCTCCTCAGTGCTCCTTGGCGGTGTGCGATCATGGCTGGCTTGTACGAAAGCATCATCAGCATTCGGCGAATCAAGCGTGAAGATGGGCACGCCGTCATGTCTTGCTCCTTTCTAACAGCGAACATGTGTTTCAGCAATGCCGCTTCGTGGCTTTTGCCGCTGTCCACGGTATTGCGAACCGCGTTGGCGACGTTACACCGACGACTGCGGCACCAGCGACGATCCACTTGGCGGAACTCATCGTCGTGTGCCAGTTTCTTGACTACCACACGCGTGCCGTTCAGCTCCGCCATGAAGACGTTCTTGACGTTGAAGACGCGCAGCGCGCTACGACTGTACCAGCCGGTCAACTTCACGTCTCGCATGTGCGGGCAGAGACCGTCGCCGAAGCAGGCGGGGCATTTGTGGAACTCGTGGAAGGCTTCCGATGTCGGTTCTATGTGAAAAGAAAGAAGGAACAACGCGTAGACGAACACACACGACGCCAGCAGCCAGAACAGTCGCCATCGAGCCCGGGAGTGGCGTACTAGCACCATGCCGAGTAAATAATGTTCAAGGTAATGTCCCAAATAATTCAGCGAACCGGAATGCTTGAAGATGATCAGTGCTGCTGCTAAATCTAACAGCTGCGTGCCGAAGAAGCTTTCACTTGTCCTTTTGAGCTGAGCTTGCGTGGAGGCTTCTGGTGACGGCAGCAAACGGCGAAAATAATGTAGAGCCCATTCGGTGACGTTTCGTCCTTTCGAGTTGGCTGCACGCGGCACATTTAGAAGAAGTTCGGATGTTCAAGTTAAGGCGCATTAAATCCATGCGGTTCATGTTCATGGTTCCTTTGAAGTGTCACCTCAGAATAGTTATAGCAGACAGCAAAGGAAACAAAACCCGCGGTTCCGCGGTATCTGGGTAGGAAGAAGTTACAGAGGCTTTCGGCTAGATTTCGGCTCTACATTGGCTAGGACCGGCCTCTGGAAGGGCTAAAGCACTGACTCCGGATCACGCTCCGGATTGCGTTTTCACGCATGTTTCTGTTTCCGGAAAGTGTCTGCGTTCACCCGGTCGACGGAACGCAGGCGTTAGGTTCACCCAAACGTCACGTCCGGGATGTCGCATTCATTCTTTGTTTTTCGCATTCGTGATGTCACATCCGTCTTTGGTTTTTGGCGGCAGAATGGCAAGCTCAAAGGTGAGCTACGCTCAAACAACTGGACAAAGATGTGGATCGTTTATTTTTTGGGGCTTGTGCTAGCGTAAGCTATCGTAAGTACTTCACTTTTCCATTCGATGTGCCTCTACTATGCAAACCTACGCTTTCGGCTGCCTGATACTTCATTTCCAGGTTCCTTACCAGCTTATTTTCCTTGTGACGCATCCCGCGGACCGCCGCACCGATCAGCCAGTGCTACATTGTACTGGTAAGAGCCTTTTTCACAATCACTTAAACGTAACATTACCTGGTTACGGTGCTGCTACACGGCAGAATGTGTAAATGGCAGATGACCCAAGTGCGTCATGTGCGCGCACTTGTTTAGAGAAAATAAAGGGTATTCATCATTTATCTCGCAATGTAAACGCACATTCCTGACTCATGGTTCAGGTCTGCCGTCCGCCGACTAAGGGCGGTAGTGAATGAAGTCGCTAAATGAGTGCTTTGCGGCGTCATTGCACGCGCGGGAAATAGCGTTCGTTTACATAGTAATATGAGCCTTTACATAGCAATATCGCTGCGCTGTCAACAGCCATTCTCTGGTAACCTTTCTCCGCAGCGTAACGCTCGAGTGCTCTGTGCAGATGTGACAAAGGTTGTGTATGCGGTCGGTATTTGTGATTTTCTAGAAAGAAGCTTCATTACAAAGTGCATGATCAGGCTGCGTGGTCGTCCATTCTACTAGAGCGGGACAATCAATAAACGATACAAGCATGGACATACACATGCTGTTGCCAAATAACCCTTATGGTGGGTCCATTTAATACTGGTGATTTAATCGTGGATGAAGACTGGGATGTTCTCTTTATGTGCTTGCTTCAAAGTAGGATAAATGGAAACGTGGCCAACAAATTTTACTAGTGTTATAAGGTTTTGTGAGAAAGGGTGTTGTGTATTGCTTTGTAACGAGTGACTTTTAAGAGTGTGACATTGTCTCCCATCGCACGTGTATATCCCGGCTGGAAGTTATGTTCATGTGCTCAACAGTGCTTCAGGAACCCTCTCAGCGCTTACAAGTTGATATTACAGCCACT